>NW_025814838.1:22445000-22888409 GCF_022079265.1 Lynx rufus
ACTCTGGAGGAAGTTTCCACATTTATTCAAAGTCCTCTGCTGCCCTTTTGAGAAGAGCAGGGCCCAGCTCCTTTAGAGAGCCTGTGGTCTGTCCCTGGGAGTGCCAATCTGCAGACAATGCAGGTGGCGCTGTGGAATGCAGTGCTTAAGGAGTCAGCGACAAGTGCTGACAGAGTGCTAGTGTTAAGTATTACAAAGCCCACACCTCTGGAGAGGGGAGCGGCGGGGAGCAGCCAGCCTCCACAGGCCCCGTCCTTGTCTATACTGTCAGCCTCCTGTCCCTGAAGCCACCACCACCCTCACTAGATTGGCAAGGGGTGGCCCTCAGGGACTCACTGGGGGCAAGTCAGCCAAGTGCAGAGGCGGGCAGTTCCCCACCTCCGGACAGGCAGTGGTCAGGGCCTGGCCGCGGGAGGGGGTGTAGGGCCAAAAGCCCCTGCGGCCACGCCGGGGACCCAGATCCTCACAGGTCTGGGCTGTCCCTCCCAGAGCCTGGCAGCACCCTGTGGCTCAAGGCTTGTCCTCCGCACCCACCGGAAGGCACAGCTTGGCAGGGCAGAGGGCCAGGCCCAGGGCCCCAGCAGGGTGCAGGGAACATGAGCCACAGGACAAGCAAGGCTGGGGGGCGGGGACCCAGAGCCCCGCCAACGACGGATGTCCTCACACATCCCTGACACCCTGGCCTTCCGCCCCCGCCCCCCACCAGGCCAGGGGCCGGGAACGTGCTGGGGCTTCAGGAAGCCAGAGCGGCAAGAGAAACCCCAGGGGCAAGACAGGGAATGGCCAGGAGGTGACAGACAGGGGATTTCCATTCCCCGGGAGTGTCGGCCAGGCCCAGGGGCCGAGCAGGGGCGCAGGGATGGTGGCCGCCCACGCCCACGGGTGGAGAAGCCCGGAGTGGGGGGAGACACCGCCCCGTCCCCGGCTGGGCCACGCGGCCCCCGCCAGCCCTCAGCCCACGGGCTGGGCCATCTTGGCGTGCAGGCTCTGGTGGGCGATGAGGTGGGCGCGCTGCTTGAAGCTCTTGTCGCACTCGCCGCAGCCGAAGGGCCGCTCGCCCGTGTGCACGCGCCGGTGGTCCAGCAGGTAGGAGCGCAGCGAGAAGCTCTTGCCGCAGTCACTGCAGCCGAAGGGCTTCTCGCCGGTGTGGATGCGCTGGTGGTCGGCCAGGTAGGCGCTGCGGCTGAAGCTCTTGCCGCACTGGGCGCACGAGAAGGGCTTCTGGCCCGTGTGCACGCCCTGGTGGCGCACCAGGTCCGAGGAGCTGCGGAAGCTCTTCTCGCACTCCTGGCACTTGTGCGGCTTCTCGCCCGTGTGCGTGCGCTGGTGGCGCGCCAGGTCCGAGCCCCAGCGGAAGCGCTTGCCGCACTGGCCGCAGCTGTGCGGCTTCTCGGCCGCCAGGTCCCGGAACTGCCGCCGGCGCGTGGGCGGCCGCCCCCTCCGCGCCCCCGCGGCCCGCCCCAGGGGCGCCCCCGGCCGGGCCTCGCCCCGCCACGTCTCGGCCTCCTCGGGGCTCCAGGACACAGTCACGTCGCCGCCACGGCCCCCGCCACCGCCGGCCTGGCCCTGGAGCGCCGTGGCGGCCTCCTCCAGCCGGGACCGCTCGCTCTGGCTCTCGGGCCCCAAGCCTGCAAGCCGAGAGGGGGCGGCCTCTTCGGTTCCACTGGGTTCTGGGACCAGAGCTGGGGCGAGGCAGAAACGGGAGTCAGGATCAGAAAGCCCTGGGCTACAGAGACCCAAGCCTCCGCCTCCTCGTCCATAAAATAGCGGCCTGATAAAATGCCCGCAGAGAAACACTTCGCAGGCAGAGGCAAGGAAGGAGTCCGGCTGGGCTGATCCGCCTGCAGAGACACTGCCTGATCACACCCCTGACCTTTCCACCCCCGTGTCCGCACTGGGGCCCGGTGTGCCACGGTCCGAACCCTGGCTTTGCAAACTCTAGAACTGAATCCACTTAGGTAGTCTGCAAATTATCCAAGCTCTCAGGGCTTCTTACCAGAAACTGAGGAACCACACGGGTTCGGCCTATGTGGCTGCTCTCACCCCACCAGCTTTTGTCCCTTGACTCGAGAACAGAGTTCAACAGGGAGTGATCCTCGTCTTCCCATGGGGTCATGTGGATTAAATGAGATGATGCCCAGACAGTGCTCAGACAGCCTCTAGCTTGGAGAGGGGCCCCAGGAGGGTGGCCCCCGAAGGGCGGGGCCCAGGCGTTGGCACACGCCCGGCAGCTGCTTTCGCTGTCAGCACCTCTTCGTGGGGCAGGCGAGGGGACCTCACAACTACTTCAGAGTCCCTTGGCCTCTCTGAGTCTCAGATCCCTTGTGTGGGAGCCGGGACAACACTTCTACGCACCAGGCTGTGAGAATCACAGGAAAATGCCCGTATGAGAGCTCAGCACAGTGTGGGCACGTTGCAAGCACCCCTCACATGGTAACACACCCTCACAGGCAAACAAAAACGAACATTAACACAAATAAGAAATCACCCAGTGCTCTTGGAAAGACCCAGGAAAAGCCCACTTTCGAGCCAGCTCGAAGACTGGTGTGGGAAAACTGAGGATTCCAGCGGGACATACAGGAGTGTGTGGCCTGCTTGGGCCAACCATCCAGCGCTGGACCCCCTAGGAAGGGTGCCGCCTCCAGTTCAGAAGAGCCAAGGACCCCAGGGATCCTGGCTGCACCCGCTGCTTACCCAGGGCAACGTTCCGGGAGTTTTCCCGCTTTATGTCCCAGAAGAGATCCCTCTGAGCAGGGTCCAAGGACCCCCATTCTTCCCGGGAGAAATAGAAGGGAACGTCTCCAAACGTCACAGGTCCCTGGAGTGAGGTGAGAAAACCTGGCTCGGCACTGCCACTCAGGGCTCCTCCCCAGGCAAGCCATGGGTGGGGACAAGATGGGGGCTGGGATGGGGAACAGGACAGGTCCAGGCAGGACCAAGATGGATAGAAGAGGTCTTGATGAGAAGACGAGGCTCATTTTAGGGACGTGACAGCACAGAGGGCCCCAGGGGGGACACAGGGACTAGTAACTCACGTGGACATCAGAGGCAAAGCTGGTGCCGGTGTTCTCTCCGCTACTCCCCTCTTTACGAGCAGGCAGCTGGGCTGAAAAAAGAAGAGACCCTCAGAGAGGCCAGCCCAGGCCAGGGGCCAGATCTCGCACACGTACACACACACACAAGCACCCTTTCCCAGGCTCCTTGGAACAGAAATAACCTTTCCGCTACCCTCAAGGCAACAAGCGGGAAGGAGCCGGGCCCCTGCCCAGCCACCTGTGGCCCACCAGCTTACTCACCGCCATGGCTGTGCTGCTCCCAGAGTACAGGTGGCCAGCTTCGTGCCCCCACTTTCACGGGAAGCCCCTTGGCCGGGGGTCCCTGGACTGTGGCCTCGGGTTCCACCTCCTCTGAGGGCACTTCCTGTGCAGGAACCACAACATGCTCATCAGCACCGAGATCAGACGGGGGAGACAGAGCTTAATCCCTGGGAAGGAGACACAGGACACGTCCCTCAGGAGGAGGGGGCGTGGGGAAGGACATCAATATGGGTCCCGGGAAAATCCAGAGGAGAATGTTCTGTGTGCCCGAGGGCACTCCCCGATCAAGCATGAGGCAAGGACGGCCCCCAAAAGCCAAAATCACAGAGCCACTTACTAAGGGGATGTGGGGGCAGATCTCCAGGCCAAGGGCGGGCCCCACACCCCAGCCACTCATTAGCACCTCCCCAAGGGTCAAAATCGAACACCCCCCAGACAGCAGGGTTCACACGGACAGCTAGCTTCTCACACCCACTCTGGTGCTGTCATGACACATATCACTGTACCCCCAGGGCCCGGCCGACAGCGGAACACGGATGAACACTTGCAGAGCCTGTGTGGAGCTAACATCTGCCTTCCTGGAACACGCCCACTTTGATCCTGCCGCTGCCCTCCAAAGCCACCAAAACTAAACGACTCATTTGGACAGTGTCTTTCAGAACCGCAACACCTGTTATGATGTACTCCTGCGGAGGCTCCCTCTGGCCCCGCATCCCTACCACCCCTGGAGGACTCGTTTCCAGGGAGGACTTCCTCTAAGAGAGGAGACGGCCACCTCCCTTCAGCCAGGAGCCATCCAGGGGCCCTGGGTGTGGGAGGGGCCCCTCACCTGTGGCCACGCTTTCGCCGGCTGCTTCTGCAGGACCTCCACCAAGGCGACGGCCTCTTCCCCACTGCCGGGACACCGCTCGCGGACCCAGTCCTGGACGCCTCCGGGCAGCACGCTCAGGAACTGCTCCAGCACCAGCAGCTCCAGGATCTGCTCCTTGGTGTGCAGCTCGGGCCGCAGCCAGCGGCAGCAGAGCTCCCAGAGCTGGCTGAAGGCCTCGTGGGGCCCGCCCACGTCCCTGTAGCAAAAATGCCGAAAGCGCTGGCGGCAGGCCTCAGAATCCCTGCTGTCTTCTCGCGGGGCGGAGTCCTGCTCCCACGAGGAATCTTCTACCTTTACGATCAGAAGCCCTTCTCCCTCCCCAGGAGCCTCATCCTGAGGCTCTGGGGGTGCTGCCATTCCCCTGGCCTAAGGACTGGTTGGCCTCAATCTGGGCCTGCGAGCCTGCCCCTCAGTCTCCCAGAGGAATCTCCTGTGGCAGCCGGGTGGGCATCTGGACGAGGACTCCTGGGGAAAGAGCAAAAAGGAGGAGGGAGGCAGTTCATGAGCAAACACCAGCCTGCTCCTGGCCTTTCCTGGCCTTGAAATCTTTTTTCGGCTGTCCTTGATCTCCTTGCTCCTGTGACTCTCTTTTTTCTGCCCAAACAGGTCCATAGCTCCTTATCCTCAGCTCTGAAATCCCAAGCTCCCAGGCTTTTACTCCCTGGCCTACTGATATGAGCGTATTTATGGTCTCCATTTATCTCACTAAATGGAAATGTTCATATGTTTTACAGCAAAAACATTTTTGTATGGATTCAGTTTGTAAATATTCATCAAGCTGTACGAACCATGTGTATTTCTGTAGGTGTCCTACACCGTGAGAAAAAATGTAATTAATACGTTTGATTATTATCTATTGCTGCAAATTTTGTTGGTGGGGTCACTTGATATACCATGTGTACTGTATTATCGTTCTCAAATTTGAAAACTTCCGAATTCCAAAACACATCCCGGACTTTGGGTGCCAGCGAAGAGCTCACAGAGACACCTGTCTAAGCCATTTACCCGCAGGTACGTATGAATGAATGACACAAATTTATCCCTTACATCACTACTCTTACAATACTCCTGAAAAGTATGGATTTTGAAAATTTCCTTAATTGCTCTCTGAACAAAAAAATGTGACACAGACCATCGAAATAAAGGGGGGAGGGAGATTTAAACAATACAGAAACACATAAAAGAGAAACTCCCGTAATTCAGTTGCGCCCTCCCATCAACAGCATAACATATGACCTCCCAGACTTTCCCCTGTCCATCTACTGAAAAGGTATCTATAGAAACGGGGAAAACCAAGTGTGTGTGTGTGGGGGGGGGGGTGTTTATATAAACGAGATCTTACTGCACATACTATTTTGCAACTTGCTTTTCCACCTAACAATGCTTCTTCGTTAGCCGCTCTGCGAGATTCCACGGTACGAATGCGCTCCAGTAAGAGATTCACGTCGTTTCCAGTCCTCTACTACACACTAAGCACTTTATTTACTTTGTTCTTACACTCCTCGCAACGCCCCTGAAAGGTACGCTCTCCATCCTCATCCTCCAGTGACCATGGAGAAGGCTGCGCTCGGAGAGGGCCAGGGACTCACCAGGGTCGCTCGCAGGACGCGGCGGGCGAGAAGGCGGACCTGGTCGGAGCCCTGCGCTCCGACCCCGGCGGCCTCGCCTGCGCGCAGCTGAGAGGGAGCGGGTGGGTAGTGGACACAGGCGCGTCCCCACCCCCGGCACTTCCCAGAGGCACGCACCCCCTTCGGCCTGCGTCTCGGGACGCCGACCCCGGCCGGAGCCCCGACGTCGATCTCGGAGCTCGGCGGCCCGCGTCGCGGGACCCGCCCCCGGGATACACACCGCCCACAACCGCCCAGCGTTCCTAGTTCCGCCGCCAGGTCCCTGCGCCGGAAGTTCGCGCGGGGCTCGCCGGGAAACAACAAGGCGCATGCACCGCAACAAGCCCTCAAACTACACGCCCCAGGAGGCCGTTCGCCCAATTGAGTCCGCCTTCTCCCCGATGGATAGCCAATGAACGGGGAGAATTTCCAAAGTTGGCCAATCAGGAGGCAGTGGCGCCCTGCGCCTCACCACCAATACCCCCATACTCAGGTCTGTGTCTAGATTCGTGCTTTCAGATTTCTCTGAAAATCTAAAAGCCCACTTAAGGGCGAGAAGGGAAAGACAAGCCCGGTCTGGTGGGCCGAGCCGGCGTCTGGCCCAGCCACGAGTAGAGCTCCTGATCCGCCGGAAGGGATCCCCTGAGGACGAACTCTTCCTTCCGCCCTCCTTGAGTCAGACGAGGACGGAAGGCTGAAGGCCCGCGCGCGACCCAGGAACTGGAGCTCGGCCCCGGGAGACTCATTTCCAGCCCCTTGGGTCCCGCCCTCGCCTCAGTCTTTACCGCCCCTAGAGAGGCGTGGAGCTTCCTGGGAAACGCAGTCCAGTGAGGGACGCGGAGCCTCCTGCGGCGATTCTCCCTCCCGCCCTGTCCTCCCCCGCCCGAGCTTCAGCCTGGGTTGTGCAGCGGGACGTGGCAGGCGGGGACGCTGACCCCGCGGAGCCAGCTTCGTCTGCGGGGCAGCGGGGTCCTCGGGGAGGGGAGCGCTGGGTTCTTCTTTCCATATATTTGTACCTGCTCCTACACTCTACTTCTCTACCTGGAGATCTGAGGCTCCAGATCTTTTCCTGAAATATAAAGAGCTCTCTTGTTTTGATTTGTTTTGATTATGCAAGTGTTGCATGCTTAGTGTAGAAAAGAAAATAAAGTGTGAAAAATTATAAAGTTATTTATATCCACAAGGCTAGCTCCCTCAATCTGCTCCAATGTCACTCCCTCCAAGTGGCTTCCCCTAATCCTATGTAAACAGCACCCCGGCCATGCTTCTGCCCTGCCTTATTTTTCTTTTATCGCTGCCTGACAGACTTGTGTAATATTTGTCTCCCAGTACTCGAGTATAAGCTCCGTGAGGTCAGAGTTTTCACTGCCCTACTCCCAGCACCTGGATTTGTGTCTGGCACAGTATTTGTTGAATAACTGAGGGCAAAAGTAATTGAAGGTGAAAAAATATTCCCAATAAGGCCATTCAGAAGGGAATATCATTAATATTTTAGCCTGTTCTTATACATCTATGGATATCTGTACTGTAGATCCGGAATCATTCTATGTAAGTATTGTAGGTTGACTCAAAAGTCCATCAAGGATATCTTTGCAGGTCACCCTATGTAAATAAAATGCATCTCTTTTGCAGACTGCATAGTATTCCATAGCATGCAAGTTCCATATTTTATTTTAAATCGCTTCCTCTTGGACAATTAGAATGTTTCCATTTTTCCGTATGTGCAGATCATTTATGCGAACACCCACCTTCCACTATGTGCTTGAACCATTTGCTGGAGAGCAAATGCCAAGCCTGCTCTGTGAAGGCTGCTAAAGTGGCTGCTGCTGCTGCTGCTTTCTTCCCTCCCTCTACTGGCCCCGTGGAAAACTGCCCAGGGGAAAAAAAAAAACTTGAAAGTCCCCTTTTCTAGGTGTGGATTTGGGATTTACAGTGTTCTTCCATCGCCCTCTATTGGCAAAGACTAGCATCAAGTTGACTAGCGAAGTAGAAAGGTCTACAGGCTGTAGTATCGCAGCGGGTGACAAAACGTGTGTGTTGGGGGCTGAGAAACAAAAAACTGGCACATTTACCGTATATATTATCGGGAATTGCTGGCAGATGACAAGTCATTTGTATATGATTACATTGAAATTAATCACCCAGTAGCACTTCTTCTTTCTAATTTTAGTTTATTTTTCTAGCTAGGAAGTATAATTTATAAATAATGAAAAAGTCAACATTCTCTTTCCAGAAAATTTATATTCATTTCCGGAATTTATACTCATCATTTTCTCAGTCTTAGTCCAGAACCCTCGAAACAGTGTCAAAAATTGAGGACAGGGCGCCTGGGTGGCTCAGTTGGTTGAGCGGCCGACTTTGGCTCAGGTCACGATCTCGCGATCCATGAGTTCCAGCCCCGCGTTGGGCTCTGTGCTGACAGCCTGGAGCCTGTTTCGGATTTTGTGTCTCCCTCTCTCTCTGACCCTCCCCCGTTCATGCTCTGTCTCTGTCTCAAAAATAAATAAACGTTTAAAAAAATTAAAAAAAAATTGAAGACAGTAGGCATCATTGTCTTGGTTAATAAAGTTTTGTGATTTATAACTGTCCATTGTTTATCTCTGATATATACTCATGCTCATACTAAGGAGCATCTATTCTCATTTGCAGCAGAAAAGCTACTAGCTGTTCCCCAATATCTGCTTTCTCCCTCTATAGTAAGAATTTGGGGGGCACCTGGGGGCCTCGGTTAAGCCTCTGGATTCGGTTCAGGTCATGATCTCACGGTTTGTTGAGTTCAAGCCCGTGTCAGGCTCTGAGCTGAGCCTGCCTCAGATTCTACCTCTCTCTCTCTCTCTCTCTCTGTCCCTCCCCCGCTCACAATCTGTTGCAGTCTCAAAAATGAACGTTAGAAAAAAATTAAACAATTTTTCAATGGGCACATGGCCGTTCAGAATAAGGAGTATACCTTCCCAGCCTCCCCTGCAGCTAAGTATGGCCATGAACTTAAACTGAAGGCAAGGAGATGTGAGAAGACGTGATTTTTTATGTATCTTGTTAGAAAGGGATGGGTCATGTCTTCCTATTTTCTTTTCCCCAGCTGCTAGCAGAAATTTGGACCTAAAGGCACGGGCCATGCCAATGAAAGTAACCCCCAGAGGTATCAAAGCAATAAGATGGAAAGTGTCTGGATTCCCGACGATTGTGGAACGCACCAAACTAGCCCTAGATTTATACCCAAGCAGTGATGTGAGAAAGAAACAGATATGGCGTTTAAGCCATTATTGCCTACTAAGAGGTTTTTTTTTTTTCATTAAAAATAGATGATAAAGGAGCACCTGGGTGGCTCAGTCAGCTGAGTGTCTGACTTCGGCTAAAGTCTTGATCTCTCAAGTTGAAGCCCTGCGACGGGCCCTATGCTGACAGCTCGGAGCCTAGAGCCTGCTTCAGATTGTGTGTCTCCCTCTCTTTCTGCCCCCCACTCACACGCATGCGCGCGCACACAAACACCTCTCTCAAAAATAAACACACACCAAAAAAAATGTTAAAGAGATACAAATAAAAATATTTATTTTTATTATTTCCCCTATAGGATACTGGCTATTCAGAATTTCCGTCTTCCTGCCTCAATTTTGACAGTTTTTAAAGTTTCTCTAGGAAATCATTCCTTTCATCTGCAATTTGTACATGGTATTCCCATTTGATAAAAAATGTTTAAATTAGCATGTATTGGGGCTCCTGGGTGCCTCAGACGGTTAAGTGTCTGCCTCCAGTTCAGGTCACGATCTCACGGCTGGTGGTTTCGAGCCTGGCATCAGGTTCTCTGCTATCGGTGCGCAGCCCACTTCGGATCCTGTCTCCCTCCCTCTCTGCCCCACCCCCACTTGCGTGCTGTCTTTCAAAAACATACATAAAAACATTTAAACATGAGCACGTATGGTTCAATGCTACTCCTTGTTTTGGGATGGTGAGAGGAGACTTTACTGGCGGTGAGATGAGACTCCTTGTTTTGGGATGGTGAGATGAGGGCCTGGGTCCGTGCTGGCTCTGCAGGCTAGGGCCGCCACACTTGTCCTGACGTAGGCTGCCTACCTCCAGCCCACCTGCGCATGTTATCGTGAGAAATACACTTACATCTTGGTTAAGATCCTGCTCTTTTGGATCCGTTATTCGTAGTTGAACTGAATCCTGATTCACTACCTCCTAAGACTGTGAAGGATTAAATAAGTAAGAGAATATATATGTAAGACCACTTAGCCCAGCACTAACTTTTAACACACAAGAAGTGCTCAGTAAAGAGTGGTTTAGTCCCAGGGAGTTCAGCATCGCCAGGAACCGGTCACCTGGGCATGCCCACAGGAGTGTGGGGTACTTAAGAGGGTGCAGGATTTAGGCCCTCCAGGCCTTTTTTCCATTTTCTCCTTAAGATTTGAGCCAAATTTGTTCTGGTCAGTGGCCTGTGGGGACTGTAGTACTAATCTTCATGACTAGTCCATAACTTTGTTAGTTGAGAAGAGAAAAACAGGTGCTCTAGGAGGTGACAGAGGTGCAGGCCACAGAGTGCTGTCTTTACAACCCAGGCAAGGGATCGTGTCTGACCACATGCCACACGACGGCCAGAGGAGGAAGGGTGAACGATCCTCATAACCTCCTTTCTCCACCCTCTGCCACACGCCAAGGAGAAACTTCAGACCACAGTCCTGGGCACTGCCACCTTCTAGCCTCCCCTCCCGCAGTCATCTCCTACCTTCCCTCCCAAGAGAGGTGTCATTTCAGTCTCTTCCTGGTGGCCGGGCCTTTATTCATTCTGTTTCCTGTGCATGAAGTTCTGCCCCCAAATCCTAGTAAAATGGCTTCTTGTCTTTTCCAAGTCTCAGTTTAAAACTTCCCTCCTTGAAGAGGCCCTTTCTGACAATCCGTTCCTAATATTGTTTCACCCGTTCCTTTCTTTCTGATATTTGTCACTACTTGAAATTAATGTTTGTGTCACTTATCTGCATGTCGGTCTCCCTCACTAGACCGGAACCCCGAGAGGGCAAAGATGTTTTCTGGCCTTTTCACCGCTTATTCCTCAACGTTTAGCAAAGAACGTGGAACACTCGCATTCATTCCGTATCTGAAAAATGAATGAGTGAATGCAGCAAAGCCCCTATTTAACGTTTCCCCGCCCTTTACCTCCCTCCACACAGCACCCAGAGCCACCCCCACACCCCTCGCACTAGCCACCTCAGTCTCCCCGGCTCCCCCCGGAAGAGGACTGAGCTCTCCTTCCTGGCCGTTCCCGGCTCTCCCTGGCAGCACCGTCAGGCCCTGCTCCAAGGCTTGGAAGGTGCTAGAGCGCCGGCCGGCGGGAGGACCGCAGGCGGCCACCGAGCTCCAGTGCAGGGGTCGTAGGTGCCTGCTGGGTTCGGGGTCCCGGAGTCTCCAGCCAGCAACGAGACGAGAGGACTGAGGGCGCCAAGCCGGAAGTGGCTCTGGCCCAGGCCCTCAGCCCTCTGCCCACGTCCAGTCTAGGACCGCAGGAGGCTTTGCATCTCGGTAAGCCCAGGCCGGCTGTGAAGTCTCGCGGGTTGGCGAAGCCGGTAATCCAGCACCCGGTCGTTGGACCTTTCTGAGCCCGACGCGTGGCAGAGAAAAAAAGGGAAATTGTCAAAGCGGAGATTTCCGGCCATTACCTGGCAATCTTGCGGCCCGGGGAGCGGAAGGGTGAGAGAGACGGTCGTGATTGGCCGGGTCCACCGGGGCCCGCCTCTTGCCCCGTCCAGACGTCTGATTGGCTAAGGGCAAGGGTGGGGGCGGGACATTCCGGAACCCATCCTCCTTGCTGTGAGGGCGCCCAGTGAGCTTGTCCCGGTTACGAGACCTTCGCACGCGTCCCGCCTCCCTACCCCGGGGAGTCACCCCAGCAAGGGAAGAAATGCCCCCAGACCGAGCTGGGCCCTGAGCCCCTTCGACCGGACTGGGCCTTGCCTTCGGGCCACACAGGAAGCGGGTGGGGAGCCCACACGGAATATTCCCCGCCTCCGCCCTCGCCCTTCTTTTGACCGCGCAGGCGCAGGTAAACGGTGAGCACCCAGGTGGGGCTCTCCCGAGCCGAACCGAGCAGCTGGGCGGTCAGGTGTGAGCAGAAGCCAGAAGGAAACAGGCCACGTCCGAGCGGATACCCAGAGACACGAAGGCCCTTCCCTGGCGTCCCCCCGCCTGGCCAGCTGCCTCTCCCCCACCAAATCACGAACACCCTTCGGCGTGACATTCTAGGCCCTTCCAAGATACCTCAGCTGCCTCTGCCGTCTTAGTTGCTCTTGTCAAATATCTAAATTGCCAAGTTCCACTCTTAAGATGTTCCCGACAGCTTTGTCCCAGAATGGTGGGCCTCTGGATGGGTCTCTAGGGAGAAGTGGACTGAGACCCACGGAGCCCTTGGTATCATGACCCTCTACATGGTGCTATGAAAAGGGGAAACAGTTTCTCCTGGAGAGCGTGGCGTCGGAGTCCCTCAGAGGCCAGAGTGAAGTCTTTAAATGAGCGTCTGGCTCACTCAACAGATCTGAGTGGTTCAAGTCCTGGCACACTGGTCATGAAGCCCCAGGAAGCAAATAAATACCCACTCTGTGCTAAGCTTGCACCAAGTGACCCACGCTCTCAATAGCGTTGTAGTAAGTGTCTTTCCTGCCTCTCTTTCATCAGAAAACTCGTTCCTGGGAGCAGCAAGTCTGCTTTATGGGTACAAGTCCCCCTTGCCCCTTACACTGAGCCAAGCAGAGAAATCCCATTTCTGAGTGACCAGATCCCTGAAGACAAGCTGAACGGAGGAAACAGCTTTCCTTGTCGCCTTTTCAAGAAAGAGCCATCTAACTCAACCAGTCCCGTAACAACCCAACCCTAGATCCCACGGAGACCTCCCAGACACAACCAAGTTCTGCCTGGGCCTCCGCTAGTCAGCAGCTTTCTGGCATGCTGCTGATGACCCACCTCCCACCCCACTTGCCATCTCCAGCTGGGTTCAGTACCCCTGAAGGTCAAGTTTACAGTCTGTCTTACTCTTTTTAGACAGCCCTACCTCGTAACATGCATTAGACAGTCAGTAGTTGTCAGGGTGCACGGAAAGAGGAGTATTCTTTACACAGCAAAATTCCTGGACCTGAACCCCAGCTCCCAGCTCACTGGTTGTTGGCTAAATTATTGGATTTCTCTCTCAGCCTCAGTTTCCTCATCTACAGAACTGGGATGGAATCCACTGCTCAGAGTTATGGAGTGTAGAAGCGACATACATACACGGCACTTGGTCTCACACCTGGCAGGCAGCCGCTTAACTGGCAGCTATTACTATCCTCAGTCCAGTCTCCTGTCCAAGCTCCCCTAGAGCTTGATCCATGGACGCAGGTGGAGCCTCAACAGCCTCCCTCAAGCAGATGTCCTCAAGGTCAGTTGATGACAGAAGTGAATGTTATCTTGGGAGCCGAGCTGCAAATCTTGGATAATAAGCGGCTGAGCCCATTCCTCCCCAGGGGGAAAAAAAAATAAAGAATGGGAAACAGAAGCTACAGAGGTCAAAAACCAGAAGGCCAAGAGTAGAAGACCCAGGCAGAGGCAGATAGGGCAAATTATAAAAGACATGTACGAAGAGGCCAAGGAGGTGAAAAGTAGCAGAGGGAGCTGGCGGCAGCCTTTGAAGGCACCAGGAGGGCCAGTGGTCCCTGTTAAGGGAGGAAGCCTCACTGGATTGCGGCTGGGCCCCAGTGGAAGCAGATGGAAAATGTTCAGTCACAAAACAGGCTTGCGGTGCCTGAGACAGGAGACAGAGCACCAGACAAGGAACAGGAGTTTCCATGCTGGCTCAGCCCTGCTCCAGCTCCCAAAGAGAAGAGCCGGGGGAGGGTCCAGGGCTCAGCAGTCAATGTGCCCGGGACAAGAGTGATGGCAGCAGGAGCAGACCGCCCCGGCAGGGGGACCCACGGTCTCAGAAGTGGCTGGTTGGCTTCAGGTTTCTGTGCCCAGAAGCCTTTGCTTGTAGCCTTAGGGTCCTGATGCTTTGGAATGGCCCCAAGCCAGGTCAAGGCTGGGGACGGGAGTACCCAAGCCCCACAACCAGGATTTCAGGGAAGCCTCAGCCACGTTGGCGCCAACGTGGCTGACCCGGGAGCCCCGGGAGTCGGCGTCACCACCGGGGCCCCCACGAGACAGAGCATAGGCGGTGGCTGGAACTCCAAGGCCTTTAATTCGCAGCTAGCTAGCGTGCCTGCGCCTCGCCCCAGCTCCTCCCCACGGTCATGCCCCGCCCCCATGCCAGCACCTCCCTCTCCCTGCCCACACCCCCTCTCACGCAGCCCCCGCGTCTCCCCCACGGCCACCCCCCCACCCCGCCTCCTAAGTGGGAGCCGGCGGGGGTGCCGCCAGGGCCCCCGCCGCCCCCAGCATCAGCACGGCCAGGGCCTTGGGCCCCGTGGTGTGGATCTTCTCGTGCCGGTGCAGGTTGGAGCGGCGGCTGAAGCTCTTGCCACAGAGCGGGCAGGAGTAGGGCCGGACGCCGCGGTGGGTGCGCTGGTGGGCGGTGAGGTGCGAGCTGTGGCTGAAGCTCTTGCCGCAGTCGAGGCAGTGGTAGGGCTTCTCGCCCGTGTGCGTGCGGTTGTGCGCGATGAGGTTGGAGCGCTGGCTGAAGCACTTGCCGCACTCGGGGCACGGGTAGGGCTTGACCCCGGTGTGCGTGCGCTGGTGGGTGACCAGGGCCGAGCTCTGCGTGAAGCACTTGCCGCAGATGGGGCACTTGTGGGGCTTGGCGCCCGTGTGGGTGCCCTGGTGGGTGACCAGGTCCGAGCGGCGGGTGAAGCGCTTGGCGCAGCGGTCGCACACGTAGGGCTTCTCGCCTGTGTGGATGCGCTGGTGCTGGATGAGCGTCGAGTGGTGGCTGAAGCTCTTCCAGCACGACGGGCAGGTGTAGGGCTTCTCGCCCGTGTGGATGATCTGGTGCTGGATGAGGTGCGAGCTGCGGCCGAAGCGCTTGCCGCAGTCCGTGCAGGCGTAGGGCTTCTCGCCCGTGTGCGTGCGCCGGTGTGTCACCAGGTGCGAGTGCCAGCTGAAGCCCTTGCCGCACTGCTCGCACGTGTACGTCTTCTTGCCCGCGTCCCCGTCGGGGGCCAGGCCCTCCTCGCTGCCCTCGGGGGTGGCCGTCCGCCCCTCTCTGGGTTTCTCTGGGAGGCGGCCCTGCGGGGCTTTCGCCAGGCTGGCATCGGGCGGGGCCGGTTTCGCCGGCCTCTCGTCTGGGGGGCCCGGCTGCGCATCGTCTCTGGCCGCCCCTGAGCTCTGGCCGCTGGCCACCTGCTGCCCGCGCGGCAGGCCGTTCGCCTGCGCTCTCCCCACCCTGCTTCGGAAGGACTTCGCGTCCCGGAGGGCTGCCGGGGATGGGGCCGGCTCCTCCTTCCCCACCTCAACGGCTCCTGGAGAAAGAGGGTTTCCGGCAAGAGAGAGACTTTGGTGAGGGACCCAGCGGGACTCTGGAGATGGAGGTAAGAGCAGGGATCCCCCTGGGGAAGACGGGGAGCTGAAGGCCCTGCCCTGGAAGGGCCGTGTGCCTGAACCCCAGGGGAAACGGAGAGTCCAGGCTGAAGAGGGGCACCTGGGAGTGACAGCAGTGACCCCACCGCCCCGCCCACCTGCCACCCCTGCACGCACCTGTCTTCTCCTCATCTCCCATCTGCCGGCAGGAGCCCGAGGCCTCACCCTTGCCCTGTCCTTGGGAGGCCCAGAAAGGTCTGCTGAAGGGAAACCCTGGCCAAAAAGAGACAAGAGATGCTGCGCTCAGTCACCAGGCGGCACAGCAGGGGACACCCCCTCCCCACCCCCACCTGCCAAGGACACAGCTCTGCACACGTGGGGTAAAACTAAGCGAGTTCAAACATCACTTGAGGTCAGGTGTCCACCCGTCTCTAGGAAGCAGGTTCTGGGGTAACTGCCAGACACGCTCCTCTCAGGGCTGAGCTGGGCCCCATCTAGTATCCCTGAACGAGCGCCAGGAGTAACGGGAGAGGGGGCGCGTGAGGCCAGCTGCCCACGACCCCCTTATGGCACACAGGCCCCCAGCAGCGGCCCAGCAATGTTTCCCGCTCCTGCACCTTCCCAGACCGTGAGCAGAAAGGGCTCCCGGAGGAGGGGCAGTGAAGCCAAGTGGGAGGGCCTGGGCGAGGAGACTGGCTGTGGTGACCACCCAGAAGTCAGGGACCAAAGGCAAACTGGCCAAGTCTCCTGGGGCGTGAGCCTGGGGATTCTGGTCAAGTCAGTAAGAGAGCGGAGGAGCCCAGCCTCCAAGCCCTGACCCCAGCCCTGCACCGGGGAAGGAATGCGTTGGACCAACCAGTGGGTAGGGCATCCGTGAGGCTTGCCATGGGCTGCAAATGGGTGCTGGGTTCCCTGTGATCTCCCAGGACTTGCCTGGACCTGCCGGTCTGTGCCCCGGGCATGGTTAACAGTGGGTGGTGAGCAAGCCTGAGGTAATTAAAGGACTGAGCTGCCCAGACCCGGAGGCCCACCATCAGAGTCAAGGGGGGATTCCCAAGCCCCCAGCTCCACTGGACTAGCCAGTGTGCAACTGACGTGTACTGACAGACAGACAGACTGGATGAATGAAAGAACGAATGACAGTCAATGAACGGGTGCTCTGAGTTTTCCATCCGACCTCGTAGAATTCTGCCAGGAAAACCAGAGTCTGAAAAAAGTGCTGGGACTTTACTTACCGTGAGAAAAGTGTCCTCTCCAAGAGGACAGGCCCCTCGGGGTGGATGTGAGACAGCAAGGGGTCTGGGGGCCTGGAGAGACGAGCTGACCGTGACCCGCCCCACCCCCCGGCCAGCAGCTCCCGATGCGGAGCCCAGACACCGGTGTCCGCGCAGACACCTCTCACACGGGGCTCGGAGGGGCAGGAAGCTGGAGTGGAGCGAGCACTTCCGAAGAGCCAGGAGCAGAACCCCCAGGTCAGTCCTCCCCCCCCCCCCCCCCCCCCCCCGCGGAGCCGCTAGCCAGATGGGGCTACCTCAATTCAAGTTTGCGCTGATTAAAGTGAAATAAATAAATAAAAAGTGGCTCCGGCCACATTTCTCGTGCTGAGCGGCCACATCTGGCCCGAGGGCTCGTGGCTACCACGTCAGCACAGCTGGAGCGCACGTCCTTCACCAGGAAGGTGCCGTGGAAGGACTTCGCGCCCTGGAAGGGGAGGAGGAGGTAAGGGTGGGAGGGCCCCACCTCGGGCACGACCCGGCCCTTACCCAAGGACAGCCCGTTCCTCTTCTGCAGGACGTCCCTGTAGAAGTTCTGCTGCGCGTGGTCCAGCCGCCCCCACTCCTCCCGGGAGAGGTACAGGGCCACGTCCTCGAAGGTCACCGGCATCTGCAACAACACAAAACGCCCACTCTCCAGGACACGCCAGGACCCCCCAGAGGGGCACCATGGCTCCAAGAGGAAGGCGACCCGGCTCCCGACCCGCTGCCCCGAGTGAGCCCCGCCCTCGCGTCTGCTGGTGAAGCAGGACGGCCGCCCGAGGGTGGCTTCGCGGGGGCAAGAACGAGGCGGCTGTGTACAACCCGGGAGACAGAAACAAGCGTCCCTTTCGGGCGCCGCAGCCGAAGCTCGGGGTCTCCACGCACGCTCCCCTGCAGCCCCCACCCTCCGCTGGCGCTCGCATCCAGGGGACGATGTGGTTCCTCCACATCCCTCTGCTGTTCCTCCAGCCCTGGACTTGGACGGGGACACTCACCTGGGACCAGGCGGTGAGGAGCGCCGCAGCCATCTGCCGGTCTCTGGTCCTCCCCTCACGAGAGAGCACAGGGATCTGGGGGGAGGGGAGGGCTGAGAGAGGACAGAGGTGCTCAGGGCGGCCGCCTCGCCCCGCCTACCAGGGACACCCCCCGCTGCCTCAAGCTGCACCCCGACCTGACCCAGGAAGAGGGTCAGTAGCCTCTGTGCAGCCAGAGGCTCCGAGGCTGTGCGGGAGAGGCGTGTCGGGGGCAGGTGCGCACACATGCAGGCCTCTCCGTGGCGGGAGAGCTCGTGCCCTCCCCGCCTCTGCACCAGACGCCACCTCTCCCCACAGCTGCCACCGAGAAGGGGCCCCTCTCCGCGCCCCTCTCCATCCCCTTCCTCACCTCCTCCGGGCAGGAAAAGAGCTTTGTCCTTAGAGCCCTGGCTTAGGGACACCCAGCCCTGCTCTCCTCGGGCCCCGGCCCCCTGCGATGCCCCCTCAGGCTGTGGCTCTTCCGGCTCCGTCTTGATGTGGGGAGACTCCTGAGCGGCTCCCAAAGGCACCGTCTCCTCTGACTCAGAAAGCATTTCTTGACGAGGATGCCCATGACCTGGAACCTGGGAATGACAGCCCCCATCAGCACCCGGGCAGAGAATGGGAGACGCCGCCGAGCCCCACACCCGAGGGGCCTGGCAGCGGCCGACACCCAGGTGGCCAAACACACCCGAATGCAACTCACTGCTGGCCTTGCTTCCTTCTCCCGGCCCTGGGGCCCCGCACGTGCCTGGTTCGCCCCCACAAGGCCGGGACAGCACGGGAAGGAAGGGAGGCTCGAGGCCGGGCCAGGGGCGGGCTGGCCAGGTGCCCACAGAGCAGGTGTCTCCTCCCCGTTCCAGCCTCATACCTCCCACAGCAGTGTGGACGGTTCCCCTTTCATGTCAGAGGACACCAAGTGCGGTGGGCTGAATGGTGTCCCCCAAATTTCACGTCTGCCTGGAACCTCACAATGTGACCTTATTTGGGAAAAAAAAAGGTCTCTGCTGATGTAATCAGTAAAGGATCTTGAGATGAAATCATTCTGCATTTAGACTGGGCCCTAGATCCAACGACCAGTGTCCTTAGAACGAATTCTAGTTGTTTTATGCCATCCAGACACAGGAAACGAACACACCCAGGCTCAGAGATCGACCGTGGCCCAAGATTACAGAGCCTGTGAATTCTCAGCCAGCACTTGAACTCCGAGTGTATCTGATTCACAAGTCAGCCCCAGGGCCACCATTTCCTGAATATGACAGGGAGGTATCATGTGGCCCTGGGCCATTTCCAGCCTGACTCAATTCAGTCACGGAAGCTGGAGTTTTTTTAGTTTGGAGAAACAAGTCCAAGGGTACCTCTAACTGTGCCGAGGCCTGTGCCCACCTTCGTCTGACAGAAGGAGACCTCCTCCCAGCTCACCCCTGCAGCACCACCCACCGCAACTCGTCCAGGGTTCTCCAGGGTCCTCCTAATTCGTCCCTTCTTCACATCAACCTCGGGTGGGAAGGTCAGGCAACCGGGGCTTGATCCAGACCAGCCCTTCGCTCGCCGCTCAACCCTGAGTGGGCACTGCCTTCCCACAAACCTCAAGAGCTTTGGGAAAGTCACTTCCTTTGCACTGGGGAGCTCCTGGTGAGGCCTCATCATCACCCACAGCACAGGGACTGGCCAGGCTTCTGCTGAGAACTCAGACTTCTCTCTCCACACCGCCCCCACGTCTGTGTATATCAGAGCCCCAAAGGGAAGACCCTCAGGCCAGGAGTTGAAGGGCCTGGGAGCCACACGAGCCAGGCAGCCTCCAAAACTCAGCTACTCTGCCTCGCGCACAGATCCCCTGTGAGAAAGAGCTGCCTACTCTGGAACATTCTGGATAAACACAGAGCGGTGCCAGAAATCATTACTATAACTGTACTGTGCGAGTTGACAGAATCCAGCAGGAGAGAATGTCAGGGGCGTGCGAGGCCCAGTGGGTGTTACAAAGGCATCGTGGAAGCGAAAGCACACAGTGTCGACACGTCTTTGTACCTTCTGTACGAAAGTGCGAGACGTAACGCAGATGGTCCCTGACTCTCAACGGCTCAGCTTCACGAGCTTTCGCCTTTATGCTGGTACAGAAGCGGCACACATTGGGTAGAAACCACACTTCAAAGTCTGAATTTGCCCCTTTCCCTGGGCTAAGCGATGTGTACCACGGTCCTCGCTCAGGACGCCAGGCGGCAGGAGACATGGCTTCCGGTCAGCCGCATGGTCACGAGCGTAAACGACCACAAACCGGTGGCCATTCTGTCTTCCTCCTTCAGCACGGTGTTCAGTACATCACGTGAGATACTCAGCACTAAATTACGAGATCGGCTTTGTGTTAGGTGGTTTTACCCAATGTAGGCTGCTCTGAGTGTTCTGAGCACGTTTGAGGTAGGTGAGATTAGGCTCTGATGCTCAGTAGAGCATGTATTAAATGCATTTTCCACTTAATAATATTTTCAGCTTACAGCAGGTTTATCAGGATGTGAGCCCATGGTGAGCTGAGGGAGATCTGCTCTTGATTTGTGCTTGTCCTTACACCTGCTCGTTGAGGCGATCTGTTTCTCTGATCTAGGATCTGGTTGCTGTGGGTGTTGTTATTGCACGTGTTACAATAACGATCTGGGTGAGACAGGTGGCAGCAGCAGGCAGGCACAGGGTATACATTTTATGGACGACACACCTGGTTCCCAGAAGCCAGGGGACTTGCCCAAGGTCACACACCTGGCTGCAGCTGACTCATATTCCTTTGACTCCAAGCCCAGGGGCCCAGGTCCTCCCGCAGGGTGTAATTACACACATGGGCAACAGGTACAGGAAGGAGACCAGGTGCTCAGACCCAGGGAGAGAGGAGACGGGGTGCTAGGCAGGAGGGAGCGGAGGGTAAACCGGGGCTCCCCCACGTGCGCTGGGCACAACCTCACCAGTAGGACCCCCACGCAGGCTCCCCGCTATTTCATGTAGCCTTTGGCCGACAGACTCCTGAACTCAGCAGGCAGAGCCGAGCAGCTCTCTGGCTGTCAATTCCCAGTGGAAGAACTTTCTCGCCATAGCACCAACTCCTCCCATCACCCCCATCCGCCCCAGTGAGTCTAAGTCTTCCACTGGCGTAGACACCCTACCTTGAAAACCCCCTCCCGCTCCAATCCCTTCCAGGGCATGCATCCCTCGCCCAGCGCCCCGTCCATACCTCTCGGGCTCTCTCCTTGTCCTGGGTAGCCTGGGCGGCCCTGCCGTCGGCAGACATCTCTATCTCAGAGGTAGAAAGCACAGCTCCGTCGTTTCTCCTTCTTATTGGCCAAGCCCCCTCCAGCTTCTGGCCGGGAGCCTACCAGAGCAGAAATGTAAGTCAGCCATCGTCTCCTGGACACCTCCAAAGCACCCTGGAAATCCCCACGCAAGCCCAGACCCACGCTTGGTCCCAATCAGAAATAAAGCCTCCCCAGGTGCCCTCCGGTGACCTCATTCTCTCTGGTGTTGTTTGGTCCCTCACTTGACAGAATGCTGTTTCGTATCATCCCCTTTGTCGCTGAAGCCAGAACTCTGCATCTCAGGGCAACCAGTTAGGGAAAGCCAGGGCTGACTCGGCATCTGGATCTCCTGTCATCAGGAGCCGAAAGGTCTGCAGAGACCGTACAGAACAGGTGCTGGGTGTGACCCCACCCATCACAGCCGGCTCAGCTGAGGAATCTGGGCTCCCGTCTCCCAGACGCAGGGCACACACAGCCTGCGCTCAGCCTGACTCCGCCGCCTGGGATCCAGAAATTGAGCTGCCCGGTCTCAGCAGCCCTCCCTGCAGCGGTAACCACCCGACGGGGACAAGAGTCCATCCTGTTCACGGGCCCGGATGGCCCACGTCCTTCCCCTTCCCGAACCTGGGTCCGGGCCCCCTTCTCTCCCCACCAGCCTGAAGCCTTCCACCTTTGACCCCGTCCCCTCCCACCAGCTGGCCACCCGCGTGGATCTCGGGATCCAGGCGCCCTCCCCAGCGCCCCTCTCACCGAAGTGGAGGCGGAGGGGGCACCTCGGGCGCTGGGGGCCCCCTCCCCCGGGAAGGGAGACTCCACAGCCTACACCGGGCCGGGGAGCCGGGCGGAGACTGGGATTAGGGACAACAGGAAGTCCCTCCCATATCCCGTTCCCCACGCAGCTGCAGCCCTACAGGGTTCCCAGCTTCGAGCGTTCCGGGGCTGGGGTCCGGAGCTGGGCTGCACCTGCGCTAGGCAGGGACCTGAGTCCTAGATCCGCACTGCCAGCTGACGATCGCTTTACCTGGTACGTTCTTGTGCTACCGGTAGAGCAAGATGCGGAGATGGGAAAACAAATTCTGTGGGAGGACCAGATATTTGACGTTTCAAAGAAGGCACTGCGGCTGTCCTCACAGGAGTGAGGGCACTTTTCTGGTAGAGGGGCACGATGGTCCTTCACAACACACAGGGCCTCTGAAGGTCTTATGGTCTCTCACGGTCCTGGATTTCACGTAAGGCGCCCAGGCTGGTGAGCAGGTCAGGTCGTCTGGGCTCTCCCCAAGACTGGCACGGAGTTCTCTCTCCCTCAGAGCAAACTTGGGAAATAGATAGGCCCAGGAACTCTCCTCTCCACCACCCCCCACCCCATGCCCCACAGCTTGAAAAGATGTGGGACCAATCTGATTTTTCTAGATCTGCTCTCCCCCAGCTCCCTCTCAAGGCCAGGGAGAGCAGGGGTAAAAGGGTCTGACCCAGCTATATCAACAGGGGCCCGGACTGCATACCCCACCACTTAGTCTCTGTTTTCCATTTGGACCTGAGAACTAAGGCTCCCAAAATGGAGGACAGAGACTGCTCTTCGCTTTCTAGGGTGAAGAACCCATCTCTCCTCTGAGCAGGGCACATGGGTCAGAGGAAAGGAGTGGGGCCAGCTCTGGGGTCAGATTCCAGGAAACATTTCCATGCCCGTGGCCTGCGGCCATCAGAGTCCTCTGAGACGCGTCCTTTCATCCAGGACCAGGCACAACTGGCCCCTGTACCAGCCTATAGGCGTGCTGTGGGCTCACAGGGGTTTAATTTCCTTAATACTTTGTTTCTAACATTTAAAAATGAGTAGAGTTCTCATAAAACTGATTTTCTTGAAAACAAGCAGATCATTGGGCAACCCTGGACTCATATTCCCCACCTTCAGGGCCTGCTCTCATGTGGCTGCATTTCATCTACACTTGCCTCCGCAGCATTTTGAATTTGCAACCCTGCTTTTGGAGTTAAATGTGTTTTAGGACTCTGATCTATTCTACCGTCACTCTGATGAACAAAAAATGTTACCCCTGGGGTTTGTCTCTGGTCATTATTTCCAGGCATCTTAATCTTCAAGGTAAAGAGGGATGTACGCAGTTGTAGCAAAAGTCAGGAGTATTTTCAAGCCAGGGGCACCCGGGTGCCCCAGTCGGCTAAGCGTCTAACTTCGGCTCAGGTCACGATCTCGCAGTTTAGTTTGTGAGATAGAGCCCCGCCCTGGGCTATCTGCTGTCAGAGCGGAGCCTGCTTGGGATTCCCCCTCCCTCTCTTTCTGACCCTCCCCTTCTCGCACAAACATGCATTCTCTCTCTCTCAAAAATAAATAAACTTAAAAAAATTACTATTTTCAAGCCAGCGAGCTATAAACGGGAAAGTGACAGGGGGCTGTGGAAAAGATGAACTATCCATTCTGTGTTTCTCCATCAACAAGAAGCATGACAAGCATCCGGAGTAAGGGAATTCACTCCTGAGGCCATGTCAGTGGCAGTTCCAAGAGTGCACTGAGTCCCAAAAATGTGGATACGTCTTGACTCTTGGGCAAATGTTTCTCTACCAGACAAAAGGGGCCACTTCAAGGACTCTGGGGAAGCCGAGTGGTTTGGATCCTACCACGGGATCACCTAAACTGGACCAAATGAAGTCTCAACATTTATTTAACGGTTCGGAAAATATTTATTGAGCACCTACTATATGACAGACATTAGCCCCTTCTTGGACGGGAGAGGAGACGCTTCCACAGTCTAGGCTCTAGGACTGAGCAGGTCTAGGGGGAAGCAAATGTCATATTTGCTGTGTGGGAATTGAAGTCCCTAAAAGACTTCAGAAAAGCACCACGGAAAGGTGGGTCAATAAGCAAAGCAGAGATCAAAACTCTAAATGCCTCCAGGAAGCAGGCAGGACAGCATATGACGAGTGGCTTGGATGTAAGATGGCAGTCAGAGCCTCAAGAAATCATATTGTATTCAAAGGGGGCAGTTGGGGGCTCAGCATTGCCAAAGCTTAAAGACTTTTTAAGAGAAGCCGAAAAAGAATTAGATTTCTATGTGAAATGTCCCAACTTTTAAATGTTCATGATTAAAATAAAAAATTTAAGAACTCTGTACAACCCCAGCAGAAAACACCTGCTGTCCAGCTCACAGGGCACCAGTCTACATATGTACTCACCTCAGAAGCCTGTCACAAGGATAACTACCATGGATGGAAGTGTTATCTGAGCTTCAGACAGGGAGAACACTCAAGGAAGGCCAACTCCAATGTCTGGCGGCTTCACTGAGCTTATGAAGAGGTCACCTTCAGCAAATAAATCATGATCGACCTTCAAAGATTGGCCTGAGAACTGACTCAGGTCTTACAAAAGCACTCAGAATAATAAAAACTAGAAAAAGAAATCATCTGAAGTAAGAAGAAAAACGTTTCCTTAAAGGAAAAAAAAAAAAAAAAAAAAAAAAAGCTTGTACTAATTAAGGCTGATAAGCCAGGCTGGAGACAGGGTAATGGCGAGATCAAGCCTTAGGAAGGAGAGAAGATGGGGGGGGGGGGGAATAAAGGAACGTGAGAAAGGCCAAGAAAAACAGGAATCATCGAGTAAACAGCACAGCAAATGTTAACCATTGAATAAGAAGAAAAGGGAAGCAGATAGGTGGGGCCCCAGGAGTAAAGATATTTTAAAGAAGAAAATAACGAAGAACCCCCAGGGCCACTAAGAGCAGGGCGTGGGCGCTCACGCGGCCAGCGGCCCTCTCACCCCCGGAGGGGCGGCGGCACGCCCGTGACCCCGTCCCTGGACGCGAGGCGGCCTCACAGGCACTCGTCCCAACCAGCCGGAGGCCCAGGAGCCCCGCAGTCTGCGGAACACTGACGCCGGGAGCCCGTCGCCGAGGCAACGACGCCGCCCCGCCCACGCGCCCACGGGACACACCTTTGATTGGCTGGTTCCCGGTGGCTCCGCCCATCCTGCTCCCCAGGGCTCCGCCCCGTCGCCTTACCCGCGCGCTCCCGTCCGCGCCCCCGAGGGACAGGCCTGCCGATGGGGGGAGGGTCACCCTGGTGCCGCCTGCCCCTGGCCGGTGTGCCCGCATTTCCCGTCCGGCTGCCCCATCCCAACTTCCGGTTTCCCGGCTCCCTGGCGGCGCCCGCCTCTGGGCACCGTGCGTGGGGACAGCCGGCGCGGGTGAGGACCGCAGGGTGGACACACACTGCGGGGCGGGACACATACATACGGCGTCCCCTGTGGGGAAACTGAGGCTGTCTGCGCGCAGGCCCATGCTGCTGACCCGCTCCCTCTGTGTGACACATAGCTCATTAAATATAAAAACACAAAGAAAACATGCAGCGCATTAGCACCAAACAACCGTTCATCAAAGGAGGGGAAGCAGGTTTCATTCGGTAACTGCTGACAGCAGGGAAAGAGCTGAGCTCCCTCCGACTTGTGCAGAGGTGACCGGGGTTTCCAAGGGAGACCGAGGGAGGGGAGAACAGGGCTCACTAGAGTCAGAGAAGTGAACGATCACAAAGGGCAGGCCAGCGTGGGTGCGACTAGGCCCGGCGTGTCCGCTGGCAGGTACGGAAGTCAGGAGTCTGGTATTTACAGCCCTTCGTCCTATGGCAGTCTCCCCCCCTCACTTCCCAGCCCTCAGACTCCCTCCTCTGCGTGCCACGTGGTCCCTGCTCAGAATCTTTTACATTCTTTTTACTTCACTTTGTACGAATAAAATGTAGAGCTTCCATTTGTTTTTACTTGATCTCATCCTTTTAAAAATTCAATTTTTGTGAATGCTTTGTTTTATTTATTTAAATTTCAAATCCAACTTAGTGAACATAGAGTGTAATAACGATTTCAGGAACAGACTTTAGTGATTCATCACTTACATGTAACACCCAGTGCTCATCCCAACACGTGTCCTCCTTAATGCCCCTCACCCATCCAGCCCATCCCCCCACCCAACACCCCGCCAGCAACCCTCAGTTTGCTCTCTGTATTTAAGAGCCTCTTATGCTTTACGTCCCTCTGTTTTTATCTTATTTTTGCTTCCCTTCCCTTATGTTCTTCTGTTTTGTATCTTAAATTCCACCTATGAGTGAAATCACGTATTTGTCTTTCTCTGACTCATTTCGCTTAGCATAAGACACTTTAGCTCCATCCATATTGTTGCAAATGGCAAGATTCCATTCTTTTTGATTGCCGAGTAATATTCCTTTGGACATATACACCACATCTTCTTTATCCATTCATCAGTCCATGGACATTTGAGCTCTTTCCATACTTTGGCTATTGTCGATAGTGCTGCTGTAAACATTGGGGTCGGTGTACTCCTTCGAATAAGCACTCCTGTATCCTTTGGATAAATACCTAGTAGTACAATTGCTGGGTCATAGGGTAGTTCTATTTTTCATTTTTTGAGGAGCCTCCATACTGTTTTTCAGAGTGGCTGCACCAGTTTGCGTTCCCACCAGCAATGCAAGACGGGTCCTCTTTCTCCACATCCTTGCCAACGTCTGTTGTTGCCTAAGTTATTCATTTTAGCCATCTGACAGGTGTGACGTCGAATCTCATTATGGTTTTGATTTGTATTTCCCAGGTGATGAGCGATGTTGAGCATTTTTTCGTGTCTCTTGGCCATCTGGATGTCTTCTTTGCAAAAGTGTCTATTCATGTCTTTTGCCCATTTCTTCACTGGGTTATTTGTTTTTTTGGGTATTGAGTTGGATAATTTCTTTACAGATTTTGGATACTAACCCCTTATCTGATATGTCGTTTGCAAATCTCGTCTCCCATTCTGTCGGTTGCCTTTGAGTTTTGCTGATTGTTTCCTTCACTGTGCAGAAGCTTTTTTTTATCTTGATGAGGTCCCAATGGTTCACCTTTGCTTTTGTTTCCCTTGCCTCCGGAGACGTGTTGAGTAAGAAGTCGCTGCAGCCGAGGTCAAAGAGATTGTTGCCTGTTTTCTCCTCTAAGGTGTTGATGGCTTCCTGTCTTATGTTTAGGTCTTTCATCCATTTTGAGTTTATTTTTGTGTATGGTGTAAGGAAGTGGTCCAGGTTCATTCTTCTGCATGTTGTTGTCCAGTTATCCCAACACCATTTGCTGAAGAGACTTTCTTTATTCCATTGGATATTCTGTCTGCTCTGTCAAAGATTAGTTGGCTATACATTTGTGGGTCCATTTCTGGATTGTATATTCTGTTCCATTGATCTGTGTGTCTGTGTTTGTGCCACTACCGTACTGTCTTGATGATTACAGTTTTGTCATACAGCTTGAAGTCCGGAATTGTGATGCCTCCAGCTTTGGTTTTCCTTTTCAGGATTGCTTTGGCTATTTGGGGTCTTTTCTGGTTCCATAAAATTTTAGGATTATTTGTTCTAGCTCTGTGAAGCATGCTGGTGTTATTTTGATAGGGATTGCTTGGGAATGCTTTATAATGTAGGGGGGGAAATCAGCTAATGATAAGAATCAGGGCCCTTGGAAAAATGGCTGGTCCTAGCACCAGAGCAAGAAATAGACAAGATGAATCTATAGATGGTGGGAGGGGAAACCGGGCAGGCTCTCTAGAAGTGGCAGAATATTCTAAAGCTGAAATCTACATATGCTGTGACAGAGCGATTCACTCCTGGGTAGAACCCAGCAGTAACTCACATTTATGGTCACCAGAGACATGTAACTCCAAACCAAAACCCACCAACTGTCTAGCCACAGTAGGATGAACAAATAATGCACCAGGAAATACCGTTCAGGGAAAAAGCAAAAACATGGATTGAGTCTCCCACTGTGGAGTAAGGCCGGATGAAGAATTCCTTGGGGCACCTGGCTGGCTCAGTTGGTAGAGACAATGTTGTAGGGTCAGTGCGACTCTTGATCCGAAGGTTGTGAGTTCGAGCCACATGTTGGGTGTAGAAATTGCTGAAAAATAAAATCTTAAAAGAAAAGACTTCTTATTGTGTGACTTCATTTACATGAAGTTCAAAACCAGACCAGACAAACCTGCTGTGGTGGGAAGTCAAGATGATGATTATGGGGGAGGGAAGTGGCCAGGAGGGCTGGAATGCGAGGGCTGTTTTCACCTGATGCAAACTCATGACACTCTACATTTTTGGTTTGGGTACATTTCTGTACGTTACACCTAAAATTTTTCTTTAAAATAAAAACAAAAACAAAAAACGGGAAAATGGGTGCCTGGCTGGCTCAGTCAGTGGAACATGCAGCTCTTGATCTTGAGGTTGTGAGTTCAAGCCCCAGGGTGGGTGTGGAGATTACTTAAAAACAAAATTATAAATAGGGGCACATGGGTGGCTCAGTTGACTGAATATCCACTTTGGCTCAGGTCGTGATCTCATGGTTCATGAGTTCAAGCCCCACACTGGGCTCACTCCTGTCAGCGCACAGCCTGCTTCAGAGCCTCTGTCCTCCTCCCTTTCTGCCCCTCCCCGACTCAATATAAATAAGCATTAAAAAATTAAAAAATAAAATCAGGGCACCTGGGTGCCCTGAGCCACCTGGGTGGCTCAGTCGGTTGAGCATCTGTCTCTTGATTTCCACTCAGGCCATGATCTCGCAGTTCCTGGGTTCGAGACCACACTGGGCTCTGTGCTGACAGTGCAAAGCCTTCTTGGGATGCTCTCTCTCCCTCTCTCTCTGCCCCTCCCCTGCTCGAGTCAGCTATCAAAATAAATAAATGAACCTAAAAAAAATGTAAATGAGGGGCGCCTGGGTGGCTCAGTCAGTTAAGCATCCGACTTCAGCTCAGGTCATGATCTCCCTGCCGCCCCCCCCCCCCCAACGACCCTGCTCCCGACCCAGTTTGTGAGTTCGAGCCCCGTGTCAGGCTCTGTGCTGACAGCTCGGAGCCTGGAGCCCGCTTTGGATCCTGTGTCTCCCTCCCTCTCTCTGCCCCTTCCTCCACTCATGCTCTGTCTGTCTCTGTAAAAAATAAATATACGTTAAACAAAAAAAAAGTAAATGAAGCGAAACCAGTTAGGCCATTGCTATGGTCCAGGCAAGTGACAATGGTGGCTTGGACTCAGACGACAGCAGCAGAAGTCAAGAAACGGGCAGATTTGGAAAACGTACGGAACTCGGCGACGGATGAGATGTAGGATGAGGTAACTCAAGGGGATCCGGGATAAATCCCAATTCCTGGCTTGCGTGACCGAATGGGCTGTACTACATTTACCGAAACAGAGAATACCAGAAACAGAGATCTGATGTGAAAGACGCTTCGAATCCACATTTAGTGAGGACGCAGTGGAGCGTGACAACAAAGCCACTGTCGTGGAGCGTGCGTTTCAGTGGCCGTGTGCGTTTGGCTTTGAAAATGAAGACTTTGGGGGCATTTATGAGACACCCAAAGAGTTGAGAAATGAAATATAAATACAAGGATATTGGCATTGAGAACGGTTATTGAGGCCACAGTGGCTACGACACCAAAAAGGGAGGTATATTAGTTATTTATTGCTGTGTAACAAATGATCCCCAAACGTGGTATCTCAAAATAAATACTTATCATCCCATGGTTTCCGTACCCTACAGGGCTTAACTGGGTGCCTCTAGGTCCAGGTCAATAGCTATGGTCAACTTGTCTGCTTGACTGTGGGGAGAGGGTCCAAGGTGACTGGCCTTGGTCCCTCCCACAAGGGCCTCTCCTCAGACATGGCTCCCCCAGGGTAAGCAAGCAAGAGATTGAGAGAGCAGGCATCTGAGGGCCCCCAAGACGAAGCCACGGTCTGTTTACAACAGAATCTCAGAAGTGACACCCCTCCCTCCTGCTGGATTCGGTTTCTTAGAAGTGAATCACTAAATCCAGCCCCCCCCCCCACACACACACACAGGCAGTGGCTTACACAGGGGTGGGTCAGAGCAGACCCAAGGTCACCGGAGGCCCCCAGGCCGGAGCCGTGCAGAGTGCCAATATTTAATGCTCGGGCAAAGAAAGCGAAGCTGGTGAAGAAGGCTGAGAGGAGACAACGGGAGAAACAGGGAAAACAGAAGATAGAGGATAGGTAAAAAGGAAGGAAGACAGAAGATCAAATCCACTGAGCGGTCAGCTGGGAACCAGTGACCCGCTGAGACACGCTGTGTGTCTGACAGTCCCGTGCGGGGACAGACAAGAGCCAAGCAGATAGAAAAGCAGCAAGTGAATCACAGTCTGTGGCAGGTGCTGGGACGGGAACAGAGCGCCCTGGGAGGGGACACTTTAACAAGGGTGGTTTCCACGAGGCGACGGCCGTTGAAGATTGAAGAGGAGGTCTTTGCTGAGGGTCACACTGAGCTGCGAGGTGCTTCGGGGGTGTCTTTAGGACTCCGCACCACCGCAGAAGACATCAAGACCAAAGTCAAGAACGACCAGACCGCCCCTTTTGACAGCCGCTTCCCCAACCAGAGCCAGACCCGGAACTCCTGGCAAAACTACCTAGACTTCCACCGCTGTGAGAAGGCGATGACTGCTAAAGGGGGTGAGGTCTCCGTGTGCGAATGGTACCGGCGTGTGTACAAGTCCCTCTGCCCCATGTCCTGGGTGGCAGCCTGGGACGACCGCTGGGCGGAAGGCACGTTTCCCGGGAAGATCTGAACTGGCCCCCCGCAGCTCTCGTCTGTATTCCATCCTTCTCCTAGAGCAGTGAAGGGAGACCAGGGTACATGGTGATGCCCACCCTGGGATCCTGAAGCATGGCTTAACTAATCATAAATACTCGTTGGAAAAGTTAAAAAAAAAGAAAAAGAAAAAGACTGAAGAGAAGCGGACAAAGGGCGAGGGTGAGAGCCTCCTTTCCAGGCCAGCATGGCGAGGTGGGATCGAGCTGGTGTGTCCAGAAACAGAAAGGCAAAGGAAAAGAGGGCAGAGGATGTGACCATGGTAAGAAGAGGTTTTAACAGTCATCTTTCCCTGAGCTGGAGAAGGATTTCTCCCCTTTGCCCTCAATTATTCGAACTGGAGGAATCCTACAGAAATAGAAAATAAGGAAAACGTGTCTTTCTTCTGCAAGCTCTCTCTCTCTCTTTTTAATGGTTATTTATTTAGTTTTGAGAGAGAGCAAGCGAGTGGGGGAAGGGTAGAGAGAGAGCGGGAAATAGGATCCCAAGCAGGTTCTGTGCGGTCAGCGCAGAGCCTGACATGGGGCTCGAACCCACAAACCGTGAGATCATGACCTGAGCCAAAAGCAAGAGTCAGACGCTCAACCAACTGAGACACCCAGGCGCCCCTGAAATCTCTTAAAAGATGAGAGAGGAAGGTTCCATCAGTCAGGCGCTCTTACTAGCCTGGCTGATACTAGACCTGAAGTCTTTTTCACATTTAATAAGAAAAGTTGTACACCTGAAACTGATTATAACACTGTGTGTTAACTATGTTGGAATTAAAATTTATTTATTTTTTTTTTTTTAAATTTTTTTTTTCAACGTTTATTTATTTTTGGGACAGAGAGACAGAGCATGAACGGGGGAGGGGCAGAGAGAGAGGGAGACACAGAATCGGAAACAGGCTCCAGGCTCCGAGCCATCAGCACAGAGCCCGACGCGGGGCTCGAACTCACGGACCGCGAGATCGTGACCTGGCTGAAGTCGGACGCTTAACCGACTGCGCCACCCAGGCGCCCCTGGAATTAAAATTTAAAAACGTAGTTAAAAAATAATTATTAGCGGCATCTGGGTGGCTCAGTCGGCTGAGCCTCTGACTTCAGCTCAGGTCATGATCTCCCCATTCGTGAGTTTGAGCCCCGCATCAGGCTTGCTGCTGTCAGCTTGTCAGTGAAGAGCCTTCCTGGGATCCTCTGACACCCCCCCGCCCCGTCCCTGCCCCTCTCCAACTTGTGCTCTCCCCTCTCCAAAAAATAAATATTTTTTAAAAAATGTAATTTGGTGTGAACCTTCAAAAATTCCAAGGTAACAACTAGAATAGTTTAAGTGTGCATTTTCAAGATAATTTTAGGAGATATTGAAATATACCCCAAATAGGTAGATTTTCATTAAAAATCTCTCTTTTGGAGGTTTATCACTCACTAAGTGGAAATAAATAACAACTCAGCAATTTCACAAGAATTTTCGTCTATTACTGAGTAATGCTGGGAGAGGGGAGTGTAGGGGACTTCAACGTTCAATAAGCCCTTTTTTTCCTGCAAAGTAACTTTAGTTAATGAGAGGAGTCCAAGGAATCCCAGCTTTGGTGACCCGGCGTTGCCCAGACTGTAAGCCTCATGGGGGCAGCACTTGTCTGTTTAACTCGGCACTGGGTCCCTGGGGTCAAGGACAGTACCAGACACAGGAGGGAAGCAAACATTTCCCGCAGGAATGAATGAATGAATGAATGAATGAATGAATGAATGAATGAAATGGTGCACAACCGCGATGGGCCAGCAACAAACAGGATTGTTAGCCAAGCCCATGCTCGGCCACAGGTTTAGAAATGGAGCTGGTCTCCACCTCTCTGACGTATTTCCAGGAGAGGTAGCATGTCTGAGTCGGAGGCCTGAAAGTCAGTGCTAACAGCGAAACCCGAGCCTTCCGGCTGAGCCAGTTCCCCAGGCCCTCCCTGCGCGCCCCGATCCTTACCCGTGGAGGCCACGTTCTAGCAGTTCTTCCCAATCATATCCATACAGGCCCGGTTGTCCCCACACCCAGGGCTCAGACATGGCCACGTCCTCGAAAGCCACAGCCACGGGGAAGCAGGTCAGTCTTGGGGGAAGGGGCAAGTCAGGGACGGCCGGGAGGGGTCCAGATCTGGGTGTGGGAGGCGCCTCCGCCCGGGGGTTGGCTTTTGCGGCCCCTGCCCAGGAGGTGGAGTTTCTAGGCTCCTCCCTGGGGTGGGGTTTCCCGACCTCTCCCAGGAGGTGGGCGGTCGTGGAGCTCCCGGCCCCGCCCAGGAGGTGGAGTTTCTAGGCTCCTCCCTGGGGCGGGGTTTACCGACCTCGCTCAGGAGGTGGGCCGCGGTGGGGCTACCGGGGCTGGGCGCCTGCACACTCTGCGTGCGGTGGGTCTCGCGGGCCGCCTCCTAAGCCATTTCGTCTGTTTGGACACGTGCCAGCTCTGGGCCAGGTGTGGAGGACGCGGAGCAGATAAGGGAAACACCACTTGTCCAGAGGGGGCTTGTAGTCCAGTGAGGCCCACACTAGACAGTGAAAATAAAGGAACAAGATTAATCCCAGGTGCTAAGTGCAGGAAGACAACCACCTGGCTGAGGAACCAGAGCGAGCTCAGGTGTCCCCGGGTTCCCAAAACAGGGCACCGCGAGAGTGCCCGCGGGCTCTGAACCGCAGGTTCCTACGAGGAAAACGCCCTCCGGGCTGCGGCCGCCCAAGAGCACGACCGCAAAAGACACCTTAGAGCAAATGCAGTCTTGACTTTGGAGGTCGAGTTGGGCTCAAGGCCAGTGGTGAGGTCACTTCCCTTCCCGGAAGCCCCTGCTTCGTGTTTGGGAAACCTGGGATAAAAGCCACCCGGCAGGATTCTTGGGAAGATCTTTGTTGGTGTTGATGGCGCCCTTTCTTCCCCCATCACGTGATCCTGTCGTGTTATTCTCAGCCCGGGACTGCTCGGCACACGGGCGTGTAAGCCCTCTGAAGTCAGGGCCGGTTCCTCCTGCCTACCCCAGCCCCTGCAACTGTGCCTGGCACAAAACTGGCCCTTGGCAAAGATTTGTGGCGTGAATGAAATGCCCAGCAAAGAGCCCCCCGACACAATAGGCATTTTAAAATGGCAGCTCTGGGGACGCCTGAGTGGCTCAGTCTGTTAGGCTCAGGTCATGATCTCACGGTTGGTGAGTTCCAGCCCAGCGTCCAGCTCTCTGCTGTCAGTGCAGAGCCCTCTTCGGATCCTCTGTCCCCCCCCCTCCCCCTTTCTGCCCCTCCCCCGCTCGTGCTCTCTTTCTCTCTGTCTCAAAAATAAATAAACATTAAAAAAAATTTTAATAAAATAAAATGGCAGCTCTGGTCCCCTCAGAAAATACAGGGTGACAGACACCCCCAAGAAGAACAGGACAAGTCCTGATGAGGGGGGATGAGTTCTTACCTGGAGGGGGAGTTAGACTCTCCTACTCAGTCCCAGGTTGGACTCTGGATTAGCCGCTAAATCCTCATTTCTCTGGCCCCTCCCTCTCCCCACCCCACTCCCAAACTGGGAGGTTAAGGGTTAACTCTAGGAAGCCCCCTCATTACCTGGATGGGACCAGAGCTGGGAACTTCCTGTTCAATTTTCCGGGAGCCCTTTCCCAGCCTGGCTGAGGCTGACTCTGGCCCTGGGGCCCTCAAAGAACCCTTAGCAACCCCCCCCTCTGGAGTGGGGACCCCGAGTGGTGAGTTGCAAGCAAGCCTGGGGTAAAGGCTGCCAGGACAGACACAAGGGGTTCCTAGCAGCTTGGAGGGAAAAGAGGGACCCGGGCCTCAGCGAAGGGATGGGGGATTGGGAAACTGGAAAAGAAAAAAGTCTTGGAAGGATGTGGGTGGTCTATGCTGGGAGCCCAGTGCCAGCCAGCTCTGGGGCCATCGAGGAGGGTGGCGGGACTTCCTGTAACATGGGCTTGCTGTACCCACCGGGGAGGGGAAGGCAGGCAGGCTCCAAGTGCCCCCAGGTGGACGGCCGGCCTCCTGGACTCAGCTCACCACCCGGAGGGGAGCCTGGCCAACAAAAAGTAGCCTGTGACTCTCCTGCCAGCTGTGTCCGGGGAGAAAGGGAAGGTCCCCGGCCAAGGACCCGGGCTCGGGGCTCTCCCGTGGTCTGGGTGGGTCCTGCGGCCGCACTGCCACCCCGGGCTGGTCCAGCCCTTGCCTCCCACCTCGCTGGGCTCCAGATTAAGCTGGTCGAATATCGGAGGGTAGCTGAGCTCTCACCCCCCACAGATGTGCATATGAACAGAGCTTTTGTCCTGGAGACTGGGGGGTGGGAAGGAGAGGCTCTGCAGCCAAATTCCCTTAAATTCCTCCTCTTTCAAGCCTTACCACCTCACCTGAAGTTTCCGGGCACCCCTGCCTGTGTCTAGGCCTGAGGGCTAGAACTCAGAATCTCCTCATTTTTTCTGAATCGTGCCGTGATATTCTGGCTAAGACGAGGCAAATCGCACCGGGAGGGAGGGGAACTGGGTCCTTTTCTGTTTCCGAGCTTTTGCACCCTGGTCAAGATCAGTGTTCTCACCTTAAAGAAAATCCTGGCTCCCCCTGCTGTGACCTTGAGCAAGGCACCCGTCGGCTCCCAGTGTGGCCTCTGCGCTTGTCACATGGAGAAATTATAACCCACCCCGTGGGCTGGGGGTGGACGAAGCAAGCCTGAGTTGAGAGCCCCTCCAGATCAGCACTCAGTCCCTGCCAGCTATTATCACAAGGCTGCTGGTCACACGCGATCGGTTCTGTCCTTTCGCTCCTGCTGCCCAAAGAGTGAGACAAAAGCCCACTCTCTTCAACACTTATCAGAGACTTTTTCTGCACCAGTTTCGAGTGCTTTCCTCAGTAAGTACAGCTGCCAGGCGGCCATCCTCGTTGTGTTACTTCTACTAACAAACACGGAAGCCGCTTCAAGCACGAGGCGAACGGTTGTGCTCGAGACGCAGCTCCTACTCGCAGGCGGAGGGGAGAGAGACCCTCAGCCCTGGGTTCGTGGCCCAGCGTGACCACGGACGGGTAGATGCAGGTTGCTGGTGTGTCGGGGGGGGGGGTGCGGTCCCTGAAGAGAGACGTCAAGGGGTGAGAGGCGCCCCGTGGGGTGAGATGCCAAAGTGCAGGAAAGGACGCCACCGCTGGGCGAGCGAAGGAGGGACGGGGAGGGGGGCTGGAGAGAGGCTGGAGCCACCATGGCTGCCCGGGGGCAGGTGGCCAGGATGTAACCCTGGGCCTTTGTTTCAGCATCCCCGGGCTCTCCCTCTCTGAGGTGGAAGCGCTGGGCCGGGTATAAAACCCTCTCTTCCTCTGTTCTGTCACACCGCGCCTCGCTCCCCTCACCAGAACAGGAGGTCCCTTCCGCCCTCAGCCCTGCAGCAAGGAGGCTCCTCCACAAACCGTCCAAAGCTCTTGACGAGGCTGACTTCCCCCCGGCCGCGTTGCCAAGGCGGGCCCGTGACGGGAATGACTGTTAGCTGTGCTCACTTGTGGTTTTGCCCAGCAGTAACGAGAACAGCAGTTGGTAGCGTCCTAGCACCCACCGGGTGTGGTCTGTAGGTGGCGGGCACCTCTCTGCTGTCTCTAGGTGGTGGGGAGTGATGTCCCTCTGCCTGGGATGTCCCTGGCGTGGGGCTCGGGGAACAGGTTTGGGAGAAGCTCATCATCGGTAGCCCCGAGGCCAGAGAGCAGGGAGGGCAGGCGGATGTTGGAACTTGGGTTTTTGTGTCCGTAAAATAATTGCAGCCCAAATTAAGAGAGGAAAGTGCTTCAAAACTCTGGAGCCGACGTGCTGGCCTGTGCCGAACGACGTAAGCCTTCCGGGTTGTGCTGAAGGACCGAACTGAGTCCCCTGTGGGTGAGGCTGAACTTGAGGCATCTCCCTTTTCGTAGATCTGGGTGACCCCAAAAGGAAAGAGTGGTCTGAGAGGAGAGATGGGCCCGTGGTCAGTCCTGTGGACCCAGTGCCCCCTGGTGGCCAGTTAGAGCCACTTTTTATTGCTATTTGGGGATGGATACCTTCCAGAAGGGTAGACCAAGGAAGAATCCAGAATTAAAAAAAAAAAAAAAATAGGAACGAAAGAAATGATTGCCTCTCCTGCCCATCACCCAGCTCCCAAGGGTGTATCCACTAGAGGTCTCGGAGGTGGACAGGGCAGCTTTGATTGGCCTTGCAGACCTATCTGTCACCGATCTCTACGAGTTCTCTGCGGATCTCTGCAAGCCTTAGTCTCTCATCTGGAGACCCACGCCCCCATCTCACCTCTCTGGCTCATCCTGCCCTCGGTCTCTGGTGGAACCTGGGAGAGGAGGAGATTGGTACACCAAGTGGGTGCTCAGCCCTGCCCTGATCAGCTGGGTGGTCGTGGCCTTGACCGCTGAGAGCCACCCCCAGAGCCATAAAGTGAGAGTCAAGATGTCTGGTCAAGGAGAAATCCCATGCATGAATCCCTACTCCCCACCCAGCCCCCACCTTTTGTCTTTAAAACTGCCAAACTTCCGGACACTTTGAGAGAGCAACGCAGTGGACATCAACACATCCATCTCCCAGATTCAAGAGTTCTTTTATTTTCCCCACTTGCCTTTACTATCCCTAAGTATGGCTGGACCCTCGGGCCCCCTTCCTTCCAAACTCTTCAACGTCTCCCAAAAATAGAGGCATTTCCCACAAACCACAAAACTGGAATCCTTTCTCAGAAATTAATGGTCAGCTCCATTGCAATCTAGTGTCCCATCCATATTCCAATTTCCCCAGCTGACTCCAGAATATCTTTTAGAGCATCCCTACTTCCCCCTCCACCCATCCCCTCCCCTCTTTAAAAACATTGGGCTCCAGTCAAGGTTCCTTCTTTCGGCCATGGGGCTGTTAGTTTCCTCTAGAGCCATGCGCCCCCTACAGGTGCTTTTAAAAATAATGCTGAAGGACGGGGGCCAGTTTGCCAGAAATATTCTGCATTTGTAATTCGTTCCATTGTTTCCTTGAGGGATCATTTCACTTGTTCTTTTTTTTTTCTTTTAATTGAATAAATCTGACGTGTAACATTGTGTCAGTGAAAGGCGTACAGCATGTTACTTCGATACGTCTGTATATTGTAATAGACTGCTGATGCAGTGATATTTATCGAATTACATAATTACCCCGCAGTAGTATTGTCTATATCCATTATACTGTGCATTAGATCTCTATGGGTTATTCACTATGAGTTACAAGTTTGTCCCCTTAAACAGCATCGCTCTCATCCACTGCACCCCCCCCCCCGCCTCCCACTCACTCTTATCTGTGCAGTGCAAAGTGGGGGTCTAAAGGCTGGATCGCGTTGCGATGGAACGTTTCTGCCAAGAACCCCTCTTTGGCGGTGCCCTGTCCTCCCTGGGGCCTCAGGAGGCGGGGAAACCAGGCGGTCCTGTCTCAGAGATGCCACTTTTGATCACTGGGGTGAAGTGACGTGAAATTCGAAATGCTGCAGGAAGGCGTGAAGACACGGAACTGTCAGTTTTCTCTGCCTTTTAGCGTTTGGGGCTGTCCTGCCGTCCGAGCCGTTGCCTAGGACCAGCGAGAGAGACATGATTCCTCCGGAGGCCACATCTTTAGGCATTTCTTAACACCGCAGGTGTGGGAGCAGAGCGGGAGAGACCCGACAGTGGGACCAGCTGCAGTGAGCCGTGCCCCGCCGCCGCCCCCCCGGCTGAAGGATGCTCGAAGAACCCGTCCCGGCCGCCCCAGAGCCCGAGCAGCTCGGAGCAGTCAAACTGGAGGAAGAGGAGGCCGTCGGTCAGGAGGACCTCAGGCACACTGAGGCCAGGCCCCGGCCCGAGGTGGCTCACCAGCTCTTCAGATGCTTCCAGTATCAGGAGGACATGGGGCCAAGGGCGTCCCTGAGCCGGCTCCGGGAGCTGTGCTGCCGCTGGCTGCGGCCGGCTCTGCACACCAAGGAGCAGATCCTGGAGCTGCTGGTGCTGGAGCAGTTCCTGAGCGTGCTGCCCCCGCACCTGCTGGCCCGGCTGCAGGGCCAGCAGCTCAGGGACGGCGAGGAGGTTGTGCTGCTGCTGGAGGGTGTCCAGAGGGAGTCCAGCGCCGTGGGGCCGCTGGTAAGGGGGAGGGGGGGCGGCCGGGCGGCAAGACAGGGACTCGGGCGCCCCGTGAAGGAATCACCCGACCCCCCATTTTCCTCCCTCTGACAATTGCTTCTTAACCTCCTAAGTCCTGTGACCCTCCCCTTTGCGCGGCCCCCTTTCCCTTGGGAGTGAGAAGGACGCGCATTGTCCCTCTGCCCTGTTCGCCACCTGACACAGATGCATTTTGCACAGGATTTTAGTTTTAATGCTGGCAAGAATTGTCCCCGTGCAGACGTCACTTCGGAGGACCAGGGGGGCTCTTCCCAGGTCTCCAGCCACAGTCCCAAAAAGGAAGTGCCCTCAGAAGGACCCCCGGCCCCGGAGCCAGCCGTGGAGCCCCCAGCATCCCAGCCAGGGCCCTCCAAGCCTGCTGAGCTGGGGACCTGGAGACATCCCCCAAGTTCAAAGCAGCCACTGAGCCCAGGCCCCAAGAGGACATTCCAAGCCCTGCAAGAGTGTGGTGAGCAGCTGGTGCCCGGGCAGGTGGGAGCCAGGAGGCCTGGTACGTGAGGACGGGGTGAGACGAAGGCACCCCCCTCTTTGACAGGGATGGGAGAGCGCCGAGATGTCTCTCCCAGGGCCCTGACCACGGGTGCGCCCCCCGTACGGCGGGGGGAGGGTAGGTCGGCCCCCTAACGGCTCTCTCTTTCTCCCCCCGATGCTGCCAGCCCCCCAGGGCCCTGTCCTGTGGCTGGAGGAAAACTCCCGAGATCAGGAGCTTGCAGCTGTGCTGGTGAGCTGGCCCGGCCCCTCCCTCCAGACTGTCCTCGGCCCCGGACGCTCTCTGCCCCCGCTGTTGTGGCAAATCCGTGTCTTCCTTAATTTAAACCCTCAGAGTCTTCCATCCCCCTCAGCTCACAGCCCCGTTCCTCTCTCACCAAGGGTCTGGCTCATCCTTTTGTTACAGGAGTCCCTGACCTTCGAGGATGTCCCAGCAAAGAAGGCGTGGCCTGTTCACCCTCTGGGTAAGCGGCCCTTCCTGCTGGGGACCACTGAAGGCTCTCTCCTTGTGTTTCCAGAGTGGTCTCTAAAGCTCCAGACCCTACCTGACTTTTTAGCCTCTTTGGCTAAAAATGGGCTATGTTAACATGAATTCCTTCCTTCCTTCCTTTCTTCCTTCCTCCATTCGTTTACTTATTTTATACTTTTAAAAAAATGTTCGTTTACTTCTGAGAGAGAGAGAAAAAGCAGGAGCGGGGGAGGAGCAGAGAGAGGGGGACAGAGGATCCGGACGTGGGGCTGAAACTCACAAATATGAGATCATGACCCGAGCTGAAGTCTGACGCTCAACCCACTGAGCCACCCAGGTGCCCCTTACTTACTTATTTTATTTAAAAAAATGTTTTTTTAATTTTTTAACACTTATTTATTTTTATTTATTTTTTTAAATTTTTTTTATCGTTTATTTATTTTTGAGACAGAGAGAGAGACAGAGCATGAACGGGGGAGGAGCAGAGAGAGAGGGAGACACAGAATCGGAAGCAGGCTCCAGGCTCTGAGCTGTCGGCACAGAGCCCGACGCGGGGCTCGAACTCACCGACCGCGAGATCGTGAGATCGTGACCTGAGCTGAAGTCGGACTCTCAACCGACTGAGCCACCCAGGCGCCCCACTTATTTATTTTTGAGACAGAGAGAGAGCATGAACAGGGGAGGGTCAGAGAAAGAGGGAGACACAGAATCCGAAACAGGCTCCAGGCTCTGAGCTGTCAGCACAGAGCCCGATGTGGGGCTTGAACCCACGGACCGCGAGATCATGACCTGAGCTGAAGTCGGACGCTCAACCGACTGAGCCACTCAGGCGCCCCTAAAATTTTTTTTTAATGTTTATTTATTTTTGAGAGAGAGAGAGCGTGAATGCAGGAAGGGGCAGGAAGAGAGGGAGACACGGAATCCGAAGCAGGCTCCCGGCTCTGAGCTGGCAGCACAGAGCCGGACCCAGGGCTCAAACCCACGAATCGTGAGATCTTGCCCTGAGCCGAAGTCAGTCGCTTAACTGACTGAGCCACCCAGGCGCCCCTCTTTTACTTATTTTAGAGGCTTACTGTGTTTGATGTAATCATCAACCCCGTTAACTTTGAGCTTTTAAAATGGGTGGTCATGGGAGTGCTTGCTAAGGGGTTTGGGGTTTCCATCCAGAGGAAGGACAGAGTTCTGACACTAGATAGACAGTGGTGACAGTTGTACAACACTGGGAATGTACCTGATGGACCTGAACTGTGCACTTTAAAATGGTTACTACGGTAAATTCTATGGTTTTTACCGTCACCTTCTGCCCCCCCCCCCGCCCCCCTCCCGGATTTCGGGATCCTGGGTTTCGTTCTGCTTTGAGGCAATGAGGCCCTGGCAATTCCTGGGGGCCTCTAAGAATAGGCCTGCCCACATACCCCCCCTTTTCCTGCTTCTTCCTCAGGACCCGGAAGCAGAACCCCAGATGAGGAGTTCAAAGAGGAGCCCAAGGCGGTCACCTGGCCTGCGGCCCTCTCAACAGAGCCTCAGGCAGACGGTCCTGCGGCGGCGGAAGAGCCCCAGGTCCAGGTGCTGGGGCCTGGCCCCGAAGTGAGTGGCACCGGCGGAGGAGGGTCCCCTCCCAGCAGGAGTGACATTCTGGAGGTCAAAGTGGCCGACGGGCCTCCCAGGTCGGAGGCAGAGATGGAATTCATCTGCACCGACTGCGGGGTGACTTTCCGACAGCTGGCCCGCCTGGAGGCGCACCAGCTGCGGAGTCACCCGGGCGCCCGGTCCTTTCCGTGCGAGCGCTGCGGGAAGAGCTTCGGCCGCAGCTCCATCCTCAAGCTGCACATGCGCACGCACACGGACGAGCGGCCACACGCCTGCCACCTGTGCGGCCACCGCTTCCGCCAGAGCTCCCACCTGAACAAGCACCTTCAGACGCACTCCTCCGAGCCCGCCTTCCTGTGTGCCGAGTGCGGCCAGGGCTTCCAGCGGCGCGCCAGCCTCATGCAGCACCTGCTGGCGCACGCCGAGGGCCAGCAGTCGCCGCGCGCCCCCGAGGCCAAGCCCGAAGCGCGCGAGCTGGCCGTTGTCCTGTGCTCTCACTGCGGCCAGACCTTCCAGCGCCGCTCCAGCCTCAAGCGCCACCTGCGGATCCACGCCAAGGACAAGGGCCACCAGTGCTCGGAGTGCTCGGGCAGCCTGCGCTCGGGCCCGGAGCGCAGGCCGTACGTGTGCAACGACTGTGGCAAGGCGTTCCGGCGCAGCGAGCACCTGGGGGCCCACCGGCGCGTGCACACGGGCGAGCGGCCCTTCTCGTGCCAGGTGTGCGGCCGCAGCTTCAGCCAGAGCTCCCAGCTGGTGTGCCACCAGCGGGTGCACACGGGCGAGAAGCCCTACAGCTGCCCGCACTGCGGGAAGCGCTTCGTGCGGCGGGCGGGGCTCGCCCGCCACCTCCTGACGCACGGCGGCCCCAGGCCCCACCACTGCACCCAGTGCGGCAAGACCTTCAGCCAGACGCAGGACCTCGCCCGCCACCGGCGCAGCCACACGGGCGAGAAGCCGTGCCGCTGCAGCGAGTGCGGCGAGGGCTTCAGCCAGAGCGCCCACCTGGCGCGCCACCAGCGCATCCACACCGGGGAGAAGCCCCACGCCTGCGACACCTGCGGCTACCGCTTCCGCAACAGCTCCAACCTGGCCCGCCACCGCCGCAGCCACACCGGCGAGCGGCCCTACGGCTGCCAAACCTGCGGCCGGAGCTTCCGGCGCAACGCCCACCTGCAGCGGCACCTGGCCACCCACGCGGGCGCGGGGACCGAGGCGGCGTCCAGGCCGGCCGAGCCCCCGCAGGAGTGCCGGGAGTGCGGCAAGAGCTTCAGCCGCAGCTGTAATCTGCTGCGCCACATGCTGGTGCACACGGGGGCCAGGCCCTTCTCGTGCGCGCAGTGCGGCCGCAGCTTCAGCCGCAACTCGCACCTGCTGCGCCACCTGCGAACCCACGCCCGCGAGACCCTCTACTAGCCTCGCGCAGGTTCCGCCGGGCCCCGCCCCGCACGCGCGCGCGCGCCTCTGCGTCGCCCGTGTCCTGGGCAACCGAGGCCTGCGGTGGGCGTCCCTGGCCTGGCCCCGCCCCGCCCCGCCCCGCCCCGCCCCGCCCCGCCCCGGCCTCCCTCTGGCTCCGCCAGACCTGTGTGTTAGTTTTCCCCTACCCCGGAGGCAGGTCTCCCTGGCTTCAGGGTTGTATTTCAAAATCCTAAAGTAAAACAGCTTTCCTGAAAATGACTCTGCTTTATTTTTTTGTGAGGTCCACCAAAACGCTGTTACCCTCCTACTGTGACAGTGACGCCTTTTTCCCTTCCCTTCCGTTCCCCAGCACCTTCCATAGCAGGCTAGAGGGGAGCAGGCCCAAGGACTGGCCTCCTCCCCCACCCGCAACACACACACCCCGGAAGGGCCAGGGTTGGGGGGGGCGACAGAGGGGTGCCATCTGTCCCAGTCAGCTGTGAGGAAGGCCAGGGAATCTCACCCGGAATTCTTCCTTCTCTGGAGTCTGCCCCTAACCTGTGCTGTCCAGTCCAGTACCCTCTAGCTGTATGCGGCCGTTTAAATTAATTAAAATGGTGGGACGCGTGGGTGGCTCAGTCATTCGGGCGTCGGACTTCAGCTCAGGTCATGATTTACAGGTTGGTGAATCCAGCCCTGCGTCACGCTCTGCGCTGACAGCCCAAAGCCTGCCTGGGATTCTCCTCTCTCTGTCCCTCCCCTGAATTCTGTCTCTCAAAATAAATAAATAAAAACCTGAAAAAAAATAATTACTTTAATAACGGAATATAATTTAAAATCCCAGATTCTGGGTCATTCCAGGAAACAGCAGATGAAACGAAACCTGCCTGATGGCCAAGACAGGTTGCGGGCTGGGGACCCCTAACGACCCATAATCCTGCAAACCCGAAGGTGGTTTGGCAGAGTGCCCACCTTCTCCGACCTCTCAGGCAATCTTGGCAATCCGGTAGACAGATTTCGTTTTCTCCCAGTCTAGTGGACAGATTTTTAAAATCATGTGACTTGTGGTAATACTGCAAAAAAGAAAACAGCCCACCCCAGCCGTAGGGCGTGTGCACACACACTTCCTGCTCTAGTCGGTGGCTTGTCACCTACAAGCTTTCGGGTTGTCTTTGTCCCTCCACCAGCCTGACACACGACTGTTCTTTGACAAATGCTTGTGGACATACAGTGAACTTGTCAGCCCGCGGCCAAGGGACTTGGGAAAGATCTGTCCCCAGATCTAGAGGAGGTCCGTGTTTTGGGGGGTTGGGAGGGAGATGAGGTGGGGTACAGAGAGTCACCAGATGTCCCAGAACAAATTAGAGCTTTGGAAGACCCCCCGAGGAGAAATTTTCAAGAAGGAAGCTTTCTTGATCAACTAAATGAGTAAGGAAGTTGGGAGAACCCATAGCATTTGAAGGCTTTATTTCTTGAGTACCTACTATGTACCGGGGAACGTGCCGGGCTATTGAGGAGAACAAGGCCTGAAATAGAAGAGGGAGACCACCTCAGAAGAACCGGGGGGAGGGCACCCTCATTGGAGGGAACAGCAGGTGCAAAGTCCCTGAGAATACTGTCCCTGAGGGAGATCTGTAGGAACCTGATGACACAGACACAGCCTCAGAGGCCCAGGGCAGAGTGTATTTACGATGGGAAGATGGGAGGGTGTTAATCAGGCAGTTACTTCATTTTGCCAGGACATTGATTTGGCCTCGGCACTGGAAAGATTTGGCTTGAAAGAGGCAAGACCGAGGCGACCAACTAGGTTTGGGATGACGGTGACCTTGATGGGGCCGTGGGGTCATGAAAGCCCCTGATGGCTTCAACACGGTAGGCAGGTTTTGTCAACTTCTCACCGGAGTCAAGCGCAAAGGCACAAGGAGAAGTAAGAGAGAGTCTGACCACAGGGTCATGTGAAAATGCGGGTCAGGGGTCTAAAAGAAACTGAATGTTGTCTGGCCATGGGAGGAGAGGACACGACGTCCAGGGGGAAGCGAGAGCTAGGTCAGGCCCTGGCGGGGGATGGCCCCTTGGAGCTGGGGACTCAGGCCTGAGATGGGCCTCCCAGTGTAAAAGGCTCTCAGAGGGATCCCCTGGGAATGAAACAGGATGTGGGCCAGCACCGGGCTCCCCAAAGTCCACTCCCTCACCGGGCAGGGGCAATGAGCAAGCAGGGCCCCTCAGGATGACCAGGGCCACCATCAGGGTCTGTCTAGCTTAGCCCTTGCCCACTCCTGGTGGACTCACAGCTGTTCCCCAGGGAGGTGATTTTTCTAAGAATTAAGAGTTCATTCGTATGATCCAAAAGGGTCTTTAAGAAACTGGCAGATGGGAGGGGGGGGCACCTGGGTGGCTCAGTCAGCTGGGCAACCGACTTTGGCTCAGGTCATGCTGTCCCAGTTCGTGGGATGGAACCCTGAGGCCAATGTCGGGCTCTGTGCTGATGGCTCGGAGCCTGGCGCCTGCTGCGCATTCTGTGTCTCCCTCTCTCTGCCCCTCCCCTGCGCTCGCTCTCTCTCTCTCTCTCTCTCTCTCTAAATAAACATTAAAAAAAGAAAAAACAAAGAAAACGCCACAGGAGTGAGTGATAGAAATGCCCCCAGCTGTGAGACCTCCCGGCTCCCAGTCACCTCCCCACATCCCTCTCACCCCTAGGCACACCTCCCTGGTCTGGAGCCTCTCCTTTGCTGGCGTGTTTTCCCGCACCCCACCCTCACCCCACCCCACCTGTCCCCTTTCCTGCTCTGTCCTCAGGTCAGGGCCCCGGAAACCGCCCCCCCCAGCTCTATCTCGGCAGCTGCTGTTTACGGCTAGACACCCCAATGCAAAAATCTGTGTGCAGCTGCGGGAAGCAGGATGTCAGTGGGGGAGGGGGGAGCTTCAAGGAAGTGGCCTCAAAAAATGGTGAGCTGGGCCGACCCCCTCCCTGCCCTGGCCTTGCTCCTGGCTCCCCTCCCCCACCCCCTCCCCAGTTTCTGCATTTGCAGGCCCCCCGGGAGGCCTGAGCCAGAGATCTGAGTCCCGTCCCGCCCCAGGCTGCCCTTCTCTCTGGTCCAGGTAGGGGTGAACCCTCCTCCCCCTCCCTACTCCTCCCTCCCCCGCCTCTGCCCCAACCTCAAAGCCAAGGAGTTTCCATGGCCTGGTGAAGGATGAAGACCCAGGTCAGAAGAACAAGCCAAGGGGCAAATGTGCCTCAGGCCTGAGCTCCCTGCTGCCCCAGCGTCAGGCAACGCGCAGGCCAGGAAACTTCCAGCCCTTTCCACAGGCCAGTTGTCACCCGTGTCCATGTACAGATTATAGAGGTCAGGTGGAACCCCCCCCCCTCCCTGGGGTCCTGCCCCCTCCCCAGCCACTGGGGGCTCCTGCCTCCCGTCCAACAGGCACTCAGTTTAATTCAACCAACTTTTTTTTTTTTTTAACGTTTATTTATTTTTTGAGAGACAGAGACAGAGCAGGAGCTGGGGAGGGGACAGAGAGAGGCGGGGAGTCACAGATTCCGAAGCAGGCTCCAGGCTCCGAGCTGTCAGCACAGAGCCGGACGCGGGGCTCGGGGCTCGGGGCTCATGCCCATGAACCGTGAGATCCTAACCTGAGCGGAAGGCGGACGCTCAACCGACTGAGCCCCCGGGGGGCCCGCAGCCAACTCTTACTAGGACGCCACAGCCAGAGCGACGGGCCGGACCCGGACAAGGAAAGCGGCCGGAGAGGGCTGGGCTAGGCCTGGACGGCGCTCCTGAACACCTGAGCCACTGAGGTGCAGAAACTGTTAAAGGCGCTGCAGATGGCCTCCACCGCGTTGCAGAAGGCCTGAAAGCCGGCGGCCACCTTCTCCCTCAGCCACGCCAGTGCGGCCTGCCACTTGAGCTGCAGTTGGTAGAGCAGCCTTCGGAACGACCTCAGGGCTCGGTCACAAAAGCTCTCCTCCGTCTTCTGGACCACGGGGTGCTCCTTCTCTTCCAGCTCGAGGATGGAGGACCTCAAGACTCTGGAACGTAGCTCCTGCCGCACTTCGGGAAGTAACGGACTGGATTCCTGCGAGGGTGGGGGTGCCGTTCGGGTCGGGGTCCCACCTGGAGGACGCGGCCCAGGTCCTGGCCCCGGCGGAGGCCTCCCCACCCGTGTGAGGGTCTGGGAGCCAGAAGCCCGGCTCTCCCGCCGACAGCTCCACACTCGAGAAGACTCCATCCAGGGGCTCGGCCCCTCCGTGCCTCCCCACCCGCAGGGAGCAGCGTGGTGCTCGCGGACGGGCGTCTGAGCCCGGCTCCGGCCCGCGCGGCCCCTCATACGCGGAGGCACCCCTCCACCCTCAGCTTGGCCGGGGGGCGGGGGGCACTGTGCACACACGTGACCAAGTCAAGACAGAACAGGGGGGGAAGGAAAAGCAAGCAGGGCTGCGATGGGCGTCTCACACTCACCTCGTCGTTGTTCTGATGATGGTGAAGGTCCACGGCTTCCAGCATGATCTCGTTGAAGCCCTCCTGGGGAGAGGGGACGGTTCGGAGCTCCAGATCTGCTCCTGTCTGTGGCCTCCATGCGTCCAGGGGAGTGTCAAGGGAGCCAGGAGCCCGGACCCGATAAGGATAACCTGGCTGTAGCCCTGGGGACCGAGCTTTGGTGGGGGCGGGGGGGGGGACTCACCTCCACCTCTCCCAGCCTGAGCCTCTGTTGCTGCGGGGGGGGGGGGGGGATGTCACTTGGCTTAAAATCCTCCCAGCCTCTCCCGCCCGCAGTCTTCTCCCCCAAGTCCCCACCTGTTCTCTGCTCCCCAGGCCCCCATCACTGGGTCCAGCCCAGGGGCCTGGGGACCAGGTATCTGGCGTCCCTGCTCTGTCGTCAATATGCGCAGTGACTTGATCACCTCCCTAAGCCTCCCTGGGCCTCTGCATTTCTCCCCTGTGCCCTCACCTGCACACGGGTGTGAACTAGGAGAGTGTGCCAGGAGGTGCCCAGGTGTAAGGAGTGAGCAGACCCGAGGTAGCATCTCCATCACCCTCACCGTCATCGTGGTCACTGTGAAACCACCCACCCGACCCCAACTGTAGAGCGCGTGGGAGTGGGGGGCGCGGCGACCCACCAGTGCTCCTCGGGATTGGTGTTGGGTCCTGTCACAGAAGATGTCCACCAGCTGGTGCTGCGCAGAGGGGAGAGGCGGAAGTGAGAGAGGCCTCGTCGTTCCCCCTCAGGGGCCCCTGGGTGGCCCAGAACGTTCTCAGCTCCACACAGCAGGACCCAGGTCCCCCTTTCTCCCCCAGACACACACTGGGAAGAGCTTCTTACCATTTGGTGCCTCATAAACTCAATAGGATTTCTGCTCACCTGTGGGGGTGACAGTGATACTCAGACACGTGTGACCTTGCCACCCCCCACACTTGCTGTACACACACACACACACACCCTCACCACACGCATGGGTGAGCATTGCCCCAGAGTGCTCACGATCCACTGTGTTACCAAATACCTGTCCCTCTCCGTCCCGGCTGACGGGCGGGCTGGCGGGGGCGGTGCTCTCGAAGGCGGTCACAGGTACGCAGCTCTTGACAGCTGGCTCTGCAGACCCACCTCCCCTGCCCGGACCCTCGGCTTGCCCCACAGAAGCGCAGGGCAGCCCGGACACGGCATCACGGGTCTCCACCAAACCTGGTGCCGGCTCCCTGGTCACTGGGCAGTCCCTGCCACACGCGGAACGTCCACGGCTCTGGGCAAATATCTGTTGTGAGGCACCTGTCTCCACGTTTCTTGAGTCCCTGATGGCACCAGCCTGTCACCCCAATCGGGGGCGCTGGCCGCAGGGAACAATTTGCTCTCCAACTCGGGCTCCCAAACTGGGCGTGGCCACCGAGCCTGGGGTCATTCCAGAGTCCACTGTGACAAATCCCGCAGGGCCAACCTCACAACGGGGGTGGGGGAGGTGACCGGACACCCCAAAAGGGAGGAACAGACACCAAGGTCCTGGGCGGCAGGCCCAGGCAGGGAGGAATTTTTAAGCTTGGCAGGAAAGCACGACCTCCCCGCCCCCCGGTTTCCGGGGTATCGGGATCGGGTCTACCGGGATGGGCGCCTCTGGCCCTATAGACCCTCCGTGCCCCACCTGTGCCACCAACGCATCGGGTCCAGCTCCTGGAGTCACCCCCTTGCCCTCATACACAGCGTTCCTCAGTATCCTTAGCAGACACACACGCAGACCCTCTCCCCGTAGTTTGCCCCCAGACCGGAAATCTGGCCCCACAATCGGGACCCACTCTATAAAGTGAATGACTCACAGCAAAATGAAACGGTGAGGCTGTCTGTCAATAATTATTCAGAATTTCAGGCAGTGAGAGAGCATTCAACAAAGTAAGCCGGGGGTGGTTATGAGCCTGGGGCCCTGTGGAGTGCACGGGTCACATGCCTCTGACCCCCTGCTTCCCCAGTAGACTCCCCCATTGGCCTAGGAGAATGGGACAGAGCCAGGTGCACGTGGAGAGATCAGGGGGTCTGGGGGCCAGCGCGAGCGGGAGAGGGGGACGCACAGCGGGGAAGTGGAATCTGGCCCCCCCCCCCACCCCTCCAATTGCTCTCACTCACCTTGGAGGACCACATGGTGGCTCAGGGCTCTGGGGGCTGTGGCCTGGCGGGGAGGAACAGGTGTGAGTTAGAGGGTTCAGGGAAGCGGCCTCCCCGCCAGCCCACCCCCCACTGGAAGTCGCTTTGGCTGCAGCCTCCTCCCCAGGCTGCCAGGTCACCTCACAGATTCTCCCGGCCTATGCTTCTGCTCCAGAGAGAGCCTCTGATTTAAGAGGGAGGAGGGAGGAGGGAGGAGGGAGAGGCTGGGGGTGGGTGGAGCCTGGCTTGGAGGCAGGATGTGAGGCTGTGTGTGTGTGTGTGTGTGTGTGTGTGTGTGTGTTTGTGTGTACGCACGTGTGTGGCACACGGAGACAGAAGCAAGGACAGGGAGACCGCCTGGGAGGGTGTGGGCAGGGCCTCTGGCTGTGCCGCCTCCACTCTCTGAGCTGGGGTGGGGAACTTCAGAGCCCAGGAACAAGCCTCTTTCTCAACCTTACCGGCCCGAGACAGGGAAAGACAGAGGAAAAGTCCAGACTGGTGAAAGCAGATCGGGGCACTCCCAGGTTCTGGAAAATGAAGTCATCCTGTTGAAGGTCAAGTAAGCTACTGGGGAATGCTGACTAGGTCACTTGGAACGGAGCATACCCCGGCTCCAAAGTCCAGAGAATGTTCCAAGCACCTCCAGGCCCAAGGCAGAGCAGGGCTGGCAAGATCCCTAAGGTGGGCCCACCGGGAGGGGTGGGGAGGGGAGCTGAGCAGACTGCCCCATGGGCCCCTGCAGGGGAGGCTGGAGGTGATGGCTGTCTGCCACGGGACAGGGTGAAGCCCTCAGGAGGAGCTGAGGGCCTAGGGTCAGCAGGCCAGACTATCCCGAGCCCTCCTGGGGCCGAGGGGCACCATGTCCCGGCCGGCCCTGTGCAGTTCTGGGGTCCCCCCCAGTTCGGCTCGCCCTACTCTGGCCCAGAGTCCCCCCGCTTCACCACAGCCGTGTCTACCCTCCACACTGGGGCTGCCCGGTGCCTGGGGCCGCGAAACCGATCGAGGCCTCGGCAGGGTGGTCAGGGTGGCGGCTTCGAGGGCCGTGGGGGAAGGGTCTGTTCCAGCCTCTCTCCCAGGCCTGTGGATGGCCTCTTCGTGCTCATGTCATTCTCCTGGCACGCGCGTCTGTCCGCTAACTTCCCATTTTTATAGGGACACCAGTCTCACCGGATTGGGGCCCATCCAATGACCTCATTACCTTGATTCCCTCTACAAAGATCCTATCTCCAAATAAGGTCACCGCCTGAGGTCCTGGGGATTAGGACTTGAACACGAGGACCTGGGCTCCCGAGGGGCCCCCGGAAGGACAGAACTGTAAAGCAGATTTCCTTGGCGCAAGCCTCACTTGCATTGACTAGACCCCAGCAGGCGTCTCCTGGCCCCTTAGGAGCCCATCAACGGTCTGAAACGCCCCGTGCACACCTCGGAGTCCAGACCCTTCCCTGAGCCATCTTTAAATTCCAGGCGGGGACAGAAAAGGTGGCGGCTGCAGGTAACGGTCCTGGGCTTCTTTCTCGGGAAGCACGGCCCCCTGACCCCACGAGACGCTTGGCCCCTCCGTGACGGTCTCGCAGATCACCGTCAGCAAGCATTTTGCGTCTCGGCAGGCTGCACCATTTTCTATACAGCTTTGGCGAGAAACAACTCACACGCAACTCCCCCACTGAAGCGTATAATTCAACGCACAGAACCGTGCACCCGTCACAACCAATTTCAGAACATTTTCGTCGCCTCAGAAAGGCGAGCCAGCGCCCCCCCCCCATCCCAAAGCCCCGCCCAGACAGCCACGCATCTGCTCCCTGTCTCTGGAGTTCCCTGGTCTGGATGTTTCTTATACACGGAATCACATAGAGATGGTCACGCTGCGTGACCTTTAGTGGCCGCCTTTTGCACTTAGCACGGATGTCTGGTTTTAGGTCTCTTGGGTTCACACCTAGGAGGGGAACTGTTGGCTCCTATGGTAACTGACTAGGTTTTCCACTTTTTGAGGAACCACCAGACGAGTTTCCAAAGTTACCGCGCCCTTTTCTGTCCCCAGAAGCAGCGCGTGATGGGCCGTTTCTCCACATCCTCGCCCACGCCGACTATGATGTTTTTGATTCTAGCCGCCCTGGCGGGCGTGAAACAGTATCCCTGTGTGGTTTTGATTTTCATTCCCCTTATGACTAGTGACGTCGAGCATCTTTCCGTGGGCTTGTCGGCCACTTGTACGTTGTCCTTGGAGGGATGTGCATTCTGATCCTTTGCCCGTTTTTAAATTGGGTCATTTACCTTCTGCTCATTAAGCTGTCAGAGTATTTTATATATTCTGGATACGAGCCTCTCATCAGATATGTCCTTTGCAAATATTTTCTCCCGTTTTGTGGGCGGTCTTTTCATTTTTTTAATGGTGTCCTTTGAAGCCCAAATATTTTACATTTTGATTACGGGACCATTTTAACGATAAAAGTGATCAATTTGACCTGGCATTTTTCTGTAGTATACTTAAGAATATGTGTGTGTGTGTATACATATATATATCTTTCTTTCCCCCGAAGATTTACTTCTAAGTAATATCTACACTCATCGTGGGGCTGGAACTCACAACCCTGACAGCAAGACCCTCAGGCTCCCCACCAACGGAACCAGCCAGGCACCCTTAATATATTTTTAAAGGCTGCAGAAGAAGCCTCCGTGTAGCACTAAAAGAAGCCCCAGATTTCACTTTGGATGGCCCTCCTCTGAGGCCCCCTAGCCGACTTTTGAGTTTCTCTCTGTTCCCTCCTCCCACTCATTCCCTTTCCGTCTGTCACCCCACTGCCTGTCAACTCTGAATCCCAAGTTCTTCTACAGGACAGAGCAATTCAGGTCTGTCAAGCTCCTGCCACCAAACTCACCCCGGATCCATCTGTGCTCGGGAGAAGTGAAGGGCTTTCTCTCCGGTCACTTTCACTGTCCTCCTGTGTGGGGCTCATAAGCTTTTAAAATATAAGTTTCCTCCTCCGTATAGGATCCTGACAGAGGCCCGGGTTTCGGGTTTTCTGGTGGCTTGGAATGCTCAGGTCACGGGTTGGCTGAAGACACCTGGCCGTTGCCCTCCGACTGGTCAGCTTGTCCTGACCGAGGGCCCTGCACGCTGGGACAGCAGCCCGCAGCCTCAGCCCCAGGCAGCACTGTGGGCGGACGGCAACCCAGGAAGTGGCCCCTAAGCGGCTCCACCCAAAGGGGATAGATCCTACTCGAGCAAGGCCATCAACCTGATTCTGCAGAGAATGTGCTCAGGTTGGTCCCTGGGAGGGAGAACACTTCAGAGACACAGAAAAACCACAAGACAGAGATGACAGCTGTTGTCCCGGCCCCCTCGCCCATCAGGGCTGCTCCCCCAAGCTCACTCGAGTGCAGACTCCTGGCCCCAGCCCCCAAGTGATTCAGGGTGAGGGCATGGGATCCGCATTTTTAAGCTCCCTAGGTGATTCTGATGTGGAAGATTCCAGAAGTGCAGTTCCAGAGGCACTGATGTAGGGCCTGAATTCGGGGAGGAGTGGGAGGTGAATGAGGTGGCCCTCCCACTCATCACCCAGGGGTGCTGAGGAAGCAGTGACCCCTGGATGGAGAGGGAACTCAGTCCACCGTCTTCACAGCCCTGAGCCGCGGAAAACCCAAGAGTTCTCCCTGAGGGAAGCGGTACACACTCCAGTGTGGAGGGACTGAGCGGATTTTTAGGGATTGGAGGGTGTTCTGTTGAAGCGGGACTGTTCTGGGTCCAAGATGGTGACCAGAAAGGAGGTCCACAGGGGCCTCGGTTGTGGAGGGTCGTCTGGGCGGCCACTGATGTCACCCAGGATATGGGACACTCGTGCTCAGGGGTAACTTGAGGGCTGGATCTGGGGTCCCCATCCACGTGGCATTGCCTGGGACGTTGCAGAAGCAGGACAGTGGGACTCTTCTGGGAAATTCGGAGCAGCAGGTGGAGAGAGGGGCTGGGGTTCAGTTGCCCCAATCAGTCCAGTCCTCTAAAGCCCCAAACAGCCAGGAGCCGCTATGAGGAACCGCTGTTGCCAGGTGGGGCCAGGGCTATAGTCACAGGCTGCTGAGAAGCACCAGCTCTTCCGGGAAAAAGAGCTTCCGGTAGCGGCAGCGCGCGGCGCAGCCAGGGCAACGGTGGGGGTGGGGCTGGGGGGGGTGAGGGGGGTGCTGGAACGGCGAGGGTGAGCACATGGCCCGTCCAGTCTCAGGGCTAGCCATTTGTCCGCGCCCCCAGGGCGAAGCTCCACCCGCATGAGCCCCGCCCCGGGACCGGCCCCCTCAGCTGGAGGCGACGCCCCCCACCAGCGGGGGTAGAAGGGACAGCAGGAAGGACAGCGACGGCCGCCCTGAGGCCTCATTGATCTCGCACTGACAATCGCAGGCTCCGGGCTCCCGGGTGGCTTTGGGGGGCCTGGGGGCGCGTGGGTGGGCGCTGGGGGCCGGGCAGTCCAGCCACTTGGGGCCCATGGGTTGGGGGGAGTCGGACTCCGCCTTGACGCTGCCCTTGGGAAAGCGCCAGTAGTGGGCGCCCTTGAAGAAGTAGGTGTCACCTGCGGGGCAGGGAGGAGACACTTCGGGGGCCGGTCCAGGCTGCCCCTCCCGCCGCGCCGCGTCCCTCCTGAGGGCTCCCCGAAACCCCCAGGAGGGCCCCTCTCCCCGTCCCCGGGGCCCCCAGCCCCTCCCCGCGCCCTCTCCCACCTGCGTTGCTGACGGTGACATCGTCGGGGGCGGGAGGCGCCCCTTCCCAAAGACTCAGGTCGCGGGGGTAGCCGGGGTCCGGGCGCGCGGCCGCCTCGTCGTACCGCCAGTAGCGCCCGCCCCGGATCAGGTAGGTCTTCCCGTTGAGCGGCCACGAGAACACGGCGTCCACCTGCTCTCCGGCCGGCAGCCCCAGCTCCGTGAGCGGCCGCGGGGCGCCCTCTAGCTGCCGCTCCTGGAACACCCAGAACTGGGGGCCTGGGGGGCGCGGGGGGCGGCAGGTGAGCAGGGGCGCCCCCCACCCCGCTCCCGGCGCCACCCCGCCCGCGGCCCGGCGCCCGCTCACCGCTGAAGAGGAGGATGCCGCCGTCCCGGGGCCGGGCGTAGGCGGCCTGGATGACCTTCACCCCGGCGGGCAGCCCCTCCCAGAAGCGGTGGAGCCTGGCGGGCCGGGGCGACACCAGCTGTCCCGAGGGTTGAACGCGCCAGAACCAGGGGCCTGTGGGGGGGCGGGAGGGGTGGCCACGGGGGCCCGAGATGACCAGAGTCTTCTCCCTCCAGGGGGTGCCTGGGGGACTCAGGTCATGATCTCAGGGCTCGCGGGATCGAGGCGGGCTCTACGCTCTCACCGAGGCGCCTGCTTCGGATTCTGTGTCTCCCCCTCTCTCTGCCCCTCCCCTGCTCGCTCCCTCGCTCTCTCAAAAATAAATAAACATTAAAAAAAAAAAAGAAGAAGAAGCGCTCCTTTATTTAAAAAAAAAAAAGTCTTCTCGCTCAGAGTGGGTGCTGGGACTCCCTCTGGCGGCTGGGCGAGGAAGTCCATCGGGATTTCACGGGTGCAGGGGTTCTGGAGTGACCAGCTCTCCCAGGACTTTCCTTTTTTTTTAAGTTCTTTTTTTTTTTTAAGTTTATTTATTTATTTGAGAGAGAGAGAGAGAGAGACAGAGACAGAGAGACAGAGAGCAAGCTGGGGAGGGAAGAAGAGAGGAGACAGAGAGAGGATCCTAAGCAGGCGGGCTCCAGGCTCCCAACCAGGGGCACAGAGCCCCATGTGGGGCTTGAACTCACCAACCATGAGATCGTGGCCTGAGCCCAAACCGAGAGTCAGACACTTAAAGGAACAGGATGAGCCACCCAGGCACCCCCAGGGCTTTCCTTTTTTTTTTTTTTTTTTTTTTTTTTTTTTTTTTTTGGTCAGCACTGAGAGTCCCGTGTCCCGGGAAACCCCACAGGACTGGTGGGTCATCCTAAGGGGGTAGGTCGCCAACTACATGGCGTCAGGGGAGATCTAAGATGACTCACCTTTGAAGAAAAAGGTTTCACCACGGATGTTAGCGATAGCATCAAAATTGCCTTCGCATCGGTCAGGGGTGGGGAGAGAGGGGCTACAATGGAAAGGAGAGGTGAGCGGAGAGGGGTCGGGGCTCCTAGTGTCTTCACTTACCCTTGAGAAGAGCCCCGGGAGGTAGGGACTCTTACCAAGCCCACCTCACCAAGAACCACGCCGAGGTAGGGAGGTCACCCCCCTCACTCACCTGTCTGGGGGCAGGGCAGGGGGTGGGGGAGGAGGAGCCAAGGGTTTCCTTGTGGGCTTATCGTAAGGGGTCTGGGGCACCTTCCCTGTGGAGAGAGAGCCGGAGAGGCATGAGTCCCCCGACTCTGCTGATGAGGCCACAGGGCAAGCCACCGTCCCCGGTCCCCAGCCCCTGTACCATAGAGCTGCTGTAGGCCTTCCCGGTCGTCCTGGGACAGGCGGTACTTGTGGGGGTCGCCCACCGGGCCCTGGTAAAAGGGCCTCATGATTGAGTCGGGTGCCGAGGAGTGGCCCAGGCCCAAGGCGTGGCCAAACTCATGAACAGCCACAGCAAACAGGTCCGTCCCCTCACCATCTGGGGAAGGAGGGAGACTGGCCTCGAGCTCTACCCTTCCCCCCACGCCAGAAAAGGCGGCGGCCAGGGAGCCCCCGGAGGGGGGCCTGCTGGCAGAGGGACAGCTGGACAGCGGGAGACCGTCCAGACACGGCCACACCCAGACCCCTCCCCGAGTCACCGTCCCTCCTGGGTGCGCTCACTTACCCGGGAGGTTTTTTTTCTAGTAGCCTGGTCTGGCAGTTCTGGACACTTGGGGACAGGACCGGAGACCCGCAGAACGGGTCAGGGAAGGGGCGGGAGGAGATGGCCCGGACAGAGGAAGGGGTGGCCTTCCTGCCGTAGTCCTGGCCCCCAGGAAAGGAAGCCCGTGCACTCGGAAACACTCTGGGGGTGCACGCGGGACTCCGGGGGAAGCCCCAGCCTTGGAGTCTCCCTCTTTCGGGCTGCCGTCTGGGGCCAGACGGCCCCACCCGCAAGGAATGTCGCTCAGTCTCCTCGGCCCGGGGCTCCCAAGACGGTCGCCCCTCTCCCACGCTCATGGAGCTCCGCTCCCTCCTCCCATGCACGCCCCTCTAGTGCCCACACCCCCATCCACCTTTCCGGGAGCCTCCCCCCCCCCCCAGCTTCAGACAGCTCCTCAGGCAGGCTCTCTCGGCCCTGGCGGCCGGCCTCGTTCCCACCCTCTCCGACCACAGCCTCGTCCTCGGGGACCCAGCCTGGGCGCCAGGAGGCAGCCTGTGTCCACTGCCGGCTGCTGGCCGAACCCCAGCTCCTCATCGACCCAGCGGCTGCCCGCCGGCCCCTCCTCCAGCCCCGAGAGGCCGAGGGAGCGAGACAGCGAGAGAGGCGAGCAGCTGCCCAGACGTCGATGTGCCACGTGGAAATCCCTAACCAGGGTCAGCAGTGTTGAAGGCGGAAGTGACCCGGTGAGTCGGCAAGCAAATTTCTCTCAGCCCCTCAAGGCTGCTGGACGAGAATGTGAGCGGGAAGGGGTGAGCGAGGGGTGACACGGGCCGTCATTTACGTCTCATAAACCTCTTCCTTCCAGCCTCATTTTACGGGTGGGAAACTGAGGCACGGGGCGGCCAGGTTAAATGACAGTACGGCCAATTAGTGCCTTTCAGCAGCGACTTCACCTGACCTTGGTCCAAATGCATCCGTACTGACAGGTCTCCGTGTGGACTGTGGGTTTTCTTACTGCACTGAGTCCCTTTTCTGAGAAACTGGAGGAAGTTGGGTGTTTACCACAAGTGGATCTCTTTCCCCCTCCTTCCCTGCTTCGCCTCCCGCTTTGGCCACACCCATCATTGCACCCTTCACCACCCCCCCTCCCGTGCGGCTGGGGGAATTGCACAACCGCAGCCTCAGCCCCAGTCCACAAGACTCCCGGTGGCCGCTCTCCGAGGGTCATCGATACCTCCTCCCAGTCCTGCTCTAGACCTCACCAGGTAGTTCCCTGAGCTGTCCACTAGCCTCAATTCCAAGCCCACAGCCCCTCAAGCTGCTCCCCAGCTCCAGCCTTAACTCTTAAGAGGACAAGTAGGTCAGATGTGTTTCCTATTTCATCAAGACACGCCGGCCGATGTAATCTGTAACTTCCTGTGCACCCGGGCAGACAGCTGTATCTCCCCCGTGCTCACCTCCTATCTCCTGCCCTGCCCTATGTGAGGCCCCTGCTTCGCTCACCTCCTGTAGGACAAGAACCCATCCATCCATCCCTGCATCCCTGTGTATGTCTGTCCATCCATCCTTCCATCCATCCATCCATCCATCCGTTCATCCATCCATCCATCCATCCGCCCATCTGTCCATGCATGCATGCATCCATCCATCTGTCCATTCATCCGTCCATCCATCCATCCATCCATCCATCCATCCATCCATCCATCCCATCCGTCCGTCCATCCATCCGTCCATCTGTCCATCCATTCACCTGTCCGTCCGTCCATCCATCCATCCATCCATCCATCCCATCCATCTATCCATCCATCCATTCATCCATCCATCCATCCATCCATGTGTCCATCCATGTGTCCATCCATCCATCCATCCATCCATCCATCCATCCATCCCATCCGTCCATCCATCCATCCATCTGTCCATCCATCCATCTGTCTATCTGTCCATCTATCCATCCATCCATCCATCCATCCAACCATTCATCTATCCACTCATCTACCCATCCATTCATCCATCCATCCATCCATGTGTCCATCCATCCGTCCATCCATCCTTCCATCCATCCGTCCATCCATCCTTCCATCCATCCTTCCATCCATCCATCCATCCATCCATCCATCCATCCATCCATCCCACACCTCTTTCTTTCTGTTGACTCATCCAGCATCACTAAGTGCTCAAGACCCTCATCCCAAATCACCTCAGTACCTCTCCGTATCTGTATCTGCCCCCATCCACACCCCTCTCCTTCCCTAGCAAGTTCTGTGGTCAGTGGTGTAAACTCAGAGTTCACTTCCTCAACCCCTCTCATGTCTGACTTCAGTGTGGTCGGGACTCCTCCCCCACCTGCCAAGGCTGCAGGCAACCGAGGTCCCTTTGTCCCCAGACGATCAGATCTAGGCCCATGTAACTTACTGGACTGGCCTGCTGCCCTGCCCACTGCTGACCACTTCCTTCTTTGCTCTAGTTCTTGGTCACCTGTGGGCCCGTTCTTTCTCCATTTCCTTTGACCCCTCCTCCCCTCTACCCTCCCCTTAACTGTGGGGCTCTCCACAGCTCCATACTTGACCCTCACGTTCTACACTTTCCTCCTGGAGCCTTAGCCACCCCCCGAGTACCACTGACTCTAATCTGCCATGAGGCCCAGCTCATAGCAGCTGGCAATGAACAGAGCGTTACTTCCGGCCGGCCCTGTGCTGACAGCCGTAGGTCAATTACTTATTAGATCCGCAAGCCCACCCTGCCAGCAGGTACTGTTGTAACTCCCATTTCTCAGACGAGGAAACTGAGCACATCGAGGTCAAGAAACTTACATGCGTGGCAAGCAGAGGAGCCCTCACCTGAGTTCCGCTTCAAGCCGGCATGCTTAAATGCTGCGTGACACAGCCTCAGGTCTGTGCATGCTGTGGGCACCCCGCCCAAACCCTACGGAGCCTGTGCGCCCATCCCCTGGCTGCCCCCCTCCCCAGAAGATGGCTGTCCCTTCTGGCCAGCCTCCAGGCCACAGGAAGCTCGCAGCCAGTGGCGGATTGCTAAGACTGGAAGAGCTGGAACCCTAGCCCCCAGGCAGGACCGACCCTGTGAGCTACTCATGCTCCTGAGCTCAAGCTCCTCTCGGCTGAGACCACGTCCTGGCTAAGCCTCTTTCCCCAGCCCTCTCTTACTTCCCTTTCCCCCGAGAACATACCCTGCGAAACTGCTTGCACGAGACTTTTCAACGCGAGCTCCGCTTCTGGGGAACCTGACCTAAGCCAGAGAAGTCCAAGTTCTAAAGCAAGACACTCAACCGCTAATGCACCGCCTGCACGGAAGGGCCCGCACGCAGTGCAAACCCGAGGCCAAGGTGAAGTCACCCTGCCCTCCAAGGGTCGGCTCTTCCTCCTGCGGCACCTCCCACGGCCATGAACAAGACCCGTTCCTGTCCGTCCCCTCTGCCGCCGGGATCCAGTGATATCCCAGTCCCTGCCCATCCGACTAAACAGCCCTCCCCCACCCCCACCCCTGTGCCACTAGCCCTGGCTACCCTGTGTCAGCCAGCTCACTGGCTTGCGCGTTGTCCTCTGCGCCCTCCCCGCACCCCCACGCGCTCGGGGACAGCGGGACCTGGTGGGCTAGTCGGCACGCGGTACACGTGTGTGGAATAAACAAAGTCACCCCTTCTAGGAAGCCCCGTCCGTCAAAGGTTCTGGGCGGGCCTCCGCTCGAGGCCGTGGTCCTCCGGGACTTCCTCTGCTATGATTTTCCGCAGCCGCATCACCGTGTGTAGCAACTGCCGGTTACCCTTCTGACTCAGCTGCTGCGCACGGCTGCTTTCCCATCTCTCGGTCCTCAGCTCCAGCTTGGCGCCGGACACCCGAGAGGCCTCTGTGATGGGCGATTTTGTGTGTCCGCTGAGCCAGCCTGTGGCGCCCAGTTGTTGAGCCGAGCACGAGGCCAGGTGTGGCTGTTTGGGGTATGGTGTAGATGGGCTCTGCATCTACGATCCGTTGACTACGAGTAAAGTAGACAGTGTTCCACGGTGGGCGGGCCTGGTCTGATCAGTCGAGGGCCTTAAGAGCAAACCTGAGGCTTCCCAGGGCCAGAAGGGAATTCTGCCTCCAGACTGCAACACAGAAAGCCTGCCTGGGTTTCAGGCGAGCCGGCCTGGCCTGCAGACATCGGACTCAGGATTGCAACATCAACTCTCACTTGAATTTCCAGCCTGCAGGACTGCCCTACAGATTTAGGCTCGCCAGCCTCCCCCATCCTACGAGCCAGTTGTTTAAAATAAATCACTTAGGGGCGCCTGGGTGGCGCAGTCGGTTAAGCATCCAACTTCAGCCAGGTCACGATCTCGCGGTCCGTGAGTTCAAGCCCCGCGTCAGGCTCTGGGCGGATGGCTCGGAACCTGGAGCCTGTTTCCGATTCTGTGTCTCCCTCTCTCTCTGCCCCTCCCCCGTTCATGCTCTGTCTCTCTCTGTCCCCAAAATAAATAAAAACGTTGAAAAAAAAAATTAAAAAAAATAAAATAAATCACTTACACACACGCGCGCGCACACACAAGCATCCTACTTACTGCTTCCGTCGCTCTAGAGAAACCCAACGGACACAGCGTCCATCGACACGCGTGATTTCATAGGGACAGACAGACTCGGGGAGAGGACGTCTCGGAAGGTCGTACCTTTTGACCCATAAGTCCAGATCTCCTCGTCGTCGAAGTGCGTGTCCCCAGAGATGGAGTGTTCCCCGGGGAAGAAGGCGTGGGCTAGGGTCCCTCCCTGCCCGTCGAAGGGGTAACTGTCCTGGTGGTACGCCCGGGCAAAGTCAATGACGATGTCGGGCTCCGTCGGGTTCTGAAAGCCCACCTCCTGGAATTTGAGGCCTGACTCGACGCCCCAGGTGGTCAAGGCGTGGTGCATGAGGGTCCTCACCATGTCCTGGCTCAGGGCCGAGCTCTGGGGGAAGGAGTGCACCCTGGGGAGACAGAAGGCAGCCCTTGGAGGCTGGGCCCGGCAGGTGGCGGGCCAGGGCGGGGAGGACACCGTCTCCTACCTCCACGTCAGCGTTCGCTTCTTCCACACGCTGCCGCTCAGGGCGTAGCGCCGGCGCCGGCGACGACGTCTCACCAGCTCTGCCGCCCCCAGCACATCAGGCAGGGAGCAGCGGGGCCTGTGCATGGTGGCCATGGTCACCGGGTCTGTGGGAGGGGTTGCGGGGCAAGGGGATTAGCAGGAGGACAACCGGCTCTAGTCACGGACCCAGCCGCTTCTCCACGGACCAACAGGCTCAGAGAGGCTGAACCGCGGGCCCAAGAGGGCCCCGCCGCCGCTTGGATTTGCACGCAGGCTGCCCGGTTCCGGAAGCCAGCTCGTCCCAAAGGGCAACACAGCTCTTCAGGACAGTGCCCCAGCCTTCACCGGGCCCTGGACGGACTGCTGCCTCCATGCGGTGCTCGGATCTGGGGTCTGGGGTCCTGCTTCCCTGAGCCCTGGTGATCGGATGCGGCAGAAAGGAGCCATGGGGTGCCGTGTGGACTCGTCTGAGGCTGGAGCCCCCTAGGCGGTTGCCACACCCGACACCCTAGGTCCCCAGGCCTCACCGCATCAGAGACCCAGGCGGGCTGGGTCTCTGGTCTCCCAGGTTAGACCTGCCTGGAATCCCCTGTCCTAGCTCGGCTCCCTTCCCAGCTGTCCCCTCGTCTTCAAGTGAAGGTCAAAGCTGACCACTGGTCATGTGACAAAGGGTAATCGAGCACGTACAGATGCAGACACCACTCGGCGGGGAACAGGGCACACAGAGGTCCTATCTCCTCCTGTGGCCGGCCAGCGCGCCCTCGGTTCCCTTCTTCCCCATTTTACCCAAGAGACGAGCCTCTCGGCTCTACCTCCAAAACATGCACCTTGAATTCAGCTCCCTCCTTCCTGGTCTCCATTCTCCATCAGCAACCAGAGGAAGCTTACAACTGTAAATTCAGTCCAGTTGTCTCCCTCCTTCAAATCCTCTGGTGGTAGCTTATCATGCTTGTAATCAAACCCAAACTTCTTTCAAGCATCACACCCCCCCCCATCCCCCAGTCAGGCTCTTGCTTAGCTTTTCAATCCTCCTCTCATTACAGGCACACCACCTTGTGGCTACCACAGGGCCTTTGCACTTGCCTGGGACTCTTCTCCATCTTCCCATGGCTGGCGCCTCTTATTTGTGTCCCCTGGGTTCTTTGTCTCATATGAGCTCCCTTCAACTCATGACCCCTTTCAGAGGGATCTTCCCTGACCAGCATTTTATTCTCTTCAAAACACGAATCACCATCTGAAATGACCTGGCCTATTTCGAGTCTTGATCCGTCTGTCTCTCTTCTCTAGAGGGATGAGAGCAGGGACCTTTTCTGCTTTGTCCATCACTGTACCAGTAGAGCCAGAAACGGCCTTACACATTAGAGACTCTTAGTAACTATTTACTAAAAAGAAATGCCTGAGAACCTCCTGGGTTGGTCCCGGGGAATCAGCATTTTCATAGCTCCCGGGATTCAGGTGTGTGGGGAGGTTTAGAAACCGCTGGGTGCAGGGGCAGGGCGGGGACGGGGTGGGGGGGGTGGTCTACCTACCCAGGAGGCCTGTCTCAGGCAGCCCGGCAAACCTCTGCATGACCTTGATAGCATCCCTCAGCTTCGCAGGGCTCTGCAGCTGTGCTTGGGCAGGGTGGGGTGGTGGCAGGTAGCCGAAGCGGGTCAGCCAGTCCTAGGCCGCAGGAAGGAACAGGTGAAGGGGGAAGAGTGCGAGAGACTCCCCCTCCCCGTCTCCATCCTGGGAGCCCCACCCCTCGCCAGCCACCCAGGCATCCGGAGCCCAGGGGTCCCAGCCCCGGCCACTGCCTGCTGTCCCTCTCAGAGTCCGGCCTCTCCAGCCCTGGGCTCTGCCTAGATCCATCGGTCCTGGTCTCCACCTCCCCGCCCCAAGCCCTTTATAGATCTTCAAATCCCAGCCCCAAACCTCATGGGTCCGAGAATCTGGGTCCCCAGACCCCATCCCCCGGCGCTCTGACTTGGAATCAGCCCCCGGCCTCCTCCTCAGGACCCAGGCGCCCTCCTACCCCCACCCCCACCCCCCGCACTCCCCAGGGGCGCGCAGACCCCCGCGCTCACCACTCCCAGGCTCACGTCCTGCGCGGAGGGCTCCTGGGCGCGCGCGGGCGGCGGCAGCAGCGGGAGCAGCAGCGCGAGCAGCCCGAGCATGTCCGCGGGGCTCGGGGGGCCCGACCGCGGCGGCTCCGGGGACCCGGGGCAGGGGGTCGGGGGCCGGGAGAGGCCCGGGGAGCCCTGCGCGAGGTGGGAGCGGTGGGCGGGAGGACGGGGCGCCGGGACCCAGGGAGGCCCGACGCGGGGGACCCGGAGGCGTCCAGAGGAGGGCCCGGGGGTGGAGGGGGGGCTGGGGTCGCCGCGGGTCCCGGGAGGCCGGAGAGGGGACGGGAGGGGCGGCGGTGCAGCCTCTCCGGGTGCGCGGCGGCGGCCTCTGGGTCCCGGGCCGGCCCGGCCCCTCCCCCCGGGCGGGGCAGGGCTGTCGCACCGGATGAGCCCAGTCTTCGGACGGCCCGCGGGCAGCGACCAGCCGGACCCCGAGACCCTCCTCCGGGCGCTTCCGAGAGCGCGGGCGGCGCGGGTGGGGGTGGCGGCGAGGAGCCCGTGCCGAGCGCCCCCCGTGCCTCCCCCGGCCGCAAGTTTCTCTTCCCAGAAGCCGGCTCCGCTGGGACTCTCCCGGGCACGGCTCGTTTCTCCTTTCTCCGCACGCCGAGGCCGGGCCCGAGGGGGTGGGGGGGGAGGGGCGGCTCCGCGGCGCCCCTCCCCCTCCCGCCCTGCCCGGAGGCCCCCCCCCCCCGCGGCGGAGGGCTGGGACGCGCCCCTGCTCCGCGGGCGCCCGGGGGCGCTGGTCCCCCCGCCACGCGGGCTGCGGGGGTCTCGGCGTCCGCGGGCCGCGCCACCCTCGCCGCAGGTGCCAGACGTTTAGGATCCGGGGGCCCGTGCGGAGGCTCGGGCGCCTAGGACCCGGGAGGGGCCGGGGGGGAGGGGCGGATCCCGCAGAGGCTCGGGGACCCGCAGGGCCACGCCTCACCCCTTCCCGGGGAAGCCCAGGGAGAAATGGGCGGGGGGGGGGGCTCCCCGAGAGGGGCGAGGGGCGCGCGAGGGCCAAGGCTCTGTCTCTGGAGCCGTGCAGCGACCGGGCCCCACGTGTTTTAGACAAAATAAATAATGAGCAGGATTAGCGAGCTGGAGACGCAAACTCAAACAGTGAGATCCCGGCTGCGCTCATCAAACACCACACGCCGGGTGCCGGAGACAGCGGACATGTATTTGTCCACACAGTTCCGGAGGCTGCAGGGCCGAGACCCAGGTGGCGGCCAGGTGGCTTCCTCCTGCCGTTTCCGTCCCTCTCCTGGGCTTGCAAAGGTGGCCCTGGCGCGCCCTCTGTGCCCGCGCAGCCCCGCTGCCTCTGTGTGCCCACATCTCCTCTGTGAGGGCACGGGCCACCCTGACGGCCTCCCTTTACCTTCGTCACCTGGGTAACGTCCCTGCCTCTAAAAACTGTCACCGTCTGAGGTCCTGGGGATTAGGACTGGACACACCACTTGGGGAGGGGGGACCAACACAATGCATGCAGTCCGTGGCAAATCCCACAAAACCCTGCACTCCTCCTCCCGAGTTTCTCCTTTACTCTCAAACTGCGGCACTCACAACACTTCTTTTTTTAATGTTTATTTATTTTTGAGAGACAAAGAGAGACAGAGTGCAAGTGGGGGAGGAACAGAGAGAGAGGGAGACACAGAATCCGAAGCAGGCTCCAGGCTCTGAGCTGTCAGCACAGAGCCCGACGCGGGGCTTGAACCCACAAACCGTGAGATCACGACCTGAGCTGAATTTGGATGCTCAACCCACAGAGCCCCCCGGGCACCCCAGCAACAATTCTGACACCAGATGTGTGTGTTTTCCCCACATCAAGCGGTTATTTGGCACACGAGCTGAGTGTACTGCCTTTCAACTCAATTTTTTAAAGTTTATGTATTTAGTTTGAAAGAGAGAGACAAGACATGTGAGCAGGGGAGGAGCAGAGAGAGAAGGAGAGAGAGAATCCCAAGCAGGCTCTGCACCATCAGCACAGAGCCCGACTCAACTCCGGCCTCAAATCGCCAGCTGAACTGAAGCCTGAGATCATGACCTCAGCTGAAACTAAGAGTCAGACGCTTAACCGACTGGGCCACCCAGACGCCCCTCAGTTCAATTCTGACACTCCCTGGAGTCATCCCAGACCCCACAGGGTAAGGGCTCAGTCCCTCTAGGCTCCCCCCACCCCACTTCGGTTGCCAGCCATAAATAGCAGGTCCCCAGGTTACCCACAATTTCTGCCACCTTGGCTACGAATTGTAGGTTCCCATGAGCCCCTCTCCACCCCAATTCAACTATTTGCCAGAACAGCTCACAGAACTCAGAGAAACAAGCTTACCAGTTTATTACATAGTAAAAGATATGACAAAGGAGAGAGATAAAGAGCCATAAAGTGATACGTACATCAGGTGAGGTCTGGGAGGGTCCTCCAAAATATGTGATTTTCTTCTATTATTTCACACCCCACCCCCTGGTCTCTGGCCACGGGGTCCCTTGCAGCAAAATGATAATACAGCCCAGGAACTGGCACATTACTAATGTCCCAGGAAGTCATTAGTAATCATCCCGGTCGATCATTGTATCGCATGAAAACGTCTCATGGTGAGGCCGCTGAGGTCTGCAGGCCTTCCGTTCGATCTTGTCACTTGTCAGGGCGCAAAAGCTGGGGTGATCTCAGCAAACACGTGGCGTCTGGCGGGATCGAGCCAAGAGACGACATCATCTTGCTCTGAAGCTCTTTTGAGGCCTTCGTGTGATCCTAGGTTTCCCTTAGGACCTAACTCCTGTGTTCATGACTTTGCCCGTGGCTGCTAGTGTTCCTTTTCTCCATTTAGACCCAATCGCTTCCGCCTTTGGAAGGAACATCAGGCTGGTCTACACTGCAGGCAGCAGTACTGGCCTGGCAAGTGCTTCCCCTGGGTCCACCGCCGTCCCCGTAGGGTGAGCAAGGTGACACAGGTGCAGAACCGGGGGGCTCATGTTAGCACAGGCAGTGCGCCTGCCTTTACTGTCGTCAGATGCGGTACAGGCGCATCCTGCCGTCAGGCCCCTCGGAATTCCGACACCGAGTGAGAAACACAATTGCGGTTTCTTGTTTAGGAGCCCTTGCTGTTTTAGGCACCCGGTCTTATGACGGCTGCACCAGGGAGAAACAAAACAGCAGGTGACGTGTTGTGGGGACACTAGCACCTTCCCCACCCCCTTCCCCAGGTGCAGGAGAAAACCAGAGAAATCTACCCAGAGAGGACACTCCTTTACCCATGGTGTGTGTGAGCCGGCCCTTCCAGCCTTTATATCCCCCCCTTTTGTTTTATTTTATTTCTTTAATGTTTATTTTTGAGAGAGACATCACAAGCGGGGGAGGGGCAGAGAAGACAGAGAGAGGGGGACAGAGGATCCGAAGGGGGCTCTGTGCCGACAGCAGAGCCCGAGGCGGGCCTCGAACTCCAGAACTGTGAGATCATGGCCTGAGCCGAAGTCGGACGCGTTCACGGGCTGAGCTGCCCGGGTGCCCCTAGAGCCCCCTGTTTTAGACAACCGATGTTTTCATCGCCTGTTCCAAGTCTCTATCAGACTAGTCTCGGAGGAGGATAGCTCTCTGCCCCTTGTTGGACATCATGGGCTGTAAACGGCGGTCCTTGGTCCGCAGAAATGACGCTTGGCTGTGCACCCTTCTCTCTCCTGAGCCCTCTGAGCGTTTGCATCCGGCACTGGGTCAGCAGAGCCCGGTCCAGAGTCACAGTGCCTTCCCGGCAGGACCCATCTGTAGCCTCCAGGATTCCCAGCATCGGTGTGACCCTGGCATGCACGCAGGGGACCTTCCCACCGGGAGTCTGCCACCCGGCCATCCGTACCCTCGGCCTCTTGCTGCCAGACAGAACGGCTCCCACCGGCATTTGGGGCCTTCGAGGCCACGAGAGGACGGTGTGCGGACTCGGCCCGTTTCGTGGCCCCCGGTGGCCGCTTTCAGAGAGCGCACGGGGGTAACTGCTTGTTGACCGCGGTCACCTTCCCCACCTGGAAGGCGGCTCTTCTGACGGGCACCAGCATGTCCCATTTTGTTTAATGCACCCCTCGACTCCCGCAGGGGTTTCCCCAGGACGGAGCCCCCGCTTGGATCGGGCTTCCGCTGCCCTCCTGCCTATGCGTCAGTAGAAACCAAAACAGAGGGGCCACTGTGCAAGGCTTCCTTCACAGCTGGAGAAACGGCTCGCAGTTCAGCCCACGGAACTGATTTGTTTGGACCTTCTTTGATCGGAGCGGCGGCCTTCCAAACAGGATGTCGTCCGTTCGCTTTGGAAGTGCCATCCGCGGAGCAAGCGGCCCTTGTTGGCCAGTGGAGAGCGGTCGACGGGGACAGAGCAAGAGACAACAGCACCCAGCATCTCCCGAGGCTCTTCGGGAGTCAGCCTCGGGAAAGAGACTCCGTGCTCAGAGCTGTCCCCTCGCGTTTCCCAGGCAGCAGGGGGTCTGTGTAACCCACTCTTGTTTAACCCTGGCCCCCTCCTGGGCACTGCATCCCCATTCGAGTGTTTTTCGGACGTTCGCCAGGACAACACGGGCCTAACAGATCGTTGTGAGTCCTTCCCTCCCCGGGGTGGCTTCGACTGATGTCGGGGAGCAAGGTAGGAGGGGCCCCTCGTATGGAAGTTCTCCAGGCCAAAGCCCCGGGGGTCGTCGCTGGGGTGGGGGAGGCGCCTAGAATTTGTCCCCACCCGCGCTCCCGCGTCCCCTCCACACTGCGCTGGCTCTGTGTTCCCACACGCCTCGATGGCTTCTGCTTTGCATTATTAGGTAGAAGAAACATCCCCTCGTCAGACACAGTGTCCGTCCCCGTCCCCAGAATACGATCTGGTAAAAGAGATCAACCACCTCCCACGACGCCCTTCCCAACAGGCCCATTCTCCTGCTTTGGCCCTCATTCCGTCCACCCTTACGTTCCCGTCAACCTCCATTCACGACTTCACCCACAGGTTTTGGTCTCGCCACACTAAGCGGGGGGAATGTTTCCCAGTGTGACATAACATCCATTTGCATGAAACATTAGGCAAAGGAGACACAGCCTCTTTCCATCACGCCTGCCCACGTGTCCCAGCGTCCACAATCTGGCCCACGCTTACATTTCTACCTTCCGCCTGACTGTGGCCCAACTCAGGGCTTCACCGATGGGCTTTGATCCCGCGGTGCGTGGGGCTCCTCGGTCAAGGAGTCCAGGGAACTTGTCTTCTCCAGCCCTGATCATTCACGCAAAGGCCTTGGATCAGGTAAGATTCTGGAAAGACGGTGGAGTAGGAAGCCCTGGGAATGGTCTCCCCACAAGGGTGCTGATAGAATCCGTCCAAAGGGACTGTTTTGGAATTCCAAAATCCTGTTGGAGACTCAGGACTTGCAGGAGAGGTTCTGGAAAGTAAACCACCACCAAGTTCAGCTCTTAGCACAGTAGCAAGCCTCGCAGCAGCTTGCCCGAACCAGGTGGGGGCGGTAATGACCCTGCCCTCCAAGAATCAGGAATCTCATCACAGGGGCGCAAAGAAGTGGGCGGCCACTGCTGTCCCCGCCCCCCCCCCCCACTGTGGCACATCTCCCCGTCTCTCTGGCTGAGGTGACGCCCAGGGGATTCGAAGGGCGGGTTCTCCTATCCCCTCTTCACTTTTCACTTTCCCGTTTTTGCAGGAGCTAGACACTAAAGACTAGAAAACAACCGCACATAATAGAAACCGAGAATAGAGTAGAATGTTGGTTACCAGGGGCTGGGCTGCAAAGGAACGGGGGAGATGTTTTTTAAGGCCACAACTTTGCAAGCAGTACATACGTAAGTCCCGAAGTCCTAAAGCCCAGGGCAGGAATATAGTCAACAGTCCTGTATTATAAACTTCAAAATTAAAAAAAAAAAAAAATTAGCCTCTATCAAACCAGATAGAGACCCAAAAACCAGATAATCCAGGGAAGAGATGGGGAAAAAAAGCATGAACGGACACTTCTCCAAAGAAGACATCCAGCTGGCCAACCGACACAGGAAAAAATGCTCCACATCCCTCATCATCAGGGAAAGACAAATCAAAACCACAATGAGATAGCGCCTCACACCTGTCAGAATGGCTCACGTGAACGGCTCAGGCGACAACAGATGTGGCGAGGATGCGGAGACAGAGGATCTCTTTTGCATTGGTGGAGGGAACGCAAGCTGGTGCAGCCGCTCTGGCAAACAGTATGGAGGTTCCTCAAAAAAAAATAGAACTACCCTACGACCCAGCGATGGCACTGCTAGGCATTTATCCAAGGGATACGGGTGTGCTGTTTCGAAGGGACACGTGCTCCCCAGTGTTGACAGCAGCGCCATCGACAATAGCCGGAGTATGGAAAGAGCCCAAATGTCCATCGATGGATGAATGGATAAAAAAGCGCCAAAAGCCGCTCCCGCACAGAGACCCACAGAGACCGCCCACAGCATTCACAAAAACAAAAGAACAATCAACAAACACAATAATAAAGCGGAAGGGAGAATCTGGTTTCCAGAGCGAGGCCATTACTAGACTCAAATGTCTAGTGTCCCGTGAAAGATCCCAAGGCCGGCCGGCTGGTTCAGTCGGTAGAACGCGACACGCTTGATCTCAGGGTCGTGAGGCCAAGCCCCATGCTGGGCACCGGGCATAGAGATTGCCTAAAAGATAAATAAATGAGTCACAAGGCATACAAGGCAAAGGGAAGTATGGCCCACTCAAAGGAAAAAAGATATAAATCAACAGAAAGCGTGCCCGAAAAGGACCTAACGGCAGAGAAACGCTCTCAGATTCTACTTCTGGGAGGCGCTCGGTGTCGTCGAAACCACAGAGACAGAAAGCGGATGGTGGATGCCAGGGGCCGAGGCACAGGAAGTGCGGAGTCAATGTGTAACGGGCACAGAGGCTCGGTTTGAGATGAGAAGGTTCTGGGGAGGATGGTGTCGGGGCCGGTCGTTAATGCCACTGAAGAATGGTCAACACCGAGAGGAAGCCGGGACGGCAAACGCAGTAAGCCTTCCCAAACTGCCCTCCGGTTTTGCAGCAGGAGGCTACACGGGGGTCCCCACGCAAAAGGGCGTCCTTTACCCACAGCATTTACTGTGACCCGGGGCACAAGCGTATCAGCCGGTGAACGTCCAGGCGTCTTGGAGCGGGTGCCATGGGTCTCACACACACACACACACACACACACACACACACACACACACGCTGCTTCACCCGGGGTGCTGCGCCTGGCATTTATAGGGGCAACAGACGGCCCTCCTCCTTGGGGTACCTGGACCCTACAGGGGCTTTTTCCTTGCTCACAGGGGCTCCCATCCCGTGTGCCAGCTTCCCGCAGGGGTAACCTCCCGTGGGTTACTCCTGAGGGATCGTGTGGGGCCACCTGTGAGCCGTGGGTCCCCACTCCACCCAAACGTGTTCCTCCGCGCCCCGGCCCCAGCCCCCACATTGGTCACTCGCAAAATCCGCGCCGGTGAGGCTCCCCAGGAAGCTGACGATAGTGATCTAAAAACTGAAACAACGCCTTCACGCTGTGGTCCCGGATTTCAGCGGCTTCTTGGTTTTGTCTGTCCCCAACGCTGATGACCGGCCTCCTCGGTGAGCAGAGGTCTGAGAGGTACCTTCTGTGGTCGCCTTATAACTTCTCCCTTGGGGAGGGGGCTTTTAGGCTGGTGGCCAAAGCTTGGACTCATCCAAATCCAAGCCTGGTCTAGCAGCAAGGTGTGACCCAGCATTCTCTCTTATCTGCACCTTAAGTATTTTTTTAAAGTTTTTATTTTTTATTTTTGAGAGAGAGAGAGAGGAGGAGGAGGGGGCAGAGGGAGAGGGAGAGAGCGAATCCCAAGCAGGCTCCTGGCCCAGCACAGAGCCCCACACGGGGCTCGATTCTGCGACCCTGAGCTCATGACCTGAGCCAAAAATCAAGAGTCACTCAACCGACTGAGCCACCCCGGCGCCCCCTGCGTTTTAACTGTTACAGATAATCCAGGGATTGAATATTTTGCCTTTTTCTCACTAGGTCGCATTTCCTTCTGCAGCCAGTGAAGCCGCTCTCGGAGTCCCTAACTCCCATCGGTAACTGTTACCTCGAGGAACTGAGGGCGCCCAGCTCCACACCTCGAGGGAGCTCCTGGCCCCCCCGGAATCAGAGGCTTCTCGCCCCCGCCCTTTCTCCCTTGCTCTTCCCAAACCACGTTTCTGACTCAGGGCTGTTCTAGCAAATCCCACTTCACCCACACCAGCTGTCATGAAAGCCGCAAGCGCTAGCGCCTTTATTCACAACAGTTTTAGGGGGCGCCTGGGGGGCTCAGTCAGTCAGGCGTCCGACTTCTGCTCAGGTCGTGATCTCGCGGTCCGTGAGTTCAAGCCCCGCGTCGGCCTCTGTGCTGACAGCTCAGAGCCAGGAGCCTGCTTCGGAGTCTGTGTCTCTCTCTCTCTCTCTGCCCCTCCCCTGCTCACGCTCTGTCTCTATCTCTCTCTCTGTGTCTCTCAAAAGTAAATAAGCATTAAAATTTTTAAATAAATAAAATAAAACAAGGGTTTTAGGAGTTTTGTGCCAGCGACTGGGGGTATATATATTTCACACCGTCTTTGCCATCAGACCGGTAGAAATTTAATTTTTTGTAACGTTTATTCATTTTTGAGAGACAGAGTGCGAGTGGGGGAGGAGCAGAGAGAGGAGACACAGAATCCGAAGCAGGCTCCAGGCCCCCCCCCCCCCCGACGCGGGGCTCGAACTCACGAACCCGCGAGATCACAACCCGAGCCGAAGGGGGACGCCCAACTGACTGAGCCCCCCAGGGGCCCCCCGGCTGGCAGAAATTTAAAAGTCTGATGATGTCAAGTTGCAGCCAGGTGAGAGCCAGGTGAAATTCATCATGGGATCCAATCTTCACCTAAAAAAACTCTACGGTAGAAGCAAAGGTCCTCCACCAACCTTCAAGGCTGAGTCTTTTTTTTTTTTTTTTCAACGTTTATTTATTTTTGGGACAGAGAGAGACAGAGCATGAACGGGGGAGGGGCAGAGAGAGAGGGAGACACAGAATCGGAAACAGGCTCCAGGCTCCGAGCCATCAGCCCAGAGCCCGACGCGGGGCTCGAACTCCCGGACCGCGAGATCGTGACCCGGCTGAAGTCGGACGCTTAACCGACTGCGCCACCCAGGCGCCCCAAGGCTGAGTCTTAAGAAGGCTTGCGGCTTCCGCCCAGGCCTCTGGGAACCTGGTGTCGGGGAAGCCAGCTGCCGTGTCGAGGTCTGAGAGAGCCATACTGTAAGGACATCCACGCAGGCCGCAGGGCAGAGGGCGGCTGAAACACAGGCAGAGGGTGACAGAAACGCTGTCCGGCCCCGGTGGATCCGGGGGTCCAGCCATCCGGCCCGGGCGCCAGATGTGGGAACGAAGAAGCCTTCTGATGACCCCAGCCCCGGCCACTATATACTCAGGAGACCCCCACCCACGTGTCCGCGGAGGTCTGTGTACAAGGATGTGCGTTAGCAGGTTGTTTATAACACGGAAAAAGCGCCAAGAGACGAAGCCCTTCACTGATGGGAGAGAAATAAATCGGGGCATAAACATCGGATGAAATACCATACAGCTGTTAACAAACTAAATCCAAACGCATCATCAGGGATAAATCTCATAAACATTCTGGAAAACAGCTGCCTGGAGTTTTGTGGGTTTTTTGGGTTTTTTTTTTTTTAGATTTTTTTTTTTTTGTAACTAATCTCTACTGTCATCGTGGGGCTCAAACTCACAATTCCAAGATCAAGAATCGCGTGCTCAGGGGGATGGGCTAACTGGGGGAGGGGGATTAAGGAGGGCACTTGTCATACACTATATGTTTAACTTACTAGAATTTAAATTTTTTGGAGAAAAAAAAGAGTCACAGGCTCTACTCACTGGGCTAGCCAGGCGCCCCCAACAAGCGGGCTACTTTAGATTAAAGGACACCTGAGAAAAGACAGCTAAATGCCATATGTGATCCTTGATTTCATCCTGGATCAAAGAAAACATCATCTAACCGGGGCATTCCTGGGAACACTCGAACATGAGCTGTATATTGGGCAAGATTCCTTAATCTGTTTTATCACTGTTCAATTCGTCACTGGTGATAATGGTCCGTGTTACGGAGGCGAATGTCTGCGCCCTCAGGAGATACAAACCAATCCGAGGTCGCCAGTGGTTTAGCAAAATGTGTGCTGGGCAAGCCTTGTGTAAGAGAGAGAGGAAGCGTACGTGGCAAATGTTCACAATTGTGAGCCTACAAGGAGTGCATTCATTGCATTATCCCTGCAACTTGGCTTCGGTTTGAAAATTGTCAGTCGATTCTACGGATGCATACAGCCTGGATGAGTCTCAGAAGCATTATGCGAGGTCAGAGAAGCCAGGCGCAAGAGACCACGCACTGTACGTGATTCCACGTGGAGAGCATTCTGGAAAAGACAAGATGATAGTGACACAAAGGGCGTCCGTGGCTGCCGGGGGCCAGGTGTGGGAGTGGGACTGCACGGGGGCTTGGGGCGCCTTGGGGATTCAGCCAGTGCTCTGTCCCAGGACTGTGGCAGAAGTTACAGCACCACATATACTTGTAAAAAACTCATCACATGAGGGACGCCTGAGCGGTTCGGTCGGTTAAGCATCTGATTGCAGGTCAGGTCGTGATCTCCCGGTTTGTGAGTTTCAGCCCGCGTTGGGCTCTCTGCTGTCAGCCTGGAGCCCCCTAGGGACCCTGTCTCCCTCTCGCTCTCTGCCCCTTCCCCACTCATGCCCCGTCACTCTCTCTCTCAAAATAAACATTCAGAAAAAAAATTTCTTAGGCTCATCAAATGAAACACTTAACCTGGGGGAATTTCATGATGTAAACATTATTCCTTGCCGAGGCTTGTATTGTGTCTCCAGACAACAGGTGTCCAGGTCCTAATTTCCAGTCCCCGGGGAATGTGCCACTATTTGGAAACAGAGTTTCCAAATAGACAGGCCCGGAATAGATTTCGTCCTCAGAGCTCCGGCAGGGAACCAACCCTTTCCCCACTTTGATTTGGGACTTCTGGCCCCCAGAACCAGGAGACACTAAATTTTGTTGTTTAAACCACGCAGTTGGCAGTAATTTGTTACAGCAGCTTTTGGAAACAAATACCTACTTCAAGGAAGCTGAGTTTTTTGTTTTTGTTTTTTAAGAGGGGAAGAAACTTGGGAACATTGGGTTAAACGGAAAAAGCAAGCTGGGGAAGAACGTATTGAGTGTGCAGTATTTTATACAGAGGTTTAAAATGCTCCAAACAATACCACTTACTGTTCACAGACTTTGTATATGTCGTAAAAGCCCGGAGGCACCTTGGTCTGGACCTGCGCCGTTCCCACGGGGTTACCTCTATGGCAGGGGGCATTCTTCGGGCCTCTGGACGCCAGTGTGGACTGCCCACAGCTCTGCAAGGGGACCCTGGAGCCAAGATTGGGCACTGTAGGGGCCCACCTGCTGTTGGGAAGGTGGGGAGAAAGTTCCAGGGTGAGAGTGAGCCCGGAGGCTCCAGGAAACTGGCTTGAGGGCTGGGTTGTCTTTCCCTCCCTTAACTGGTTATATCCCAGCCGCTAGGACGTCCCTGGGGCCCCTCTGTCCCTGCTATCCATTTTCCTGCTGGAATCAGCAGGGAGGCTGGGGGAGGGCAGCGGGGGCCTGTGAAGTCAGCCCTCTGGTCCATCGGGACAGCTGGAGGCCAGAGTTCCTGGGTCCAGAGGAAGCAGGGGGCTCCTGCAAACGTCCAAAGAGTGACCAGGTGCCCCCCGACTGGCAGAAATTTGAAAGTCTGATGATGTCGAGTTGCACGGGCAGATCACTGGGCCTCCCTGAGCTGGCTTCTGGTCCGCGAAGGATATGACGTCAGGGTGGCCGTGAGGAGGAAAACACTGGAACGTGTGTGGTGAGTCACTTCTATGGCCCGGCTACGGCCACTCAGAGGGCCCCTAGCAGGATGAAGTGCTGGCGCTTGACCCTTATTTAAGCCTCCCTATAAGCTAGGAACTCTTATCTCCCCCGTTTTACAGATGGGAAAGGCGAGGGCAGCGGAGGTTCATCAGCTATACGACACAGGTGCGCACAGCTAAAATGTGGCCAATCTGGGACTCGGGGGTCCCAGCCTCTAGGCCACGCCTCCCACGAGTCCTTGCCCCCATTTTCCCAGAAGCCACCTTCCTCTGATTTCTTTAGGATCCGGTCCCCAGGACCCAGGAGTCCTGGCCGCCAGCCAGAGGGGCGTGGGACGCAGCTGGGACCAGCGGATAAACGCCAATAATGCACATCTCGGCCCAACTTCACATTCAACAGTGTCACGTCGGTAGCGGGACATCAGCCACGGAGGGAGCGCTTCTACCCCAGAAAGTGCCATGTGCAACCATCTGGGGCTTTCTGTTTCCCCAGAAAGCCTGCTGTTGAGCAGTTCCCAGCCCACTGCTCTTCCAGCGCCCGGCGTGTCCCCGCTCCCCAGGCCAGGAGCCTCCGCCACAGCGGCGCAGGGAGCCCCGGACACCTGAGGAGGCTCGTGACCGGACACGAGGCCGTGGCCGGGGCGTCCCCCACATGTCCGGGCCGCACTGGGCTGGGCCCGGCCCTGGATCCTCCTGGTGTCCATACCGAGGCCTCTGGCCCTGGCCTGGAGCGTGGGGTCGAGTCTCGCGCAACCTCGAAAGGGAGAGCCCCAGGTTCCCAGCCCCACGGGAACCAGGGCAGGAGCACACGCCCTGAAGTCACACTTCTGTGGTTCACATTCAAGTTCTGTCGGTGTGAACCCAAGCGAGCTACAGCCTCCCTCAGCCTCAGTTTCCTCGTCTGTAAAAGAGGGCTAATGGGAGTTTGTGCCTCGTTAGGGTGTCATAAAAGTAAGCAAGCTGTGCCTATAAAAGAGCAGAGTGCTCGGTAGGTCAGATGTGTCCTTGCTGTTGTCATTCTTAGCGATTCCCTATCCCACAGGGCGGTTTGTCAGGGGAAAGGAGCGGACGCCCATGCTCAGCGTGGGGTCTGCATACAGCAGGTGCTCCACTAATGGGGCCTGTCGTTTCTGCCAGGGCCGAGATAGGTCGGTGCCTCAGACCTGGGCGGGGGCGACTCCCCTTCAGCCCCGCCCGGCCATTCCCGCCACCAGGGGGCGCCCCAGGCCCGCCCGCGGCACCGCCCCCTCACCTGTGCGGGCCTGGCACCTGGCGCCGCCTCCGGAAGAGGGGATCGGGGACCGCGGGGACCTCGGAGGGAGCCCGGAGTCGGCGGGTAGGAGCCTAGGGGCGCCGGACACGGGCGCCCTTCGAGTTTCGGGCAGGACAGGGCCAGGACGAGCGGGCGCCGGGGGTGGCGGGTGCCGAGTCCTGGGGTCGGCAAGCGGGGGGCACCGGCAAGGGGGAAGGTGGCCGCCTCGGGCCGGGGGGTCGAGGAGCCGGGGGCGGGGGGGGGGCCCACACGCCCGGGCCGACGTGCTAGACACCAGCTCGATGCGCGGAGGCGGGAGGAGGAGGGACGCTCCCGGGTCTCCAGAGCGGGGTCGCGCCCACAGGGGCCTCGTCACGGAGACTCCCGGTCCCCGGTCGTCGCTGCGCTGGGACGACGGCGACTACTGGGTCCCGCGGTAGGGCTGGGCTTGGACACCTGGAGGGGAGAGAAGAGGAAGGGGCGGGGTGCTTGTGTGTGTGTGTGTGTGTGTGTGTGTGTGTGTAGGGAGTGGGGCCCCCCAGAGGGCTGGAGGTGGGGAGGGTGCCAGCCAAGCCTGGTGTGCCTTCGCATGAAGCCCCTGAACCGCCGGCCCTGGGCCGCCCTAGGAGAGCGCCACCAGGCTCCCATCCCCAGGGGCGGGCCGGGAAGTAAACAGAAACCTGGAGCGGCAGGGCCTCCGTCCGCCGGCACAACCTGTTACCTTGCCCCGCCCCCGGCCTGACCCCCGCGCCCTGGGAAGCCGCGCCAACACTCTACAATGGGCACCGGGTCTGGGCATGGGGACTCGAGACACCATGGATCTCGAGAAGATAGGAGAACGAGGCCTGGGCTACCTCGTGGGAGGGCTGGGGGCTGGGGAGGGCATCTGAGCCCCAAGCTGCTGAGGACCTGGGGCTTCTAGAAGAGGAGGAGGAGGCTGGATTTCTTGGGGCAAAGTGGTCAGGAGACGTAAATTCCCAAGGGCCCTGTATTCTTGGGAGGGGAAGGGGCTGAACTCAGCCTTGAGTCCTGAGTCTCTGAGAACTTGGTTTCTGGGAGGAGGTTCCCTGCGGGTGAGGGGCCGGGAGACAGAACAGCTAAGGTCTGGGAAGAGGGGGGCAGTAACTCCGGGTGACCTGCGGTCCCGGAGCACGGGGGCAAGGCCACCTGGGGGCAGAGGATGTCTGCAGTTCACTTCCTTGTGCTCCCTGCCTCAGTTTACCCTGGGGACAGTAACGGAGCTGGGTGGCCAAGACACAGATCATTAACCCTTCATGGCCCAGGGAGGCCCCGGCTGCAGGATTGAGAGGCCAGATCTTGACCAGCAGGGGGCAGGCGCCATCGGGCTGCAGAGTAGAGCGTCCTGCAGCCACCTGTGCCCACTGAGCCACCTGTGCCCGCTGACCTGTGCCCACAGATGCCGAAGGCACCATGAGCTCCCCGGAAGGGCCAAGCTTCCCGTCGGGGCTGCTCTCGGGGGGCGCCTCCCCCAGTGGCGACGAAGGCTTCTTCCCCTTTGTGCTGGAGCGGCGGGACTCATTCCTGGGAGGGGGCCCAGGGCCCGAGGAGCCCGAGGACCTGGCTTTGCAGCTGCAGCAGAAGGAGAAGGACTTGCTGCTGGCCGCGGAGCTCGGCAAGATGCTTCTGGAACGCAACGAGGAGCTACAGCGGCAGCTGGAGACACTGAGCGCCCAGCACTCGGAGCGTGAGGAAGTGAGCCGGCGGCAGGGGGCAGGGGTGGACGGCAGGAGCTTCTAGGCAGGTGGGCAGGTGGCAGGCAGGCGGGCAGGGGGAGGAAAGCCCGGCGAGGGTCTGTCTCCGGGACAACGGTTCAGTGCTGAGCCCCGTGCTCCTGGCCCGGCTCTCCAGTGGTGAGGGACGTGGGCTCTGGACACGTCAAGATCTGGGTTCAGACCTCTGCTTGGCTGTGTGATCCCGGGCGAGCCACTGGCCGTCTCTGAATCTGGGGTCCGGCTTCTCAGCGGGACGGCACGACCCCTCCAGCAGCTCAGGGGCAGCCCCTCCCGGCCTGGCTCTGGGCTAAGCACCTTCCATACGTCGTCTTGGTCCTTTCTCACCTAACCCTGTGAGGCAGGACAGTTCCTCCCTCCGCCCAGGCTGTCCTCAGCCACAGTCTCATTTTGGGGGGGGGGGTCACACCGGGCCCACTGAGCGCCCTGGACGCCACTGACCCCGGCATCCACAAAGCCCCAACCACTGCCCCGAGACGGGCCTGGGGCGCTTCTGCCCCTCCCCTCTTCCCCGGGCCACCTCACGGGCATCTCGACGTAAGTGGCACTCTTGACCCCTGCGCTCCTCACCCCAGCTTCCCGTGTCAGGACCAGAGCGTGAGCCGCGCACGACCCCTCTCCTCCTGCGTGTGCATGCCCTGGTGACCTTTCCTCTCAACTAGACTCTGAATCCGCCCACCTCCCGACGTCTCTGCAGCCTCCAAGCTGGTCGCGGCCAACATCCGCTCTGCCCCAGACCCGCGGCCGCCCCCTCACGCGGCCCCAGCTTCCGCCCTTGCCCCCTGGAGCCCATTCTCCATGCTCCACTCCGGGGCAGCCAGAGGGGTCTTCAAGTTGCAAACCGGGTCGTTTCGGTCCTTACCCCAAATCTCCCGACATCCCCCCGTCACACTTGGGATGACGCGGAAAGTCCTCACCCGGGCCCGAGAGTCCCCACGTGCAGGCCTGCCGGACCTCAGCTCGCTGGGCGCACCGCCCTCCTGCCGTAGGGCCCCTTTTCGGTTTCTCGAGTAACCCGCGCGAGTTCCCTCGGGGCCTTTGCACCTCCTGCTCCTGGAGCAGCCCTCTTCCCCCTTGCCCCTTAGGCCTCAGTTCAAACATCACTTGTACCCCCAGCCTACCCCACTCTTCCTCTCCAGGGTTCCTTTAGCGCCCTCACGGTCCCTCTGAAATTACCCAGTTCAAGAGCATGTCCGTTTGCCTGTGACTCTCCAGACTCTAAGCTGCTGGAGGTGGGGAACTGGGTGGTCTCACTCCCCGCAGACAGCCAGACCCTATGACGGGAGGAGCTCAGCAAATATCGGACGGAAGGCTGCTTGACCGGAACTTGGGGAGGTGAAGGAACCTGTGTGACCACAAAGCAGCAGCAGAGCCGGGCGCCAGCCAGGACAACCGGACCCCGAAGCTGGGGACTCGATCCTAGAGCCATGTTGCCCCCGTGGCATTTGGCTAAGGGCTTGGCTGCCTGGGTTGGAATCCCTGCCTCACTAATTTGCTGGGTGTCCTTGGGCGAGGCGTTTCACCTCTCTGAGCCCCAGGATCCTCGAAGACAAAATCAGCACATTAACAATTCTGCCTCTAGTCGGTTAAATGAGAAGCGCCAGGAACGTGCTCGCCCAGGACCTGGCAGGCAGGACACCTGCTAATAATTGTAGCAGCTGTACGGTTAGCATCACCTTCCTGCTTTGGGAGTTTATGGAGAGTGGGGACCAGAGGCCGGCCGCCCAGTTTGCCTGCCTCCCCAAGCTGGGCACCCAGGTGTGCCAAGAGCGTCCCCCTGCTGGTTGGACAGGTTTGGGGAAGGGCACGCAGAGGCACGGGGCCCAGGCGGGGCCGGCCAGGGTTAATTAGAGGGAGCTGGAGGAGAGGGGCTGAGCGGAGACCGAGCAGAGGCCGAACCTCCACGGCCCCTGGGACATCGGTTCGCGAGGCCATGGGCCGGGGCTTAAATTCTGCCAGACTCAGGCGCCAGAAACGGCGCCTGCGGCCTCGGGTCCAGAAGCCCAGGCAGCAGCCGGAGGTGAGTGGGCACCGGGCCCCCCCCCCCCCCCCCCCACTGCACTCCAGGCCCGGCTGGGCTCCTCCGGCCTGGCCTGGGAACCTCTCCACCTCCCCTCCCCGCCCAGGCTCTGGTCGTCACCCTGCCTGCCTCTCCCTCTTGCCTCCATACCTGTCTCAGCTCAGCCCCGCTCCGATGCGCCCCTGGCTCTGTGTCCACTCGGGCCTCACCTGACTCTCTGTCCGGCCCCCACAGCGGCTGCAGCAGGAGAATCACGAGCTCCGCCGGGGCCTGGCAGCCCGGGGAGCCGAATGGGAAGCCAGGGCGGTGGAGCTGGAGGGGGACGTGGAGGCCCTGCGGGCCCAGCTGGGGGAGCAGCGCTCGGAGCAGCAGGACAGCGGGCGCGAGCGCGCGCAGGCCCTCCGCGAGCTCGGGGAGCAGAACCTCCGGCTGAGCCAGCAGCTGGCCCAGGTGGGAGGACCCCCAGCCCACCGACCCAGGCAGGGGAGGGCGGGGAGGGGCGCTGGGCTTGGGGCTAAGGCCTGGGCCCGCTGAGCCCCCCCTTCTGCCCCCAGGCCTCCCAGACTGAGCAGGAGCTTCGGAGAGAACTGGATGGCCTTCGGGGGCAGTGCCAGTCTCAGGTCCTGGCGGGAGCAGAGCTGAGGACGCGGCTAGAGAGTCTGCAGGGGGAGGTGAGTGCCAGCTGGGGCTGGGGGCTCCCTGGGGCTGGCCGGGCACCTCCCCTCCAGCGCTGAGGTCTTCCCCCAGAACCAGATGCTGCAGAACCGCCGGCAGGACCTGGAGGCCCAGATCCGAGGCCTGCGTGAGGAGGTGGACAAGGGCCAGGGCAGGCTACAGGCGACCCACGAGGAGCTGCTGATACTGCGGCGTGAGAGGCGGGAGCATAGCCTGGAGGTGACCAGTGGGGCTGGGGTGGGTGGGTCCATCCTGCTGGGGCACTCGCCCGGGGGGCTTCCCGGGAGATGAGCCCAGAGCTGGATCCGGGGGAGCTCCAGAAGCCGGGCCGTGACTGCGTGGGCGTTAGACTACGGCAAGTGGGAGCCTTGGAAGGGTATTGAGCGGGGGTGGTACGCTTTTAGAAGGCAGGAGAGCCTGGCAGCTGGGAGGCCAGGGCAGGGACTGAGGCCAGAGATGATGGGGACTCGGCCCGGGTCTGGGGCAGTGGAGAGGGATGAAAGGAAATGAAAACAGGCAGCGTGGCCTGCTATTTGGGATCTCAGGAGTTTACACTTTGTGGTCCAAAAATGTGGGCTCTTAGCCCCAGGTCCCTTTTTCCTATTGTGGGACGCCCAGCCTCAGTTGGCTTGTCTGTAAGATGGGATGGTTATGGTAGAGAGCCGCCCTGAGGGTGAGGCGCTCAGCACCGCAGCGGCTGAGAAAGATCAATAAACTTGGCTGGTTGACCGCGCTGACGAGTTAGAAGATAGACCGGTCGGGGGAGGGGGCGGGGCTCTACGAGGTGACCTGATGAGGTGGGGCTGGAGGGAGGGTGATGGGAAACTTTAAAGCCGGGGCGCCTGTCCCCGCCCTGCTTTATAGACGAGGAAATTGGTACCTGCCGAGGAGAGCTGAGCGGCCCAAGGCCGCCCAGCGATCCGGGCGTGGGATCCGGATCCAGCAGCTGGAGCGCGCCGACGCGCGGGGCTGCCTGGCTTTGGGTGGCGCACCGGCGCCCCCTGTGGGCCGGCTGCGGGAAGAGGGCTCCGGGCGCGCCTCGGTGACCGCCTTCTTTCTGTCCCTGCTCAGCTGGAACGCGCGCGCTCCGAGGCCGGCGAGGCACTGAGCGCGCTGCGGAGGCTGCAGAGGCGCGTGTCCGAGCTGGAGGAGGAGTCGCGTCTGCAGGACGCCGACGTGTCGGGAGCCTCGCTGCAGTCGGAACTTGCCCATAGCCTCGACAGCGACCAGGACCGGAAGGCAGACGGACACCGAGACGCCCGGGTGAGCCCGCGGTCCGCTAACCCCCACGCTCCATGCAGACTCTGCCCCCCTCCTTTTTCCAGGAGGCCTGACCCCTCACCGACCGACTCCTTTGGCAAACAGGACACCCTGTGCCCTGAGATCCAAGAGGCGCTCAGCCACCAGTCTTCGCCCCAGGAGGAGAGCTTGGAGCCTCCCAAGAAGCGAGCATCCCTGAGCCCAGGGGAGATACTAGAGGAGGAGGAGGCCGAAGTGGCCCGGCTGCAGGATGAGGTGTGTTGGGGGGCGGGGGGAGCATGGTGCTAGATATAGAGTCCCCCCCAAGGCCACTTTCCGTTGCCCATCTACACCTCTGGGCCTTTACCCACGAATCCCCCTCTACCTGCATTGATCTGCATCCCAACAAACTTGCACGCAGGCTTCAAGAGCCAGCCTGTAAGCCACCCTCTCCAGGAAGACGTCTTGGACCGCATCCCCCGCTTTAGTCCCACCTCCCAGTGCTTCTCTCAGCATCCTTCCTGCGGGCTCACACCACCCAACCGGCCCCGCTCCGCCCCATCCCGCACCAGCCTGGGGGCTCAGAAGGTTCATCTCCAGCACGGCCCACCGCTGCCCGGAGTGTTTGTGGAGCAGGCAGGGGAGGGCGCAGAGACCTGAACCCCTGGCTGCTGAAGAGCGGGACCTGGGGGGTCAGGGGCCTACCTGTCTCTCCTCACCCTTCCCTGCCCCCAGATGGCGCTGCAGCGGGCCGAGTTGCAGTCCCTCCGCGAGGAGCTGCAAAGGCAGAAGGAGTTGCGGGCACACGAGGACCCCGAGGAGGCCCTTAGGGGCGCCCTCTCGGATCGAGATGAAGCCGTGAACAAGTGAGCCTCTGCCACCATCCACCACAGCCCCAGTGGGGCTACAGGGCACCCTGGGCCTTCGATACCCCCACGCGTGATAGAATTATTCCCACACCCACCGGGGGCCCTCCGACTTTGTTTTCGGTGTTCGCGGCCCCACCCCAGTCCGGGTCCAGCAGCGCCCCACCACCCCTGCTCGCTGAGGCCCCAGTACCCTCGGGTCCGCTCACTGCCTCTCTTGCCTGCAGGGCCCTGGAACTGTCCCTAGAGCTCAGCCGCGTCTCTCTGGAGCGGGACTCGCTCTCCCGGGAGCTGTTTCGCACTATCCGCCAGAAGGTGGCGCTGACGCAAGAGCTGGAGGCCTGGCAGGTGAGGGGCGGGGCCTGGAGGGGCGGGGCCCGGGGCGGGGCCGGCTCGCTGACGGGGGCTCCTCCCACCCGGCCGCCCGACCCGCAGGACGACATGCAGGTGGTGATCGGCCAGCAGCTGCGCTCGCAACGCCAGAAAGAGCTGAGCGCCACCGAATGTGGCCCGCGCCGCGCCGCGCCGCGCTTCTCCCTGCGCCTGGGCCCTGGGCCCGCCGGCGGCTTCCTGAGCAGCCTCTTCCGAAGGACCTGACGGCCGGGCCCAGGGGGCAGCGCGTGCCCGCTGGCTCGCTTTCCTCTTCTGGCCAATGTAGCAACAGGGCCCCGATCGTCTTCCAGACGGGGCTGGTAGCCTCCCCACTCAGGGAGGCTGGGCAAAGTCACACTGGGAGCAGGGGCCAGCTTTGGGGGTCAGGGGCCCCAGGTGGGTGGCGGCGCAGGTGGGGCAGAGCTGAGTCTTGTATCTATACAGGTCTATATTTTCTAAACACTCTGGGCCTGGCATGTTCCAGGGCAGAGATGGGGGTGGGTATTTATGTATCAAGATCAAACAGAGTAATATATAAAAATCATTACACTGACTTGGCCTCTATTCTTGGGATGAAAATGCATGGAAGAATAGCCTGAAATTTTATTTGGTAAAAAAAAAGGAAAAAAGAAAAAGCACTCCAGATCCCTGGGACAGAGGGGGTGTTGCCAGAGATCAGAAAGACAGGGAGAAGGCACGGTAGCCCAGATTGGTGAAGACATCCACCCGGCAGCTGTTACCTGCGGCTGTCAGGACCTGGAAGCAAGAGGGGGGTGACTGGCCTGTCCACACACATGCCCCTTCTCCCCCGCCCCCCGCATAGCCCCCTGCAGGATGCACCTTGCACTCGGGTGCTGCTGGCTGCTGGTTGAGACTGAGGCTGAGCAGCCCTGGGGAGGAGCCAGGCACCTGGGCCTTGAGTTCCCCACTCAGCTGCCACTGGTTGACACAGCGGCCCTGGCCCGCGGACAGAATCTGTGGAGGGCGGAGAGAGGAGTCGGGGGTCAGGACTGGAGAGGGGAACCGGGCACAGGTGGCAGAAGCAAGACAGAGGGCCTCACCAGGTCCTGGTAGAAGGTGACGTGTTTCTGTGGCGCCCGCATGGGGAAAACGGTGGTGGGTGTGGAGGATCGGAGGTGCCAGAGGGTGAGTGCTGGGCCTCCTCCACAGACCTGAGCAGAAAGGCGAGGTGTCCCCAGCCGCCGTGAGCCATAGGCCCTCTGCTGGCAGGGCCCGGAACTGTCACCCCATTCTGGACTTTGCCCTGCTCACCATCCAGTCTGAGTCAGTAGCCAAACAGCCGATCCAACGCCCATTGTGGGGCCGGGAGCACTCCTAGGAGGGAGGAGGAGGGAGAAGGAGATGAAGACACGTGGGATGCCCAGGAAGCGGAGGGGGACAGGGCATGGGGCACGCCTCACCTCGTGCTTATAAACCTCGATGGTCTGGACTTCCTGGGCTGAGCGCAGGTCTGTGGGGGGGGTGGGGGGTGGGGGGTGGGGGAAGACTCTGAGAAACACCCTGCCCTCCCCCATCTCCCTCACCACCACCTTTCCCTCCAACCTGACACTAACCCCAAAGTCGCACGGTTCCATCTTCACCGCCCGACAGGACCTCGGGGCTCCGCTCCCGCAGCGCCAGGCAGTGGATATAGTCTGTGTGGCCCCGGAGGGCCCGCTGCAGGAAGAGGGCCAGCGTCAGGAGATCCAGGAAGACTGCCCCTGCTAGCATCCAGCCCTGACCACCCCAGCTCCAGGGCCCCGCTCACTGTGAAGGTCCCCGTCTCAAGGTCCATGGTGTGCAGCTGACAGTCTCCCCCTGCCAGAATGAGAGAATTCTCCTGTGGAAGAAGGCAGGGTGGAATTGCAAGTTCAATGTAGACCCGGGACAGGGAGAGGGAAAAGGCTTAAAGTCTGGGCCAAGAGCAGCGTGGGGTAGAGCTCCAGTCACAAAGGGCTCAGACCTTGGGGACCAGAAGCAAAGCATTGATCTCAGGCACTTCTAGGCTGGTCCTGCGAGAGAGAAAGCGAGGTCAGCTCTGGTGAGCCAGTACCTTCACCCCCAAGTGCCTTCTGCCCACGTGGCCCTAGCTCACCTGTACGGGGGCTGACGTCGCCAGAGCTCCTTACAGCCCTTCATGGAGGGAAACACCGTATGTCAAAGGCTCTCTGGGCCTGGGCAACCCAGCCTTTCCCCAGCTCCACACTCCTTACCTTCTTGAGGATCTCTGCCCAGAGCCAGGCTTTCACCTCCCCATCCCCGGCACTGAGCAGATGTCGATCCGTGGAGACCATGCAGTAGACGGGCCCGTCATGGGCTAGATGGAAATGCACAACTTGAGTGACGCTGTCCTGTTCCCCTCCTCCATTCCGGGGGGTTCCCTAAGCCAGACTCAATGGCTGCACCCACCTTGGAATGTCACCACGGGCTTCTTACTTTCCTCTTTGGCCTCGGAGCTCAAAGCGGCAGACAGACTGAAGGGAGAGAGGAGGGGGGGCCTGAGAGTCAGAAGCAGGGGCACCAGTCTCGGGGGGGGGGGGGGGACGAGCGCTAGAGCTACTGGGCAGGGGAAGCAGGGGTGAGTACCTGAAGATGGCTATCTGCCCGTAATTGTTGCCAGCTGCCAGGAACTTGCCGCAGGGTGAGACACTCTGGGAGAAAATGGTCATGTGCAGCCGCTGCAGGGCCTGAAACACTTCGATCTGTGGAGAGAGGCTGCATGAAGGCTGCCTGGGACATCTGGGCCGGGGGACTCCAACTGCTTCCTGCTGCCCCTGCCGCCTGTCCGGCCCCCCACTGCCCAGGGATCTGAGGCCTCCTTTGAGGCAACCCACCAAGTGGGTCCCAGGGGTTGCTTCAAGAGGGTGACGAAGTGGGCAGTTGAGGTGGGACGTCTACCAGTACCTTGAGCAAGCACCCAGCCTGGCTTCCAAGGTTCCTCAACTGTCAAATGGAGCTCAAGGAGACTTTGTCACAACTGTCTGAGCTACCGTATCTATAACTTCGCACAGCGCTGCCTCATTAAAAGCGCTTAAAAAGTGGCTCCATTGTCCCAAGACAGAAAAACACACGGACTTCTGATCCCTACTCTCTGGCTTTTTTTTTTTTTTTTAATGTTTGTCTATTTTTGAAAGAGAGAGACAGACAGAATGAAAGCAGGGGAAGGGCACAGAGGGAGACACAGAATCCGCAGCAGGCTCCAGGCTCTGAGCTATCAACGCCGAGCCCCAAGAGGGGCTCGAACTCACCAACCGTGAGATCATGACCTGAGCTGAAGTGGGATGTTTAACCCACTACGCCACCCAGGCGCCCCCCCCCCACCAGAACTTTCATGTTAGGCGCCTAAAGGGTTGCCCGGCTACCTTCCCGCCCGCGGGTCTGAGTCCGAGTCCCGCGCAGAACAGGGCTGAGGGCATGACTCCTTGCCTGCCCCTTCCGAGCCGGGCATGGACTACAAACCCCAGAAGGCACCGCGCATCACGCCCGCCTCACCTGACCCAGAGGTACTGCGTGTGGCACAGCTCGCTCCATCGCGAGAACTACAAATCCCAGAGTGCTCCTCCGCGCGACGCAGCTTCACGAGTCTGGACGTGCCCGCGAGCGGTTCCCCCTCGCGGAGCCGCACAGCCTCAACACGGTTCGTCGGCCCGGCGCGAAGGCGGCCGCCGCGTGTTACCCCGAGCCCCAGGAGCCCAGGGACCGCCGCGAAGATCGCCAAGACTAAGTGGCGACCACCGCAGCCCCGCTACGCCAGATCCCCTCCCCCACCCCGCGGAGCAGACCCGCCTTCCAGCCGCGCGTCGCTCGTCCTCCGCGCCTGCGTAGAGCCTCGCCGCTGCGCGCGCCTAAAGCCACGCCCCCCGTGCTGGACCACGCCCTCTGAGGCTCCGCCCTGTCGCCCGGATCCCACCCTCTGCCCGCAGGACCCCGAACCCAAATGATCCTACAGCAGCCCCTGGAGCGAGGCCCCCCAGGTCGGGCCCAGCGCGACCCACGGGCCGCGTCGGGGACGCCCCGAGGCCAGGACTTGAGGTGTGTGTAGGGGCGCTGGGTGGGCCAGGCCCAGGGGCTCAGGACCTTTGGCTGGAGGCTCTGGAGTGGTCTGCAGGATGACAAGCGGTGGGGCGAGTCGTCAGGGCTTGGGCATAGGCTGAGACTGGGCTGAGAGGTCTGAAGCAGGCTGCTGGATGGCCTGGGAGAGGGGGGTGACTTAGGTGTCAGCTGAGACAGAGGTGGGCTGGGGGCTCCTGGCTTACACTGCAGGCGCAGGAGAGCAGATCCTGGGGATGGGGCGAAGAGGGTGGGGTGCACCTGGTTTTCTTTTCTTCCCAGCTCCCCTCTCCAAGGAGCTGTGCCCATGAGCACCAAGCGGCGCCTGGAGGAGGAGCAGTGAGTTTGGGGACAGGGAGGGACTCCCAACAAGACCTCTGTCACCTTAGGTCCCCATCAGACTGCTGCTCGTGTGAATATCCTAGCCTGCCTGTCTCCCCGTCTCCCCCCAGGGAGCCCCTGCGCAAACAGTTCCTTTCTGAAGAGAACATGGCCACCCACTTCTCTCGACTCAGCCTACACAATGACCACCCTTACTGCAGCCCCCGCATGGCTTTCCCATCTCTGCCCCCACTAAGGTAGGCACCATCCACCGTCTGGGCCTTCTGGAAGATCACACCCGATCTTTGGAGCCAGTCTCTAGGCCCTGCCTCATCCTGCTATTTTTAGCTTCTAGCCAACCTCTGTTGTTTCCCATCCTGGCTCCTTGGAAGGTGCTGGCAGCCCACGAGCTCCTGGGGACCTGGACCCGGTGGGAGGTGGCTCTTCCAGACCAGCCTCAGCCCCATGCTGCTATTTCCTTTTCCAGGAGCCCTTGCTCTGAGCTGCTTCTCTGGCGCTACCCTGGGAACCTGATCCCCGAGGCACTCCGGCTGCTGAGGCTAGGGGATGCCCCCACCTCCCACTACCCTGTGACCCAAGCTGGAGAGATAATGGAGCTCTGAGTGCTGGTGGGAAGATCCCTGCCTATCTTCCGTCTTCCCAAAACCGAGAAGACCAGCATCCCCACTAAGGCACCAGCTGTCCTGCTTATTCTCCGGACCGGGCCTCTGGGCCACAGGACCTACCCCCAACAGAGGAGGACACTGAACCCCACGGAGCCCTGGGCCGGGAGGGGCAGGAGGCACCGGAGCATGGGAAGGGAGGCATTCCCCTCCGGAGAACCGAATAAAGATTGCCGAGCAACTGAAGGCGTCAGTCTGGAACCCTGGGGCCTTTGGGAAGGAAGGTGGGAAGACTGGGGTGCTGGATGCTTAGGGTTTCTCAAAAATCTTCCCTGGAAAACGGTCAGGGCCAGGCCAGGTCCTGGCAGGCTGGGCTCAGGCATTGAGAATGTGTGAGTCAGAGCCTCACCCCCGCCCCCGCGGCTGACTCACTCCTCCCTCCAGCTCTGGGAAGTCGGGCTGGGGATCGTGCCACTCTCCAAACCATTTAAAGTTATAGATTCTTTTATTAATAAATTCTCCCTCCCCTCCAAACGCTCTCCCCAAAATAAATACTCCCCCCCTCTTTGGGGGTGGGGGGGACAGTGTCTTAGGGCCAGCCCCCCTAGAGGGCCAGCCCCCTAGTGTTAGCAACAGGTCCCTGACCCCCCAGGCAGAGACCCTGTGGTGGAATTTCAGTACATCTGAGTTGGTGGGGCCTCGTGGTGTCTGGCCCTCGGGTCAGCCTGGCCCTCAGGCCCTGGGGGTGGAGGGAGGGACCCTTTGTGCAAATGCTGCGGTTCCTCAGTGTCAGCTGTCTGGTGTGACCCAGCATGGGTCTCCTTTCCTGTCCTGGAGCCAGAGCCAGGGCAGTCAGACACCTTGGAAGCCTCCTCGGAAGCCTGGGCCCAGGCCTCGGGGAGGTGATTCACCAGTGCCCCATCCCTCCACACCCCTGCGGTTGGAAGAGGCTGGCTCTGGCTGTGTGTCGGGTGAGGGGCTGGCTCCAGAATGAATGAATGAATGGATGGATGGATGGATGGATGGATGGATGATGAGTGGGTGGGGCCTCCTGCTTGGCAGGGGCTCTCACTGTCACTGGATCAGTGCCACACCAGGACAGCCCTCCCCGCCGGTCTCCTCAATGGGGGCTGCAAAACAAGAAGAGGGGTGGTCAAGGGCAGGGGAGACGTCGAGGCGTGATGGGGAGTGTGCGGGCGGGCCTGGCACACTTACTAGTAAACTTCTCTCTCCTGCGGCACCGTCTCCAGACCAAGAAGCCAGAAAGCAGTCCCAGCACGAGGGCTAGGCTCAGAGCGCCCCCCAAGATGGGCCACAGTAGTGGGAAGGAGGCTGGAGGGGAAGCAGCGCCTGGGGGCGGAACTCCAAGTCAGACCTCGCCCCTCTCGGTACTAGCCCCGCCCCCTAGGTCCGAGCCCCAAGCCTTTACCCCACCTTGGCCCCTGCCCTGAACCCACCATTTTCCCACCCACCTCCCACCCACCCCCGCTTCCCGATTAATTCCTCGGATCTGAAGCACTGCACCCCTCTCCGCCCGGGCAATCCTCTCTCCCAGTCTGGGGTCCGCTCGCCTCCGGGCCCCGCCCCCCACTCACAGCCCAGGCAGAAGTCGCTGTGCGGTCGCGCCGGGCACGACGCGCAGTCCATGCACTTGTCGAGGTCCGCGCTCCAGGAGCTGCCGCGAGAGCAGGGGGTGGTGCCTGGGGAGGGGGCCGCGGGTCAGGCTGGGGCGGGGCACGGCTATTCTGGGGGCTGAGGTCAGGGTCTGTCGGCTCGAATAACGTGAGTCACCGGCGCCCTCCCCTCGCATTCCTCACAGGTGACCGCACGACCCGACCGGGACTCGGCAGCGCGGGGGAAAGGGGGGCATAGCGCGGGACGCTTGTGGGGGGGGGTCAGGTCCCCCCACACAACCCCCCCGCAGCCGGCGGGTGACTCACTCCTGGGCACGGGGCCGAACCCCGGTCCCTCCCCCCACATAGCTGGGCACTGAAGTCACCGGATGGAAGGAGGTACCCCACATGGTATAGGGGGTACAGACCCCCGTGCCCTCGGCACCACCATCCCCCCACGCCGACTCCTCGGTCACTGGGGCTAGACAGAACACGTATTGAACAGGCTGGGGGCGTGCCTTCTCACCGAACCAGACAACCCGCCCTCAAACTTTCTCCCTCCACTTCTGAGTCTGGACTTTTTAGGACAGAAGCACCCCACCCCACCTCACCGCTCCCCCCTCCCCCAGTTGAACGGGGGGGGGGAAACTGAGGCCTGGCCTGAGGATGAAGTTCAGAGCGGGATGAACCTCTCCTGGCCAGAAGCCCGGTGCCCGGAGACCACCTGACCGGGATCCCCACGTCCGCCTAGTACCGCCCAGATCGGCCCCGTTCTCTGGGTCCCCGGTGCCGGCTCCGCGATCCCCGGCGGGAGGCTCCCCCCGGCCTCCCGCGCAGCCCGGGCCCCGCGCCCGGCGTACCTGGCACTCGCTCCCCGGCCACGGCGCCCAGCAGGGCCAGCCCGAGCCCCAGCGCGAGGAGCCGCGGCAGCGGACGCAGCGGGCCGGAAACCATGGTGCGGGTCCGGCGGCCGCGGCCGTGTGTGCCCGCCGCGCGCGGGCCGGGGCGGACAGCAGCCACTCCGCCTCCACCCCCGCCTTCCGGGGCGGTCCCCTCGGCTCGGCCCGCCCCGCGCGGTCGGCTCCTGGACGCCCCGCCCCGCCCGGCCCGCTGAGGTCAGTCATTCGCTCAACAAACACCGCCTCCTGGCGCGAGCGGCTGGGACCCCCGCAGGGACGCAGCCCTGGCCCTGCCCTCTGGAAGCTGGAGTCCCGGAGACGTGTGCTGGCGGAATCGGACACGGAACAGCCCACCGCAGAGACACCTGCGGCTTTCCTAAGGCCCCCAGGGTATAATAACAACAGAACAATAACAACAACAAAATAATGATAATAATATGTCTTTAGTTTCTACCTTTGGACATAGTTACACGATAAAACGTGGGCTTCTTGCCTCCTTTTGGCCGAGTAGGGAACTGGAGCTTGGGAAGGTTAGGTGAGTTGCCGAGGTCACAGCGCTAGTAAGTAGCGGAGCCAAGAGCCACGCTCCGTTTGGCTCCACGCCCTGTGCCCCGACCCGCTGCGGGCCCGACGTTCGCCAGCTGAGGTCCCCGCACCCCGGGCCAGATGCGGGCGCAGCGGCCCCCGGCTCGAGCGACCCCAACTGACGAAGCTGGGATTCGCGCGCCCGCGGAGGTCCGGAATGGGGTCTCTGCCCCTCCCCGGGGCGGTGGTCCGGTGACGTCACTGCCTCTTTAAGACCCCCGCCTCCGCCCCCATCCGCACACTCGGCGGTTCCTACGAATCCCAGTGGACTTCTTTGCAGGTGAACCTGGGGGAAAGTGCGCGCGTTGGAGGGGAAGAGGCAGACTCCTCGAGGAGTGGGGTGCAGACGGCGTGGGTGGGGGTGCGTGTAGAGAACCTGGGCTGATCTGGCTGCGGCCACCGGGGCACAGCTCGTGGCCGGGGATCTGCACCGAAGCCGCAGAGATCAGGTCCCTCTGCAGCCGCGGAAGGGTTAAACGCCCCTCCCCCTCCCCCGGGACAAAGGCACCGAAACCCGGGCGCCCCTCCCCCACCTGCTCTGCTCCCTGGGGCGGGGCTCCCCTCCCCCTCACCTACCGGAACCGACCCTGCTGCTCCCGCCGCCATTAAACCCTCCCCGCAGAGCGCCCCTCGGGCTGGGACCTGGCGACCCTTCCTCGGGCAGGACTCAGGAGGGAACTAGGGGTCGAGAGCGGGAGTGGGCGCCCTCGGGCCAAGCCGAGTCCGCAGTGTGCGGAAAGAGAAGGGGTCGAGGGCAGAGGTAGGGTCTCGGAGGGGAGAGATGCCGGGTGCCTGGGCCGGCGTGGCCCCTGCGCTAACCGGGCCAGAGGCCTGGAGGACTGACAGCGGGTTTGGGAAGAGCGCGGCCAGGTATGGCTGGGCGTGGGCGATGCGAATGAGGAGTGGACGGTCTGTCTGTCCTTGGGCCACACTGCTGGGGCCGGTGCTCAGTTCAGCTCCAAACCGTGCGCGGGAACTTTGGGTAAGGGAGGGCCAGAACAGGACCCTGAACAGAACTGATCCCCCAGCCAGCCACAACAGCAAGTGGGATGCGAGGGGGGGCCAGGGCTGCGGCGGAGGACCTGGTTCACTGGGCGGACTCCAGGGGTTTCAGGTCGTCTTAGGGAAGTTGAGTCCTTAGAGGATGGCATTTGGGGCAAGAACGCACGACAGAATGTCCCCCGCCTTGGAGGTATGCTCACGGAACCCCTAGGGGAGGGAGGAAGAGCCGGGCCCGGGGCGCAGCCGGTAGCCCTGGGGAAGAAGCGCTTTGGGGTGAGAGGGTGGTATTTGTGGTTTTCACTGCTCCTGCCCCTCTGGGGTTTGACTGAGGCTGGACTGGGCCAACTGGGCCAGGCAAGGCCGGGAAGGGTGGGTCACCTGAGACACAAACATGACCACCTGCCTGGGGGGATGGAACCCGGCTGGGGTGAGGAGTTTGTACACTGCTACTGGGTGGTTGGGAGGCAGCTTGGATCTCTAATCGTGATGTTGAAACTGACAGGTTTTGAGCCTGAAACTCATGGCTAGCACCAACCCACCATCTGTGTGCCCTAAGGAAACGCCTGGAAATTGCTGTCTGATAAAATGTAGGAAAAGTGGCTGGGGCCATTGGTATGGGCTTTGTGTCTCATGTGCCCTCGAGACAGCCAGGACTGGGTTGCTTACTTTTTCGCTCTTGTAAGTCAACGGCAATCCCAAAGCCGGCGGGGGGGGGGGGGGGGACTGATGCTAAAGCCTTAAGTGTTCGTTTTGGCCGCGAGAAAATGAGGCTCAGAGAGTGTGCTTTGCCCCTGGTGTACTGATTCCCAGGGTTTGTGTTCCCGGGGGCCACGGCATGTGGCATGAAGAGTGAGCACGGGAACAAAGGGTCTGGACCCGCCTGTCTTAACAGCAGTCTCCTTGCGTCCCCCAACGTAGCTCCTCTCAGCCTCAACCTCGCCATGGCTTCCGCTGGCCTGCAAATCCTGGGGATCATCCTGACGCTGCTCGGCTGGGTGAACGCCCTGGTGTCCTGTGCCCTGCCCCTGTGGAAGGTGACCGCCTTCATCGGCAACAGCATCGTGGTGGCCCAGGTGGTGTGGGAGGGGCTGTGGATGTCCTGCGTGGTGCAGAGCACGGGCCAGATGCAGTGCAAGGTGTATGACTCCCTGCTGGCGCTGCCCCAGGACCTGCAGGCCGCCCGCGCCCTCTGTGTCGTCGCCCTCCTGTTGGCTCTGCTCGGGCTGCTGGTCTACCTCGCGGGAGCCAAGTGTACCACCTGCGTGGAGGACAAGGACTCCAAGGCCCGTCTGGTGCTTGTCTCTGGGATCATCTTTGTCCTCTCGGGTGTCCTGACCCTTGTCCCTGTCTGCTGGACCGCCCACACCATCATCCGGGACTTCTACAACCCTTTGGTGGCCGAGGCCCAAAAGCGGGAGCTGGGGGCCTCCCTCTACCTGGGCTGGGCAGCCTCTGGTCTTTTATTGCTGGGGGGGGGGCTGCTGTGCTGCACATGCCCCTCGGGGGGGGCCCGGGGCTCAAACCATTACATGGCCCGATACTCCGCCTCTGCCGCACATGGCACCTCTCAGGGTCCCTCCGAATACCCCGCTAAGAATTATGTCTAATTCCGGTAGGGGAGCGGGGACTCCCTTGACAGCGGAGTCTGACTTCCTGAGCCGGAGACGTGGAGATGGTGATCCAGACAGCTTTGGGTGGTTTTTTTTATCTTTTGGGGGGGGGGGAGCGGGGGGAGTGGTATTTTTAAAACTCAGTTGGTAACCCGACCAAGAAACTCAGCATCTCTCTTGGGCTCTGCTGCTGGTGCGTCTCACCTTTGGATGATGGAGCCAAGGAGGTGATGCTTCACGGTTTCTGGATCTTTCTCCACCCCGGACATCCCCATGTCGGAGGCCAACCCGCAGCCGCGGGCCAGCGTGAAGGCTGCCTGCCGTTCAGATGCTTGCAGCCTGTCCCCAAGAGTCCCTCCTTAGCGGTGGGTCCTCTGGACCCCCAGGGGCTCCTGAGCCTCAGGTAGCCCGTCCTTAGAAGAGCGGGCGGTTTAAGTCACCAAAGAACCACCCACCTCCAAGTGTCCCGACCTCTGGCTCCTCTATCCTGAGTCCTGCCCGAGCTGTGCCCTAGACCACCTCCCCCGCCCCCCTCTGGCTCACCTTCAGCCCCTGCACGCTTCTGTCACCCGCCCCCCACAGTTTTTGTTAAATAAAGCTCGTCTTATTTTGTCGCTTGCCTTGGGTGTTGCTGGGGGGCTGTTGAGAGCCAGCCCGGCAGGGGGAGAAGGTGGGTGCAAGTGGCTCATCTTTCTCACCCTCACACCTCGCGTGGTGAGTGAAGGTGCCCACGGGACACGTCCTGGAGCGGGCCTTGGACTGACAGTCCCAGGAAAGGCCACCCGGTCTTCCCTGCCCGACCACAGATCAGAAGAATCCAAGGTACGAATGCTGTTTATTCCCTACTGGCAGGGGGGAGTGGAGGGTGGGGTGAGGGGCTGGGCCTCCGGGCCTGAACTTCTGGGTGCAGGTGGTGGCCAGCTGGAGGGGACCCGCTCCAGGGCAGGGATCCCCTCCTCATTTTGGAACCAAGGAGCTGCTGCCCTTCAGGTGAGCGGCAGGCTCCTGGGGGCAGGGTGGCCTCAGGAAGAGGAGTGCCAGCCGGAGTCCTGGACCAGAAGGAGGCAGATTGTGGTGGGAGGTGGGGGCAGGCCAGCGTCGCTCTGCCTGGGTGGAGGAAACAAGAACGCGTGGGCCCCCCCGCCCCCGCAGAAAAGGGTCTGGACTCTTCCGGGCCAGCTGGCCACGCCTCTGGAGCCAGACCTGACTGGAGCTTCTGGAGAGCGGGTTTCGCCAAGGGAAGGGGTTGACGTCGGGGGGGCAAGGGTTGCCACGGGGCATCCGGCACAAGGTCAGGGCTCTGAGCAGCGGGCTTCCGGGGACGCTCTCCGCCTCATACGTAGTCCCTCTTGTCCAGCCCGGACGCACCTGAGCGGGAGGGGATGGAGTAGCCCAGCCTGGGTCCTCGGGGCCGGTCGATCTGGGGTGGGGGGCACGTGCAGCACAGGAGCCCCCCGCCCAGCATGAGCAGAGCGGCGGCGGCCCAGCCCACGTAGAGGGAGGCCCCCAGCTCCCGCTTGAGGGCCTCGGCCACCAGGGGGTTGTAGAAGTCCTGGATGATGGCGTGCGCGGTCCAGCAGACCGGGATGAGCACCAGGATGCCCGAGAGGAGGAGGAGGACCCCTGCGGTGAGCACGATGCGGGCCTTGGCACCTTCGTCCTCCACGCAGGTGGTGCACTGGGCCCCCGTGATGGCCACCAGCAGCCCGAGCAGAGCCAACAGGAGGGCGATGACGCAGAGGGCGCGGGCGGCCTGCAGGTCCTGGGGCAGCGCCAGCAGGGAGTCATACACCTTGCACTGCATCTGGCCCGTGCTCTGCACCACGCAGGACATCCACAGCCCCTCCCACACCACCTGGGCCACCACGATGCTGTTGCCGATGAAGGCGGTCACCTTCCACAGGGGCAGGGCACAGGACACCAGGGTGCCCAGCCAGCCCAGCACGGCCAGGGTCATGCCCAGGAGTTCAAGCCCGGCTGACGCCATCTGTCCCCTCAGGTCTTCTTAACCCTAGACGGCCCGCTTGACTCACTGGGGTACGTCAGGTGCTGCCGGGTGGGGGTCTCGGTGCCCAGAACGTGGGGAAGTCTGTGTCCTCGGCCAGGACCGTCCTCACATCTGTGGGCCTCTTGCAAAGCACCTCTCTGACCCTCACACGCACAAGTCAATCTCACAGTCTCACAGCCCCGCTCAGCGGAGTAGCGGTGTCCCTTCGAGGGGCCCGTTGCCCATCAGATGCCCGGCGGACGCGGCTCCTGCCACCCTGCAGGCACTCACGTCCCGGCGACCCAGCTGCCGCCCGTCTGACCCGGCTTGCACAGACCCTCCCGACCCACCTTCGGGCTGAAGAGAGCCTTGTCCCTCCGGCAGGCACAGGTTCACGCCGAGCAGCACACCCGCTGTGGGTGTCACCTGGGGACTCGGGCCGGCTCCCAGACGCAGGCGGGGTTTTGAGGCCGAGGCAGGGGAGGGGCAGCAAAGCTGAGAGCGGTGAAGCCAGAGCTACAGGGAGTAGGCGGCGGGGGTGGGGTGGGGAGCCTGGGAGGCGGGACGGAGACCGGGAGCGGGGGAGGAAAGAACATCCGGGCCGGTGGGAACACAGGGACAAAGGAAAGGGGAGACTGAGGACCAGCTGGGGAGTAAGGATTGGGGGGGTCACAAAAGCAACAGGCTCTGCACTGAGAAGCGGAGGCTCGGCGGCCTTCCTGAGCCGCCTCCTACTCCTCCCCCAGACACCCCTTCTCGTCGTCTTTGCTCCCTGCGACCCCGTTTCACTCTACGTTGCAAACACGCCCAGATCCCCCAGTATCGCACACCCCCGCCCCTGTCCCCCTGCCCGCCGGGGACTCTCAGGAATCCGATCCGTCTCCGGTCTCAGCCCAGTGGCCCTGGCTGCTCCCAAGGGAGGGGCCCCGCCCGCACTGTTCCCCCGGCAACAGGTGCCGGCGCCCAGCTCAGGTGGCATCGCCCAGGCAACGGCCTAGAAACCCCCCCCCACTTCAACCTCAGCTCAGGTGTGCCCTTCCCACCCCCCACACTGAAACTGAGGGCTCAGCCGAGCTGCTGAAGGTCTCTAGTGGCAAAGGATGAAGGTGCTGTTGTGGAAGTTGGGGAGGGGCGTGCAGGGGTCTGTGGGGTGAAGGGGGATGAGTAGTGGAGACAGGAGCCCAGGATGGGGGTGAAGCCCCAGGACCCCACTCTCTCCTGTGAGGAGCAAGTGATCACTCTGTCAGAGACACCACGGAGGAGGGCAAGGGGACGAAGCCTGCTCACCGTCTCCAGGAACAGCGACCCGTCCTGAAGACCTCCTCGGTGCCTGTGACTTCTCTCGTGGGGGGTAGCCTGGGAGTCAGACTACAGCTCAAATCCTGCCCCCAACTAGGGATAGATTATGGAAGGCCAAGGTCCTTAACCTCCTTAGGACAAAGACCCCTGTGAGAAACCTCATGGAACCCACAAACATGAGCCCCTCGTTTTGGGGGGGTGGTCATGAACTCCCTCAAGCCTCTTCCCGGCTGCTAGGAACTGAGGGAAGAGGAACAGGGGTGGGGAGCCTTCCTTCATACCATTTCCTGGGGGGCTGGGAGGACTCTCCAAGGCAGAGCTGGGCCCTCACCTGGGACGGCCTCTCACCTCCACACCTCCTCCTGAGGGCCTTGGCCCGTCTGCCCCACGGGGAGGCACCCGTTGACTGCCCGCGGAGGCCGGGAGGGGGGTGCTGGGACCAGGCCGGATCTAGCAGGGCCAATGGGGGGGGCAGGCCTGCGAGGCCCCCACATACACCTGGGGGTGGCACGCACTGGGTGCCTCTTCACCTGTTCAGTGGGACTTCGTTTACAAAGGATTTTAACTTCGAGCGGGTGCACTGCTTCTGGGGATGGGTTTTAGCATTTTTTAGAAGTTTATACTTTCATCAGATCTGCAAAAGGCTCAGTGACGAAAAAAAGCTTGAGAGCCCCTCCCTCTAAAACAGAGACTGAAAGGGGCACCTGGGTGGCTCAGTCACTTAAGCATCTGACTTCGGCTCAGGTCGTGACCTTGAGGTTTGTGGGTTCAAGCCCAGGGTCGGGCTCTGTGCTGACAGCTCAGAGCCTGGAGCCTGCTTCGGATTCTGTGTCTCCCCCTCTCTCTGCCCCTCCCCCACTCATGCTCTGTCTCTCCCTCTGTCAAAAATAAATAAACATTAATAAAATGGAGACTGAGGCCAGCGCCGATAAGTGGGCCGATGAGTGGGTCTGAAAGGTAGACGCTGGTGGCTAGAGTTTCCTCCACACCCTTGCCTCCCCACAGGTACAGCTTTTCAGCTGGCTGGAGGGGGGAGGGAGGGGTGCTCCTCCCTTGTGAGGGGCCGACTTGGTGGCCGGGTGGACATGGTGGGCAGTGGGGGGGGAGGGGGCAAGTGGCCAGAGCCCCCTGCAGGCTGTGATGGGCCTGGGGAATCGTGGGGTTTGTCCAGCTAATCCAGCCCTGGGGCCCTAGATTTCACAGGGTGGGCGGGGAGGGGTGACTGGTAAGAAGGGGAGGGGAGGGGTGGCTGAGAAGGACAAATAGAGGCAGGCATTCAGGGCCCAAGGAATCCAGCCACACAGGTTCCAGCAGGTGTCAGGAGGCAGCAGCAAGCCCAGGTATCGGAGGGGCCCGGCCACCCTCCCGCAGCGCCTGCGTCCTGGGCAGCCTGACCGGGGGTCTTTCCCGTCCCTGGGCGCAGAGACAGCCTCGGCACAGTGAGACCCACCCAGCTCGGTTTGCCCGAGAGCCTGCAGTTGGACCTGGCCTCCAGGACCCCCCAGTTTCACAGGCAGCTTTAAACCCCTGATGTTGTCACAGGGCCAGTGCGGGGGGGGGGGGGGGGAGGGAGGGGGGAGCGCTGCACACACATCGTGCCCAGAGGTGGCACTGAGGACCCTAATTGTTTTAGATCCCAATTCTTCTTGGGCTCGACACGTCAACACTCAAGCACAAAGACCCACACACACGGGAGGTGAGTGCTCAGAGGCTGAAGACACCCCCGGACCAATCGGAACCAGACCCGTGGTGGGGGGCCCGGGGAAGCTTCAGCTTCCTCCCACCTAAGTCTACTCTTTCCCCCCTTTGAGAAGACAACGCACCTCCCCCCAAGGCCCTCGGGGAGGTTAAAAGTGGGACGATCTGTCCGAGAGCAGGGAGGGGCCGAGAGGACGCCGGAGGTGGTCGGGGGAACCGCCCACAGGAGGGGTGGGCAGCAAGGACGATGCCGGGGAGACCCCGGAAGGCGCTTCCCACCCTCAGCCCTCACTCAGGCCGGGTCTTGGGTCCCCAGGTCCACCCGGACTTGGTTGGATCCGAGAACCAAAGGGTTAAAGTTGGGGCCCAGCGGGGACTGTAGCTGGGGCCGGAATGTCATTGATATGGAGAGGTGGGGACTCCCTCGGCGCGGTTACCATCTCAAAGGCACTTCATCACATCCACTGGAATCTGCACCCTCACTGCCTCCGCCGGGGAAAGAGGTGGGGGAGGGAAAACTGCCCCAATATACTACTGTGGAGGGAAACTGAGGCACGGGTGTGTGTGGCCTGCCCCACTTGCTGCTTCGGTGGGTGGGTGGTAGAACTGGGCCCTATCTGTGTTCTCCGGAGGGCGGTGGCGGGACCGCTCAGGTGGGCGGAAGACACGCTGGCTTAGAGGGGGGAAGGGCGGGGGCGGGCTACCTTCAATCCTCACCTCCACCAGGCTTTTGGAGGAAAGTGTGGCTCGAAGACAAAGTCGGGAACGAAAGGTCAGAGGGCCATCATGGGGCCAAGGAGAGCATGGGGGTGGGCACGGGGGCTGTAGGGCCCAAGGGCAGCATCAGCCTCTGCTTCGGAGGCGCCCAAGGCCCCAGACTTTGTTAGAAGAAAGGCCAGATCCGCTGGCCGCTGAACCAAAAAGGGGCAGATGAAGCCCGAGGTCGCATATCCGTTCTTGCTGGGTTACTACCCCCATTTTACAGACCCAGAAACAAGATGGGGGAATGGGGGGGCAATGAGAACTTGGCCACATGTACTCGTGAGAAACAGGACAAGCCTGAAGGCGTCCAGACCCTGGCCCAGAGCACAGTGGGGGGATGGGGGGTGGCAGGGGGTGGGGCTGAGCCAGGCCTCCCGGTGGCAGCAGAGCAACCCGCATGCACCACCCCACCCACACCCTGCGGAGGTCCTCCCCTGCCTCCCCTCCCTCTCCCTGCTCCTGCAGGCACCCTGTGCCGGGAAGTCTCCGCAGAGAACCGCACCTGGATCTGGTTACACCGGGAGCCACCGTCCACCCTGGGCGGCACCTTCACCGTGTCTGTCCCCGCCGCAGAAGGCACCAGTTGTTCACCACCTGCTGTGGGCAGCTTAACGGAGCCCGGGCAGACCTCGATGGGCAAGTCACAACTGCAGTGATCTCCGGGGGGCCGCCCGGCTGTAAAACGAAGGGAGACGCCTGCCTTGCCCGCCCCCAGGGTCACTACAAGAATTTGCCCAGGCAGCGAGCACCCCACACACCTTGGGGACCACTGTAGGTACCGACTTGGGACTAGAGTATTTTGTTAACAGCATCATGGCGGTTTCCCTTGTAAACCTGGTCAGACGCCATGGATTGGGTAGCAATTAACCTTATTTCTGTCGTAACCGTCAGCCTTCAAATGCAGTCTTTATCCGTCTGGAGTTTAGAGGTGAGGGGGTTGCCCCTCGCCTCACTGCTGTGTTCTTACAAAGAGTGGACATTCAGTCTTGTCCCTCCCATTTGGTCTGATTCTCAGTGGAGAGGAGAAGAGAGCTCCAGGATGTGAAGAGGGTGAAGACAGCAAACCAGCAGGAATGGGAACACGGCCAGAATTCAAGACAAGGGCAGGGGAGTCATCGTGAAGGTACCAGTGACTCTGGCTCCTGCCCAAGGACTCCAAGGGACAGCAAGGTTCAAGCCAGAAATAGGGTTTTAAATAGAGTGATAAGGGAAGCTGGGAAGACGGCTCTGAAGGTGGCCAGAGCCCCCAGCGACAGGACACTCCTGGTATGGAACGCATGGTGGCCCCCACACCATGTCCCGGTCTTAAGTCCTGGAACCTCTGAATTTGGCCTTAACTGGAAAAAGGGACTGGGTGGCTTAGTCAGTTAAGTGTCCAACTCTTGATTTTGGTTCTGGTCATGATCTGATCTCACAGTCCTGAGATTGAGCCCTGTGTCATGCTCCTGCTTGGGATTCTCTCTCTCTAACTAAATAAAGAAACAAGAGAAAAGAAAAAAAGAAAAAGACAAAAGGAAAGGAAAGAAAAGAAAAGGCCTTTGCAGCTGTAATTAAATTAAAATAAATTAAAAGCTTCAAGACGAGGGGCGCCTGGGTGGCGCAGTCGGTTAAGCGTCCGACTTCAGCCAGGTCACGATCTCGCAGTCCGTGAGTTCGAGCCCCGCGTCGGGCTCTGGGCTGATGGCTCGGAGCCTGGAGCCTGTTTCCGATTCTGTGTCTCCCTCTCTCTCTGCCCCTCCCCTGTTCATGCTCTGTCTCTCTCTGTCCCAAAAATAAATAAACGTTGGAAAAAAAAAAAAAAACTTCAAGATGAGATCATTCTGTATTCAGGATGGGGCCTACATCCAATGACAGGTGTCAAAAGGGGAAAAAGAGGAAGATGAGAGACACAGACACAGGGTAAGGCCATGTGAAGACGGAGGCTGAGGCTGGAGGGATGTGGCCACAAGCTAAGGAACGCCAGGGGCCGCCAGGAGCTTGGAGACGCAAGGAAGGATCCTCCCCTAGAGCCTTGGGAGGAAGGAGCACAGCCCTGCAATACCCTGATTTGGGGTTTCTGGTAAATTCGTTTTATTTTAAGCCATCCAATTAGTGGCGGCTTGGTGAAGCAGTCACAAGCAATTCATATACTGCCTTTTTTGCTAGTGGGTTCCAGGCTCTCAGAGGTTGCCCAAGGTCAAGTTGGCTTCCTGATACCACGCTCGAGTTGCTGTAGAAGAGCCCAATGAGACAGGACGTCTGCCTGTTACCTGAGCCCAAGCCACCTGAGTAACAAAGGGAACTTTATTCTGAGTCGTACAGGCTGGGGAGAACCTGGCAGGGTGGGGGTGGAGGGGAGGGCAAGTAAAACGGGGACAGAATAGGGGCTTCCTTTCATGACTCACCTTGGGAGCCTTCCCGTCCCTGGGGATGACCTAGGCCTTGCATGTGAGGCTGCCGCTCCAGGGCCCAGTATCGGTTGTCCATCAGCACCGCTGCTATTCTGGTGCATCCAGACCTGCACAATCCTTGGACCTCTTTCAGTCCAAAGTCTGACTCAAAGGGCACCTGAGTGGCTCGGTGGGTTAAGCGTCAGACTTCAGCTCAGGTCACGATCCCGTGTTTGGTGAGTTCGAGCCCCGCGTCGGGCTCTGTGCTGACAGCTCAGAGCCTGGAGCCTGCTTCGGCTTCTTTGTTTCCCCCTCTCTCTGCTCCTCCCCTGCTCATGCTCTGTCTCTCAAAAATAAATAAACATTAAAAACAAGAAAAGAAAGTTGGACTCAAGGCTTGCAAGGCAGCAAGTTTCCCAGAAGCCATACACACGCAAAGGAACAGGACCTTAGTGATGACATCCAAACCCCTCACTTTATAAGGGAAAATGAAACACCTTGCATACCCAGTCAGAACAATTTTGAAGTCTTGTTTTCATTTCAAGCCAAGCGCCGTGTGCCCCCTGTCCCCACCGCGCCGGATAAGCAGCCAACTTATCTGCACAAGGGATGAGTTACATTCTCAAATAACCAGGCAAGAGGCTCGCTGTAGGGCAGTAGGGCAAAACGGAATAAAGACCCTATTCTTAAAACGAATTTATTTTTAGACTTGCCCCTTCCGCCCCAAACCTGGGCCTCTCCTCTGACTCTGCCTCGCGCTTCCCCAGTCCAGGCTGTCACCGGCGCTTTCTCAATCTGCCAGATGCGAAGGCGGTGAGGGCGCCCAGCCCCGGTGTCCAGGCAGGACGGCCTACTCACCCGCCCGCAGCCCCTCGGGGTCCACGGCCTCGCAAGGGCCAGGCCATCAGCAGGGAGGCGACAGGAAGAGGTACGGCGGCGGCGTCCGCGGCGGCGGCGGCAGCGGCGGAGGGAAGGCGGGCAGCAGCCAGGGGGCGCGGGGCGCGGGCGGCGCCAGCAGGTTGGAGGGCGACGGCCGCGCGGGCAGCGGCGGCAGCGGTTGCGGGGGCGGCTCGGCGACCAGGGGCGGGCGGCCGCGCGCGCCTACAGGCCCGGGCGTGGCGGCGACGGCGGCCTCGGGCAGCGGCGGCAGCGGCAGGTGCGCGGGCGGCGGCGCGGGCGCCGGTAGGCGCGGCAGGTCCTGCAGCGCGAGCGCGGCGGCGGGCGGCGGGGGCACGCAGGCCTCGGGAGGCAGCTCCGGCAGCGCCAGGTGGGCGCCGGGGCCCCAGGGTGCCAGCGGCTCGGGCCGCAGCGGAAGCGCGGGCAGAGGCGGCAGCTCCGCCAGGGCGAGCGCCGAGGGCGGCGGCGGCGGCGGCGTGGGGCTCAGGCCGGGCGGCAGGCCCGGCAGCGGCGGGTGCGGCAGGGACGGCACGGGCGGCGGGGTCAGCGACAGCGACGTGCGGGACCGACCCAGCCGCGAGTGGCCGCGGGCACGGACGAGCCGCGGGTTCGAGCCGGAGCGGGGGAGCCGCGCCGCCAGCTTGGCCGTCGCTGCGGCGCAGCGACCTCCTCCCTCCCCTACGGCGGCCACGCACCGCGCGGGGGCCGACCCGGCCAATCACGGGTCAGTGCGCTGGCGGCCTTCGCGTGCGTCCCGCCAGGTAGAACGAGCTGCTGTGGCGGCCAATCAGAGGCGGCAGCGCTCCCTGTCAGCGGCTCCTTTCAGCCCTCCCACGGTCTCAACCAATCACGGTGTCCCGCGGTGCCCTTGGCCCCACCCCCTGCTAGCCCCGAGACCAGGCGCTGCACACGCGCAGTTGGCGCCCCCACCTGGCCTTAGCGTCGGCTGAGTCGCTGCGTTCCCGTGGCGGCCAACGAGGCGGTAGGGCGGCCCTCCTGTTCCGGGGTTTGCGCTTAGCGGTCCCGGAACGAGGCGCGCCTGGACGTGGGTCAAGACCAATGCAGATTTCAATTATCTTAAAGAAAAGAGAATTCAAAACCAAAATTTAGGGGTGGCCTAGTGACTCGGTTGTTTAAGCGGCTCACTCTTGATTTTGGCTCAGGTCATAATATCCCCCAGTGATGAGACGGGAGTTCTGAGCGGAACTTTGTGCTGAACAAAGCAGCCTGCTTGGGATTCTCTCTGTCAAAATAAATATATTTAATATGCTTAAAAACTTTAAAAAAAAACCCGAAATTTGATGACATGTAGCATTTGCGTTAAGATATGAATGATGGGTGGGTGACAATCAGAAACGAAGGGATGGTAACTCTCTTTAAAACTGGAATATAGAAACCTTTATTAAAATATTAGATCATTTCTAGGTGAGAGGTGCCTGGGTGGTTCAGTTGATTGAGTGACTGACTTCATTTCGGCTCAGGTCATGATCTCGGCGTCATGGGTCTTCGCTGAGCATGGAGCCTGCTTGAGATTCTCTCTCTCTCTCTCTCTCTCTCTCTCTCTCTCTCTCTCTCTACCTCTCCCTCCCTCCCGCTCCCTCTCTCTCCCCCCCCTTCCCTCTCTCCCTTCCTCTGTCCCTCGGTTGCTTGAGCTCACGCTCTCAAAATGAAAAAATAAAAGCAAATCATATAGAAAAAAACATTTTGGGGTGCCTGGGTGGCTCATTCAGATAAGCATCCGACTTCAGCTCAGGTCATGATCTCATGGTTGGTGGGTTTGAGCCCTGCCTCGGGCTCTGTGCTGCTGGCTCAAAGCCAGGAGCCTGCTTGGGATTGTGTCTCCCTCTCTCTCTGTCCTTCCCCCACTTGTGTTCTCCCTCTCTTTCTCTCTAAAAAATAAACATTAAAAATTTTTTTTTTTTAATTTCTAGATGAGTTAGGCAGGATATCACTCAAGGACAGTGTGCTGGGCGGGCCCTGTGCCCAGATGTTAGCTTCTAATCCTTTGTTACTGTTAACAAAAAAATCAACCGAGTCATTTTGAAGCTCTAACTGGCTTTAAGCGATTCGTGAATTGGATAGCATCCCATCCACCAAGTAGAAGGGAGCTGCAAGGAGTTGGGCAGAATGGAAGATTTTTACAGGAAGGAGGGTGAGGCAAGAAAGTTTAGCTAAAGAAAAGATTGTGACAGCAAGGTCACCTTCTCTTAGAGGGGAAGGGGGAGGAGGGGGGCAGAGGAGAATTAGGTAGATTACCTCATGTTCCTTCAGGTGGGGTGGTGAGGCCCATGTGACATTACCCCAGTAGTGCGGACTAGAAAATCCCTGACTGGTTAAGACTACGTTTCCCGGAGGGAGGTTGGAACTGCAGTTAGTAAGGTAGGTAAGGTACTAAGTTCCCCTTTGGGGACTTCGCCTAAGTGGCCCCACCTTTAGCTTGTGGTTTCCTAACATCAGTAAAAAGATGTGATTTAGTGTATACCTTGGGGCAGAGAAAGATGAGACTATTTGGATATTTTATTTTAGTTTGAGAGAGAAAGCATGAGCAGGGAAAGGGCAGAGAGAGAGGGAGAGGGGAGAGAGAGAATCCTAGGCAGTCTCTATGCTGTCAGCTTGGAGCCCGATGCAGGGCTCGAACTCACCAGCTGTGGGGTTATGACCTGAAGTCGGACACTTAACCCACTGAGACACCTAGTTGGATATTTTTTTTTTTTAATGAGTAGTTCTGTGAAAAAGGAAAAATCTAGGACTCCCAAAGACAGCAAATCAAATGAGGTTGGCTAAGAAAAATCAGGCTGGAATTCTGATGTTTATAGAATTTCCTAAAAGCTGATCAACCTTAAGCCTTATTTGTATTACTGTGAGGGTCGCCAGAGGTGTGGGCTTGGAAGGGCAAAAGGCCATAAGCCAGAGGCTCAGAGAGATGGTTCTGGCACGGGCCTGCCCCTGAGTAGGAGCTCGGAACAGCGGGTCAGTCCCCAGTTGTGCCACCTCCACGCTGGAGCCGGGCCAAAAGACTACTGGGCGTCCGCATTTCTGTGCAAGATCTGTACTCGGGTAAGAAAAACAGGCAATCCAGTATCACCAATACTGATACTGGGTCAGTAACTGGCTTTTTAAGACGTTTGAAAGCGTTCAGGAATCGGAGATGGTAAATGTCTGATTTCTTCATTTCCAAGAGCCCTTTAAGTACTCAGAAAGAACTTAGTGGTTGGATTTTGTAGCTCAAGGAGATCATGTGTGTAATTGAAGTGTATAAGGGAATTGAGGTCATCAGGTTTGGAAGGCATGCTAAATCTTCAGGAAGAAGTCAGATCTGGCAAATTCATAATCTAACTTGAGCATTCATCCAAGAATGTGGGAGTGAGTTTTACATCCAAATTGTAAAGTTAATTAGTACAATACCATTGGAAAGCAAGTGAAAGGCTTAAGAAAAAGATTTCGAGGGGCACCGGGGGGGGGGGGCACAGTTGGTAAGGGTCCGACTTCCGCTCAGGTTACGATCTCACGATCTCACCGTTTGTGAGTTAGAGCCCCGCGTCGGGCTCTGGGCTGACAGCTCAGGGCCTGGAGCCTGCTTTGGATTCTGTCTCCCTCTCTCTCTGCCCCTCCCCTGCTCACCCTCTATCTTTCTCTCTCTCAAAAAATGAAAAATAAAAACATTTTAAAAAACTAAAAAGAAAAAGATTTTTAGTGGAATAACTAATAAATAGACTATAGATTTACACATAAATAATGCACACGTCCCCTAATTTGATTGTGGCTCCCCCGCTCAAGCGGGACAAAGTGATGGATGGATAGAAGTGGGATGGACGAATGAGGTGCCGGCCGGGGCTGCCCCACCCCAGCCAGCGATCCCCCTACCAGGGCACAAAGAGGCAAACAGGGAAGCACGTGGTCTTTATTTATACTTTCAGCCCGCAGGAGACCCCAGGCCAGAAGCCAAGCCCCAGGGTCTGGTCGTCCTCACCCACACCGGGCTGTGGTTCTGAGGCACTCAGGATGGGTGGTGATGGAAGGGCCTCGGCGCTCAGCATTTTCCAAGAAAACAGTGGCCTGGGAGGAGGCAGGGCCCCGGTGAAGTCTGGACCCCTCCTCACCTCCCAGGCGACTTGAGCCCTCTCGCTCCTCTGGTGTCTAAGATCAGTCACTCAGCACAGACCTACAGGTGACCTGGGAGCCTGCCATCCCTCCCAAGGGCGGGGACAGCCCCAGGGACAGCCCCAGGGCAGCCTGGAGGGGCCACAGTGGTGGCTCCGGGTGAGTGGGGGACAGGGCCACTGTGATGCCTCTCACCTCCATAGCCATTTCCCAGCAGGCCACTGCCACCTCTCTTCACCTCAGGGCTGCCTAAGGCACAGACAAGCCAGGGCACCAGGTCACCGGAGGACTTCAAAGTCCTCCTGCCCTTCCCGGCTTCACCCCAGGCCCTGGGATACTGCCACTCACCGAAGGGTCCAGGGCCCAGCTCTGGCCTCAGCTGTCCATATGTGCCTGGGGGGAAGGACAGAAGGTGGGAGCACTGAGTCCCCAGTGGCTTTCACTTGGGGTCTGTCACTTCCCCTTCTTGTTCTAGCATCCAGGTCCATGCTCAGGGTCCCTCGCCCCTCGCCTCTCCTCCAGCCCCATCCGTTCCTGCCTACCCACCCTGTTCCTGTCCTGTTCCCTCTCTCCAGGGCTGTGGGTGGGCCTGGGCCCAGGGCGCAGCTCCCTACAGTCACCGGGACAACCCCACGATGCTTTTCCACATAGCCCGTTACCTGGCTGGCTCCTGACCCCTGGATATGCGCCTCCAGCCCCGTATCCAGGCTTCAGGGCAAGCACCCAGGGCTGGACGGAGGGCCAAGAGGAGCCCCTTAGGGTCCCAGCCTGACCTGCAGAAGGAGAGCTGCTGTGGGTACCTGTCCCCACCAGAGCAGGACATCCAGGGCCTAGAAGCCCCCGCCCGGTTGGCGTGGTCCCCATGGCCCTTGCCAGGGTTCACCCCCAAAGCACTCATTTCCTACCATTTCCTTCAGGGCCTGGAGCTGCTGCCTTGGGGTAGACTGGCGCTTCTTCCCCGAACCCTGCAAGAGATCCAAGTGACTCCTGCCCAGCCCCTGGATGCCCCTCCCCCCATCGCCTGCACTCTCCCCCAGACTCACCGTTCCTAAAGCCATTGGCCCCAGGGAACTCTGGAGGAAGGAGAAGGTCAGAGACAGGAGTAGCCCCTGAGTCCAGTGCTCCCCACCCCACCCCAGCACCCCCAGGCACCTGGCTGCAGGTGGGCCTCAGGGAAGACCCCAGCTCCCAGACCATTCCCGTAGCCGAACCCTGCAAGACAGAAGTTGGAGAAAGACTGGGTGAGTGGTGGGGGTAGGGGCCCAGGGTGACCAGCGCATGGACAGACAGGAGGCAGCAGACACACAGACTGACTCGGAAGCAACCCAGAGAGGGCCTCACACATTCTCCCCACCCTCAGTCGGCTAATCCTGTGCCACCCCTGGTGTCCCACCTTCCAGAAGCTTCTCCTGACCTCCCTCTGGGCAGCTTCCCTTTCCACCTCAGGACTGTGCCTCAGTCTGCCACCCTGCCGTCACCGGAGACAGGGTGGCACCTGGTTCTGGCCATAATTACGGCCTAGTGCACAGTAAACGTGTGCCGGCTACATCAGGAAAGAGCCAGATGCGGCAACCGACAGGAGCAAGGAGGGCTTGCCATAAGGAAAGTGGCAGCCTGCACCCAGGGGACCAGGCGCTCACCGACTTTCTGAGGCTTGAGGCCACCACCAAAGCCTGGGGGAGAGGAAATGGGGATAGAGATGGGGGGGGGTGGTCAGCCAAAGTCTCTTGACTCCACTCTTCTCGAGCTAGGGACAGGAGAGGCAGGAAAGGGAAGGGCCTTCTCACCCAGTTCTGTTCCTGCTCCATAGCCGTTCGGGGGCCAGTATCCTGTGGGGAGAACAGAGATCAACGGAGAGTACCCAGACTTTCCCTAACGCCCTGGGGGTCAAGGACGGACCTTATGGGTTCTCGAGAGGAGGAAGGGATCCTCCCTATCAACAGGAAATGGAATCAGAAGAAATGGGCTTAGAAAGCAGCAAGAGAAACTGAGGGTAAACTCCGGGAGGAACTTCCTTTCCCTAAGGAGCCCGAACAGCTGAGGCAGACTGGGGCACAAGGATGATGGAGGAGTGACAGACTCGCACCTGCTTTCTGAGGTTTCATTCCCCACTGGATGGCCGGAGTCGGTGCTAGGAAGAAAGCCAAGCGACAGGAGTGAGCCTAGGGCAGGGAGGGTCAGGAGTGCTGCCGGCTGCCCTCGGTGCAAGGGCTGGGGGCGGGGCTGCCGTACTGGGGGTCCCGTGGGGTCTCGGGGCCAGTTTAGGCTTTCCCTCAGGTGGCTCTCTGTGACAGCCTCAGGCTCAGCTGGAGAACGGGCAGGGGCTTGCGGCAGCCCAGCTAGACCCAGCCCCTCCTGGGACCAGGTATCCCCTGCTGCCCCCCAGACCCCACTCCACGCCGACCTGGGAACTTGCCATTCTGCACTGGGGGAGGGGGCTGAGATTTGGGGCCCCAGCCGCCCCCTTTGTCAGGAGGGACCCCAGAAGTGGGAGGCCTGGGGAGCAGCAGTGGGGGGACCCTCCCATTGCAGGGACCTAGATGGGGGGGGAGGGCAGTGAGCCCAAGTTGGCGCCTACCCCAGGCTGCTCTCCTGGCCTCAGCCTGGCCAAGCCACCAGCCCTCAGCGGCTTCCAGGACAGACACAGCTTGGGCGGGAAGGGGGGGGGGGCGGGCGGGGCACTGGCTAGGCCAGAAGAAGCCCTGTTCCTGCAGTGCTAGGGGGGCAAGGTGACCCACATCTAACATGGCACCTGCTGTTGGCCCACCCAGCCCCTCTGCCTTCCAGCAACATCCCTCCCACCTCCCTCCTGGTGCACATCCCTTCCCCCCCAGCCCCACCCCAGGAGCCTCACCTGGCTGGGCCCCCACCCCAATTCCATTGCCATATCCTGGAGAGAAAAAGCAGGGATGTGAGGGGCAGTAATGGTGGGGTGGGGGAGGGTTCTGGAAGGAGGCAGGAGGAGGTGCAGGATAGACATGGGGGGGGGTCTCTCACTTGCCTGGCTTCTGAGGTTTCACACCCCCTCCAAGAGCTGCAGGAGAGACAGGAGACTTGAGACCTCAAGTTTCTAAGAAGGAGCTCTGTCTCCCCTCTCGAGGCCCCCACTGCACTCACCTGCCGGGAGCTGCAACCCAGGCCCTGGGGCATATCCTGGGAAGAGAAGCAGGCTTGAGGACAGGGGCTGGGGTGCACAGACTTCAGGGCAAGGCCCACGAGGGGCAGGGGTGGGCTCACCTAGCTTCAGAGGGCTCATGCCCCTTCCCAGGCCTGGGAAGAGACAGAAGCAGGATGAGGGGACCCCACCCTGCTCCTTCTCTTCTCCAGGACCCAACTCTTGGCCCCACGGGACCCCGTGCCCCGTCCTCCCCTGTCTCCACCCCACCCCCGCACTCCAGGGCCTGCCCCTACCTCCCTCACCTGGCTGGGCCCCCTCACCTGGGAAGACTCCGGCTCCCAGCCCATTCCTGTAAACTGGGAGACAGGGTGTAGGTCATGAGGGGGAATGGGGTGGTGGGGGGAGTAGACAGTTTCTGGGGGGTAGAGAGGGGTGGGGGCCTGACCCCAGTCCCAATTCTTTCTGGGATCCCCCCCACCTCCGGCGCCAGGCAACTCTCCCAACACCAGCTGGGTGTCTGACGGTGTCTCTCAGCCCAGATGCCAGCAGACGGCGTCAGAGCCCACAGGTTAAGGGCTCAGTGCCCACCCCCCACTTCAGGAACCATCCCCAGTCCAGGGGTCACCTGTGCCTCTGACCCACCGGCTAGAAATCGAGCTCTCTGGGTCTGGCTAATTTGCTAGAGCCGCTCACAGAACTCGGAAAAACATTTGACTTCTCAGAGTGCAGGCTTATTAGAAAGGCTAGAACTCAGGACCAGTGCAGGGAAGAAATGCCCAGGGCCTGCTTCCGCCCCCTCCGAGCCTTTTGGGTTTTCATGGAGGCTTTGTTACGTGGCCCGGCGGACTAAGTCACCGCCGCCGCCGGCCGCCGGAAGAGCCTCTCATTCCCCAGCCCGGCCTCCTCCCCAGAGCTCAAAGGATGGGACCGAAGGTGGGACCCAATCACGGAGTGGGATCCCCTGGCAACCAGCTCCCCAACCCTAGGCGGCTCGTTAACATAACAAAAGAACACCTCCTGCGGCCTTTAGGAAATTTCTACGCTTTTAGGAGCTCTGTGCCAGAACCGGAGATCGAATACTTATTTCTTCTTACAAGTCACAGTATCACGGGGCCAGGACTGAGAAAGGCTTTACCTGGCTTCTGGGGCTTCCCGCCTTCACCAACGCCTGAAGAAGAGATGGGACCGGGTGAGCCGCCGACTCCCCATCTCTGGGCCTCTCCTCCACAACCCTGGCGGCCCCAGCGCCCGCTTCCCTACCTGGTCCGTAGCTGATGGGAACCACGGGGCCTGTGTGGACGGGAGAGGCTCAGGTATGGAAGGAGGCCAGGGGACGAGCCAGAAACCTGGGGCCTCCTCCTCTGCTACCTCCGTGCGACCGTCTGCTCCACCCTCTGAGTCTGGCAGGACCCCCAGAATGGGGCTTGGGTGAAGAGACGCGCTGCCCCCCAAGCCCTCCTCTCCTCACCTGCTCTGTAGTCTTTGTGAGCTAGAGGGGTGAGCCGAGGGTGGGGGTTGGGCTGGCTAAGGTGGAGGTCCCCCCAGCTGTTCTGAAATGGTCACCAGCCCTGCCCCTGCAAGGCCCGGAGGGAGGCGGGAGAGGACACCCAGAACTGCACTCCCCAGACCTCACCAGTCTCACCTGGCTGGCCTCCCAGCCCGTTGCCGTTGCCGTTCCTGAATCCTGGGGGGACAGAAGGACACGGGGTGTGAATGGGGGCAGGGGAGCTCAGGGTTTGGGGGAGGTGGAGAGAAACAGGGAGGGGTGAGGCTCACTTAGGCCTGGGGAGGCAGAGGCTGATGTGGACCCCACCAGACCTCTCCTCTTGGTCCCCACGCACCCTCAGTTCCTGCTTTTCTCCCAACCCTCAGGACCCAGACCTGGCTGCCTTCCATGGGTTCCTGTTGTCGTAAGTGGGGGGACGGGGGTGGGGTGGGGGGAAAGGAAAGCTGGATGGGGATGAGGGACAGTGTTTGGAGGGGCTCAGGAGGAGGCAGGACAGAGCTGGCTAGGGCTGGGAGGCCACCTCTCCCCTCACAGGGGCCTCTGAGGTTTCATGCCCCTCCCAGGCCACAGTTCACCTCTCCATCTCCCCAGCACTTGGAACCCAGCCCCCCCCCCCCCCCATGTAAAGGCTGGCCCCTGGCCCCTGGGAAGCCCTGCCTCCCAGCCATTCCCAGATCCTAGAGAGGATCCTTAGAGAGTAGGGGGTGCTCTGGCTTCAGGGGGTTCATGGATACAGATAAGACCAGGGCAGGAATCACCTGGCTTCTGGGGCTTCCTGCCCCCACCAAAGCCTGGAGAAGACACAGGAGCAGGTGAAGGACGAGGGAGCCCCCATCTCAAGGCCTCCCCACGGTCCTCCCCACTCCGCTCCTACCTGCTCCATATCCGTTCTGGGTCACTGGGCCTGTGGGAGAGGAAGGGTGAGTTGGGGGGATTTGGGGCCAGCTGAGGTACAGGTGAAGGTGCCCCCTTCAGAGCCAAGCCAGAAAGCTAGAATCCTGGAGGCATTCTCTCAGCCCTCCCTCAATTATTTGCCAGTCCGGCCTCCGCAAGGCCTGGAGGGGAGAGGACGCCCAGACGCGGGCACCCAGACCCCGCCAGTCTCACCTGGCTGGGCTGCCAGCCCGTTGCCGTTCCCGAATCCTGGGGGGCAGATAGGGGCTGTGTGAATGGGGGAGGGGAGCTTAGGTTTGGGGGAGGTGGCGAGAGACAGGCAGGGGCGAGGCTCACCCGGCTTCTGGGGCTCCACACCCCCTCCAAAGCCTGGTGAGACAGGGAGCAGGTGAGGGTCCAGTCCCCGTCTCTGGGTGTCCCCAGAGCCCTGGGACGCCCCTACCTGGTCCATAGCCGTTTTGAGTTGCAAGGCCTGGTGGAAAACAAGAGGGCTCTGGGTATAGCCTCTCTTCTGAGGCACCCCTGAAGCCTGGCCCCTGTGGCTCTGAATTCACCATACCCACCCCGTTGAGTCCCTGACCTGCCCTTAGGGCCCAGCCCCCTGGGGAGCCTGAATGCCACCCCCCGCTGCCCGGGTGCCACCCGGTTGGGTTATCACCGCCACCATGTGCGTCAACCAGCCAGGAAGGTAGACTCGGACGGACACTGCTTCCTGTCACCAACCGCAGGCTCAGTGCCAGCTCCTGCCGCCTCAGCCGCTGAGCTGTTTCCACAGCCTGTACCCTCTCTGGTCCCCTCTTGGAGGCCCCAGCTCAAGCACCCACAGGTGTTTCAGCGGGCCCCAGCCAGCGGTCTTCTCCCTGCCAAACCCGGCGGGCGCCTTGGCCTCTCTGTTGCCTTCATGCTCCTTTCCTGTCCTCCCCCAGAGCGACCCAGGCTCTGGAGGGGCCTGTCCCCCACCTGCCCACCCCCGGCGGTCTGCCACACCGGCTGGGGAAGGCGGTGGCCTGGGGGTCTCGGGTGGCTTCTGTGGCTTTACTCCCCCACATCCCCCAGGGCATGGGGAAGACTTGGGGGGCGCTGCCTGGCCCCTCGTCCTCCCTCCGAACTAGGGTCAGGCCCCCGAATCATGACTACACCTGGCCACCTCAGGGACCCCCACTCTCCTGGAGCTCCGGGCCCTCACCTGGTTGCACTCCTGCTCCTGGGAAGGCGCCGCCTCCCGGCCCATTCCCGTTCCCGAATCCTGGGGAGACAGAGCAAGAGGGAGTAAGAAGGATGTGGACGACTGACAGGGAGACAAGCAGTGGGGCTCACCCGGCTCGTGTGCTTTTCCACCCCCACCAAACCTGGGGAAGAGACTAGCCGATGAGGGACCCAGAAGCCCAGCCAGGCTCCCAGCTTCAGCCCCACCCCCTCGCCACCCCTCGTCCAAAGCCATTCTGAGCTGCGAGATCTATTCGGAGCCACGTGGGGACATCACCCCAGCAATCTCCCGCCAGCAATCAATTTTCTGCCCCCTCTAGTCCCTGACGTGCCCCAGCTTGGACCAGGCGCCCTCACCTGGCTGGGCTCCAACTCCCATCCCATTCCCGTTGCCAAATCCTAGGAAGAAAGAGAAGGAGTAAGGGGAGGCCGGGAGACCCGGCGAAAGGAGATTGGGACATAGGGACAGGGTGCGGCTCACCTGGCTTTTGTGGTTTCACGCCCCCTCCAACTCCTGAGAAAGGGTCAGGGACCAGGTGAAGGAGCCTGGAGCTCCCTTGAACCACCACCCCCCCCATATCCTCCTGGCCCCCACCCCTACCTGGTCCCTGAGCCGCAAGGCCTGTGGAGAGAGGGAAGGCAGGGCTGGAGTTGGGCCAGTGTGGCCGCTGAGGGTGGGCTCACCGCCTCCTATGCTGCCCTCACCCAGGACCTCTGTGTCCCTCAACTGTTCTTTGCAGGAAGCATGCCCTGAGAAGGGCCCGGGATTCGGGAAGGCCCTCCCCGAGACCATGGCTCTTGCCACAGGAGTGGCAGCAGCAGCCCAATGAGGGGAACAGCTCCTGAGAGGGAGACACGGTGCCCGACCGAGCTGGGGACATGCAGAGAGGGCTACTCTCCCCTCCCCTGGTTGCTGAGGTTGCATTCCCCCTACCAGGCCTGGGGAGAGACCGAGGCTGAGCCGCTCCCCACAACTTTCTCCCCCTCTGGTTCCCTGGTTCCAGTTCTACCCGCACCTCCTTTCCCTCCCGGGGCCCCGTCTCCGGGTGTCCTCACCTGGCTGGGCTCCAAGCCCCGGGAAGGCACCAGCAACCAGTCCATTTCCATATGCTGGGGAGGCAGAGCCAGACGGCATAAGGAGGGGACTGGGCTTCAAAGGGAGCCAGACAGAGAACAAGGTGGACAGAAGGGTGGGCATGGACGGGGGGTGTCTCACCTGGCTTCTGGGGTTTCGCACCACCTCCAAAACCTGGGGAGAAAGATGTGGCAGGTGAGGGGATCCCAGCGACCCAGCCTCCTCCTGGGGCTCCACAGCTGTGCTGAGCTGTGGGGTGAGGCAGGGGGCTTTTGGGGTCCCAGCTGAGGTGGGGGTGAAGCAAGGGTGCCCTTCTCCCCTCCCCAAGCCAGACATGAGGAACTCTTATGGTCCCCTTCCACCTCCAGTAAGTCACCAGTTCTGCCCTGGGGGAGCCGGGGAGAAGACACTCCTGATGCTGACCCAGCCTCATCAGCCCCATGGCAGACCCATCCCTCTTCTCCCACCGCACCCGGCTGGGCCACCGCACCTGGCTGGGCGACCACACCTGGCTGGGCGACCGCACCTGGGAAGGCCCCTGCTGCTAGCCCATTTCCGTTCCCAAACCCTGGGGAGAAAGGGCAGGAGGGGGTCAGGGAGGAATAAGGGAATAATAGGGGGCAGAGATGGGGAGACAGGGTGGGGGGCTCACCTGGCTTCTGGGGCTTCACACCCCCTCCAATGCCTGGGAGGGAGATGGGAATCGAGTGAGGGTCTCGGATCCCATTTCAGGAGCACCTCTAGAATCCTGGCCCCAGCTCCCCATCACCCTGGGCCCACCTCTACCTGTTCTGTAGCCATTCTGAGCTGGGGGGCCCATCGGGAGAGGGAGGGATGAACTGGGGAGGTTTGGGGTCTACCCGGCGTAGGGGTACGAGGCCCTTAGACCCAGCCGGAAACAGCAAGTCAGAAGGCTCCCGATCTGCCCCCTCAATCCTTAAAAAATCCTGACCCTCCCCTCCAAGGTCTGGGAGGGAGACAGAGAAAACCAACCCCCAGAGCCCACCAGTCTCACCTGGCTGGGCTCCCAGGCCATTCCCGTTCCCAAATCCTGGAGGGACAAATGGAGACAGGGGTGTGAGAGAAAGGTGGGGAGACAGAGCTGGGGCTGGGCAGGGCCCACCTAGCTTCTGAGGTTGAACATCCCCACTGAAGCCAGGGGAGACCCAGGGCACAGGTGAGGGACCCCGGATCCCCTTCCTCAGGGTCGCCCAGGACCCCTGCTCCCCCCTGCCGGTCATTCTGAGCAGGCCTATGGGAACTCAGCTCCGGTCGGTCCATCCCAAAGAGGGTGGACAGGACCGCTGGTGCACAGGAAGGGGGCCTTGGAGCCCACTCCCCTCTTTCCACTCCCGCAGGCCCAGAGGACATGCAGTGAGCCATGCTTGCTCGCCCCGGAGTGGGGCTCAGCGGGGGCAGCACAGGGAAGAAGCAGGGAGAGGAAAGACTGGGGGTGCCCAGGGCAGGTCCACGGGTGAGATGACACCAGAGCCGTCTTGGTGGATTCCGAGGGGGGAGGGGAATGTGTGCAGCAGGAAAAGGAGAGACCTACACCTGCCACAAGGGATCGCTGGTTTGCTTCTCTACCTGGGGGTGGGGGTGAGTGGGGGATGTGTACGTGGGGGGGGGGCGGGGAGGGACGACATATTCTGAGGCAGCTGCTTCTCCCAACCCCCAAATCCCATTTGCCCATCTCTCACCTGCTCCCAGGCCACTGGGGGGGCCGTAGCCTGAGTGGAGGAAACAAGAAGTTGAGCCTGGGGGCCAGGAGGGGCCAAGGGCTCGGGTGCCTCACCCTCGTTCAGAGGACACAGCTGCTCCCACCCTGCCCACCCTCTCAGCCAGCTTTACCTGATCTGTAGCCATTGGGGGTCCCTAAGCCTGTGGGTTGAGGAGAAGGAGGCGAACTTAGGAGGGGGCAAAGGTCTGAACCTGAATGCCGGCCCCCCGCTCTGCAAGAGCGGAACCCCTCTCTGGGCCTCAGTTTCCCCTCTGGTCACAGGAGGGGCAAGGACAGAGCCAGGTGAGTAGCCAGCAGCAGGGTCATGGAGGGAGGGGGCAGATCCCCTGCGCCTCCCACAGGGGTGTGTCGGCCTCTACCCTCCATTCGGACTCTGGAGTGTCTCTGGGATGCCTCCCGGAAATCTCATCCTCCTGGCGCCCCACCTCCTAATCTTTCCCTTCTGCAGCTCAGGTGCATCTGGTCTCAGCAGGGATCCCCTTCTCCCACCCTTAAGACCCCACAGGTTCCTGGAGTGAAGACCCTTCTGTGACACTCTGGCCCCCCTCCCCCCGTCCCTGGGCCCCTTTGTCTTCTCCCCCCTGCCCTGCCTCCAGGCCTTTGCCCTGTCTTACTGCCGGGATGTGCTTCCCCTTCCCTGTCACAGCTTGCCCCCTTTGAACACCTAGTTCCAACTCCTCCTCTGGGATGTTCTCATGCCCCATCCCATTCCTGTTCCAAAGGTGTGGGGTGTCTTTGCTCCACACACTTGAGCCGACCATGGACGAGACTGTCTGCTACGAAGACAGGGAGGGACCCTGTGCTCTCTTGGGGCCCACATCAGGATCTTAGAACTAGGTAGGGAACATCTGGGGCTCTCCCCCCAGAGGGCTCCCAGACCCCTGGGGGAGAGACCAGGCCCTCTTCCTTGACCCCAGTGCCAGGAGGGACTGCTTACCTTTCCCAAGGCCTGGAGACAATGGAGGTAGCCCTGGGGAGCAAGGAGGTGCTGACTCGGGGTGGGGACCCCAGAGGTGGAGAGGGAGCAGGACCCAGGCATCCATCCCCCGCCCAGGACAGACTTCACACCCGGACCTCCCTCTCTCCAGAGCCCTAGCATTGGCCCAGGGCTGTACCTAGGCCCCCCAAACCCAACCTCAGCAACCTCAGCTGCCCGCCTTCCGCCCTCACCGCCTTGCAGGCTTTCAGAAGTCAGGCAGAGCAGGAAAAGCGCCACGGGGAAGGCCCAGGTGCCCATGATGCCGAGTGGGACAGGATGGCACCCACCCTTCGGGCCTTTAAACACCCCTGCTGGGTGAGGTCTCGCCCGGGCCCCCCAGCTGTGCGTGGCAGAGGCTCTGCTGGCGGAACCCGGGGGGCCAGCCCCCACCTCTCTCTGTGGCATGACTCCAACCCCTCGACTTCTCCCCGCCCCACCCCTCATCCATCATGGGTGCTGACAGCCGGGACAGGCCCCCACCTGGCCCCTGGGGCTCCTCCACCCGTCAGGGTTGGGGCCCCGGCGCCAGACCTCGGGGGCTCAGATTCCCTCCCAGCAGCTGGCAAGGGGCAGGCAGGCACCCCAGGCCCAGCCCATACAGAGCCGGAGAGAGGAGGGAAAGCCAGGCCCAGAAATGTAGGGGGGGGGGCAGGCAGGGGAGACTCTGATGAGTTACTGTGATACACAGAGAGCGGGGCGGGGGCGGGGGGCAGAGACCAGAGTGTTCCAGAGGCGTGTGGAAACGCCAACAGTACAGTGGACGACAGCAGGCCGCGTGTCCACAGGAAGAGCTTGTCTAGCCCTGGAGGCTCGGGGACCATACCAGGAGGTGGCCCATGGTCTCCCAACAGAGGCTGCACGTACAAGAGCGGGCCCGGCCTCCCTTCTACAGGAGGTGGTGACACCCGGGGAGCCTGTCCAGGGATCCTCACTGTTCCTTGAAAGCCTGGTGGGGGCCCACCCGCTGCAGGAGGCCCTCTCAGCTTCACCCCTTTCTCCTGGCCAGCTCCAGCAGCAATGACTCTACCCCTGGGGGGGTGCTGGCGGGGGTGGGAGGGCACTGCTTAAGGTGGAATGGGGACAGGACCGCAAGAAGGGTGCCAGAGGCCAGTTAGCGCTCTGTTTCTCGGGGGTGGGCCGATGAGCCTGGAGCCCAGGCCTGCGTGAGGACTTGGTGAGGACCCAAGTAGGGGAAGACGGGAGAGGCGTCCCCGGGAAGTGCCAGGAGTGAACCCCACCGAGCTGGCTGGGGACAGCAGTGACTCAGGCCCCCTGGGCCCTAGTCCAGAAGGCCCCACACCCTGTCTGATGGTCTGGCCCCTGCCCAGCCCGCCCCTCCTGGCACCTCTGTCTAAGGATACAGCCAGCCAGGGCGGGGACCTAGAGAGGGGCTACCACGGGGAGTGGGCGACACGGGTCTTCTTGCTGTAAGGCTTCTGGGGCCAGCTCCAGCCATAGCGGACAGCAGGGCTTTTACGAGATACACCCTCACTTGGAGTACCCCCCTCCGCCCCCCGCACTGAGATGTGCCTGTACCTCACCTCCCTCTTTGTTCTCCCACCTGCACATGGCCATGCCCCGGCACCCACTTTCCCACACACACACACATAGGGCCCCTCTGTTCCCACTGGGTGCCTGCAGCCCAGTACCCCGGCGCAGCACCCCACACGCCCCCACTCTCCCTGCCCTGTACAGAGGCATAGAGCCGTGACCCAGAGTCCTGGGGGCTGGACCTTTTACTGGCTGCCGGTCAGTCTGCAGGGCTCCTTGGGTCCAGTCCTCTATTCTGCTACGCCACACACTGCTGGGCGGGCAGCAGGCCAGGTCACCCCAGACACTGCACCGCCCTCTGTCCTATGCCAGTCTAGGCCCAGGGTGTCCGCTTCAGAGCCCATATAGCTAAGGGCCCCCTACACAGACCCAGACACAAGGCTCTCCCCATAGCGTGCCAGGGAAGCTTGGCCCGGGATGAGGTAGGCACAGACCAGGAGGGGCCGTGCAGGAGGTACAGGCTACTGCCAAAGGGAATGCGGGTACCCACGGCCACTGCCAGGCTGCCTGGGTGCTGGCATGGGCCGGTGGAAAATGCCAGGCAGCCTGGGGCCTTGGGCCAGCTGGAGGCTGCTCAGAGCCAGGGCTGAACCCAGTGGGGCATCCCCTGGCCCCTGCAGTGCTGCCACCCCCACTCCAGCACATCCAGTTCCCTCAGGTCGGGCCAGGCTGGCCTGAGAGCACAAGGACCACTTGGGGACCGACAGAGCCCCTGATGGAGCCCGGGCCTCGGGTACCCTTCGCTCCTAAGTGTGAGGGGACGTGGTGGTCCAGCTTCCAAGCAGAGGAGCGACTTCCAGGAGCCAGGGCAAGGTGACAGCTGGGTGTTGAGAGTGCAAGGCAGAGGGCCAGGAAGTGTGTCGCCTAAAATGGTAAAGCCTGTCGATAGACTCGCAGCCAGCTGCTCAAAGCGGCACCTGCCGGGGTAGGAATTTGTGGAGGACAGCTGGAGGGGAGGGCGGGCGCCTTCTGAACCTGCACCTGTGCTGAAGTCCCCTCAGGTCACCCTCTTGGCCGTGCACCTGACAGCCCTTTAGCCTGGATCCCTGCGTTGGCTGCCTCTAGGGCACTGCCCGGCACCTCTAGGCACTTGCCCGGTGCAAAGCTGACCTCTGTGAACTCCCTCTCCACTCACCTGCCAGTTTAGTAAAGCCTATGCCAGCGTGAAGTCGGGCAAACACACAGAAGCGTGCAGAGGACAGAGATGTATGATATAACACCCACAAAACAGCTACTGGGGCGCTTAAGTGGCTTAGTGGGTCGCGTGTCGGAATCTCGATTTTGGCTCATGATCTCACGGCTTGTGGGAAGGAGCCCCTGTGTCGGGGTCTGCGGTGACAGTGTGGACCCTGCTTGGGATTCTCTCTTTTCCCCTGCTAATGCTCTCTCTCTCTCGAAATAAATAAATAAACTTAAACAAAATTCAGCTAGTGCTGCTGGCACAAAGATCAAGAAACAGAACGTAGCCAGCTCCCCAGAAGCACCCCTCACAATCTCTTCTCCGTTAGGGTAGCCACATTTGCACTTGGGGCCGTCATTTCCCTGCTTCTCTTAAGTCACGGTATTCCTGTTCTGTGGCCCCATCCCTGCGGGAGCTTCCTAGGTGAGGGGTGACTCTTCCCTGCAAGTCTGGGTGACGGTGCTGTTGCGGCGATGGGACACACGGGGGCGCAGGGTTCAAGCCGGCTCTTACCTGTGTGTGGGTGGGACGCCGGGAATCCAGCGCCTGGGAAGCGGGTTGGGGGGCTTCCTTCTAACGGAGCCCCAGCCAGTTTCTTTGGTCTGGGAACTTGTGGTCCCCGGGCGGGTGTGGGGGCCCGATCCCTCTCTACCAGGAACTTCCTTGTGGCCCAGGCAGCTGCTGTGAAGCCTGTAAAATACTATACAGTTGGCAAAATATTACCGTTATTATGAAACAGCTCCTACTGTATGCTTGCTCAGCCTTGTAACTCAAGGCAGTTCACATTCATTTTCTTTTTTTTTTTTTTTTAAGTTTATTTTTGAGAGAGAGTGAGCAGAGAAGGGGCAGAGAGACAGAATCCCAAGCAAGCTCCATACCATCAGCAAGGAGCCAGATACAGGGCTCAAACTCACCAACCGTGAGATCATGACCTGAGCCAGAATCCACTCTGAACTGATTGAGCCACCCAGGTGCCCCTCACATTCATTTTCTTATTTAGTGCTCTCGCCCTAGGAGGTAGGAACTAATCTCTCCGCAGGGAAACATCCAGAGACATAAAGCAACTTGCTTATGATGGCACAGCTTTTGAGTGGCAGAGCAGGGTAGAGCCCTCGTTTTCCTTACTTCACCGCCCACGCTCTTAGCGACTATCTGTACTTAACTTCATATTATAGTCCTTCCACACAGTGAAATATCCATTGGAAGTATATTTTCGAATTTAAAGAAATATTTATTTTTAGGTCGTTGCATATTAGGCTTTCAAGACTGGGCAGCTGGAAGAGGCCCTGGGACCCAGACTCCCGCAGGAGGGGCTGGCAACTGGAGAGGGGCCTGCCTGCTTCCCCAGGCCTCCTGGGGACAAGCTTGGGGCCTTTAACAAGGATCCAGACTGAGTCACTGGGGCTGTGGCTGCCAGAGATGCAAATTCAAGGGGAGGGTGGGCGGAGGTGGGTGGGGATGCGGCCCCTAGAGACGCTCTAGGTCCAAGGACCTAATCCGGGGGACCAGGCCCTCCTTTGCTGGGCCACACACTGGAGCGTTCGCTGAAGGCACCACAAGGGGCTGGGAACTCTAACCTGTTAGAAAACTGGGGGACGGGTGGTCAACAAGTAAACCCATAACTAGAGGAGAGAATTTCAGATAGAAGGTAAGTGTAATAATAAGGAAACCAGGTGGGAACGGAGATGCGACGCGCTGGGGAGCGTTCTTGAGAGGGTGGCCCGGAAGTGTGACTCCTCCCCCCGCCCCCACTGTTAAACGGATAAAAGGTCCTCTCCGTGAAGGCGCACCCCCCCCCCCCGAGCCGCGCCAGTGTTAGGGACCAGCGCTTGCTCCGCCGGGGCTCCCTGCTAAGAACTCCAAGGGGATCCCTCCCATGTGAACCTCTAGCTCGGTGCGGGAAGCTTCATCAGCTCAGTTTTTGCAGGTGGCTGATCCGAAGCTCAGAAAGGCCCCGTGAGTCCCCAAGGTCGTTCGGCCAGGAAGGGGCGGAGGTAGGGTGGAGTTGAGCTCAAATCTCCAATCCAAAGAATACTTCGGGCTGCCTCGGAGGTGGCCGAGGCAGGCCTGGTGGGCTTCCCGGGGGGTGGGGACAATGTCCGGCCTCCCGGTGCGGTGCACGACACGCAGGAAGGAGCCAGCGAGCCCAGGGCACCCCACGCGGCTGGGACCCGCAGAGCGCAGGCACTTCCCGTCCCGTCCGGAGTGACCCCCTCCTGAGGCGCCTCTGAGGCCAACTGCAAAGACCGCCTCTTTTATAATATAGAAAACTAAGTCAGCTCAGTGACGGCCGTGGGTGCAGGACTGGGGTCTGGAGCTGTGTCCCCCAGCCCGGGACCCGAACGGGACAACTCCACGCCCCAGCTCACACCACGCGCCACGCCGCATCAGCGAGATTGCACCGCGTCGCAGCCTCCGCCCTTGTTAGCGCCGAGACGTCGCGCCTGCGCAATGAGAGGGCACGACCTGAGGTGCCGGAGAGGGCATGGGGACGCGCACGCCGGGACGTCGGGGGCGGAGCCTCTGAGCCTGGGAGCCTCTGATGGGCTGCATCGGGGAGGGGCGGGGTAAGAGGCGTTCCTGGGCGGGGCCTCGAGGCCGGTTTGGAATTTTTGGCGCGAGCCGGCTCTGCGCGCGTTCACGGGCCGTTCCCCTCCGAGAGTCCTCCCGCCGGGCGTGGGGAGCCGTCGACTGCAGACCCCCGACCGCCTGACTGCGCCGGGGGCTTCCGCGGCCTCTGCCGATCCGGAATCTGGGACCTCTCTGGGCCGCGCCCCGCCCACCCGTCAAGGTGAGCCCAGACTGGGTCCTGCGGGCCGTCGGCCGGCACTTCCTCCCGGCAGCCCCTGCCCCCTGACAGCCCCTGCCGCGGTCAGCCTCACCCGCTCCCGGTCCCAGCCCCCAGCCTCAACCCCACCGACGGCCCCGCCCCGTCCCGCCGGGTCGGGCCCTGCCCGCGGCGGCCCCACCCACTGCCCCCGCGGTTCCTGGTGACTGCCACCGCCCTCCCGGCCTTCCTCGGTGACTACGCCCTCCCCCCCCCCATACCGGTCCCTCCCCGGGAAAAGCCCTACCCACCTTTCATCTGCAGCCCCTCCCCCGAGGCAGCCGGCCTATTCAGCTGTCCGCCAGGCTTTGCCCACGGCCACGGAGGTGAATCGGCTGTGGCCCTGTCCCGGAGGAACTCACAGTCTAGCGCGGCAGACCGTGGTCAGCGATGTGTCCGGCCCAGTGAGCGGGTGAGGCCCCCGAAAGGTCCAGAGGCCACCCAGGCCTGGCCTGGTCAGGGCCACCCAGGATTCTCCCTCCCCTGTCCCATCATCCCCAAAGCTGTGTGGCCAGGCCGGTGGTGCTAGAATGAAATGACATTGGGGTCGCCCGACAACTGGTTTAAGATGCTCCAGGTGTCTGGAGTGGCGCCTGGGTGTCTCAGTCAGTTAAGTGTGTGCCTTTGACTCAACTCACGTCATGATCTCACAGTTCGTGGGTTCGAGTCACCTGTCAGGCTGTGTGTTGCCAGCTGGGAACCTGGAGCTGCTTCGGATTGTGTGTCTCCCTCTCTGCTCCTGCCCTGTTCGTGCTGCTCTGTCTCTCTTTCTCCAAATAATAAACATATTTTTTAATGTTTATTTCGGGGACAGAAGATCTGAAGCGGGCTCTGCACTGACAGCACAGAGCCTACGTGGGGGCTCGAACTCGTGAACCATGAGGTCATGACCTGAACTGAAGTCAGACCCTTAACGGGCTGAGCCACCCAAGTGCCCCTCCATTAATTTTTTTTTTAATAAAATTTAAAGAATGCAGGTGACTGGTGTCTCCAAATATGCTAGGACTGGACCTGGAGGCTGTACTTCTAACCAGCGGGGGGTTCTGACACCCTGGTTCTGCACTTTGAGAAACCCTGAGATGGGAATCCTGAAGTGAATACCGGCGGAGGAAGGGTCCCCAGGGGATGTCGGATGGGGGTCCCTCCCCTACCCCTCACTGCCCCAGCGACAGACTCCAGAGGACCGCTCCCTCAGGTGTCTGTTCCCGATTCACTCCCTGCTTCTTTTGATACACTGTGGCTTCCTCTCAAAATTGGACTCCTCCTCTCTTGTTTTCTTGGTTTTGTTTCTATAATAACATTATGGCAACACACAGCCCTCTCTCTCCCAACACACACCCTCAGGACCACCGCACTTTGGGTGTGTTCTTTCAATTACTGCTCAGAGCATTATTATATTTTACTTATCATGTGACAGCATTTATTTTGGTTTTCTCAAAATTTCTTTAAAAGTTTATTTTGAGAGAGAGCACGTTCGAATGGGGGGGGGTGCAGAGAGAGGGAGAGAGAGAGAATCCCAAGCAAGCTCTGCACGGTCAGTGCCAAGTCCAATGCGGGGCTCAGCTCAAACCCACAAACCATAAGATCATGACCTGAGCTGACACCAAGAGTCAGAGGCTTAAGCGACTGAGCCACCCAGGTGCCCTATTTAGGTCACCTTTAATTTCTTTAAGCGGCTGAAGGAAGACTGGATGGAAAGCAAGTATATATGCATAACGTTGGCTACAGCAATCCTCTTATTTGTCACTTCTGGTTCTCTTCATTTGTTCCTGCGACTGGAGTTACCATCTGGTGTCACTTTCCAGTCCAATGTAATTTTGTTCCCACCCACCTCTTTTGGGCTCTTATTTATAAGTGTGTTAGGTCTATACGTTCAGTGCCCAGTATACAATTGCATGCTATCGTCCACTTACTTTTTATATCGGCTAAGAGAGGAGATATGTATTTAACCGTCTTTTGTATGACACACCAGAGCTTTGCTTCTTCGTGTCGATTCAGATTACTGTTAGGGATCACGTGCTTTTGGTCTTGAGAACTTCCCTTAGTTTTTCTTACAAAGCAGGTCTGCTAGCAGTGAATTCTTTCTGTTTTTACCTGGGAAATGTCTTTATTTTGCCTTTAGTTTTGGAAGATAGTTTGGTTGGATATGGGATTCTTGGTTGACAGATGTTTCCCCCAACACTTTGAATAGGCCACCCGCTACCTCCTGGCCTTCGTTGTTTCTGCTGAGAAGTCGGCAGTTAATCTTAGGGGAGGTTGTAAGCGATGAGGCCTTTTTCTCTTACCGCTTTCAAGACTGCGTCCTTGGTTTTGGTTTTCAGCATTTTAAAACGGTGTGTCTGTGTGTGGGCCTCTCCATTCGTCCTCCCTGATGCTCCTGGAGCTCCTTGGCAGTGTTCATGTGTTTTTCTTAAGGCGGAGAGGTTTTTTTGTGAATCACATTGGGGCAGTTTTCAGCTATGATGTCTTAGCATATTTTTCTTGCTCCTCCCCTTCTTTCCTCTGCTGCACCTTGTACGTACGTTGGTGCACCCAGTGGTGTCCTGCGTTTCTCCGAGGCTCGGTTCCCTTTTCTTCGTTCTTTTTCCTCTCTGTTCTTCAGACTGCAGAATCTCTCTTGATCTATCTCCAGGTTCACGAATCATTCTGCCATTTCAAATGTACTGTTGAACCCCTCTGATGAATCTTTTCATTTTAGTTCTTGCACCTTTCAACTCCACAACTTCCCCTTGGTTCTTTCTATAGTTTCTATCTCAGTATCAATGTTCTTCATTTGCTGAAATGTGGTCATCGCGCTTCACTTACTCTTTTCAGCGTGGCTTCCTTTAGTCCTTTGAACATATTTATAGTGAGTACTGTGACGTCTTTGTTAAATCTCACATCCGGTCCCTCTCAGGTACTTTCTTTTGTCTGGTTTTCTCCTGTGTGGGGGTCACATTTTCCTATGGCTGTGGATATCTTGTAATTTTTTTTTTTTTTTTGAAAACTGGACATTTTAGACAATGTTATAGCAACTGGCCTTACTGGCTTCTTCCCCGCCTGGAGGATTATGACTCGTTTGCTTGTTTATTTTTTAGCGACTGGCTGGGCCACGGTCGCGATGTCTCTTTCCCCTGCAGCGTGAAGCCTGGGATGCCGCTCCCCAGAGGGCCCAGCCTTGGGCATGTGCATGGTCACCTTTGAGTGACGGTGGTTGTACGGGCCTCTCTTTGTCCATCCCCGTCCTTAGCTGCTGGGCTCCACCCACTGTGGGCTGATCGTTGTGTTGTTTTCCTCAGTGCCTAGGGCATTGATTGCTTTGGGGCTCCTTTGAATTCAGTGTCTGAGGTTTGTTTTGACCCCAGTAAGGCTCTTGTCCCCAGTTCTGTCTGGGAAAGTAGCCGGGCTGTGGGGCACTTGTTGCACTAATGGAGGTCCCAAGCTTCCTCCTATTTGCTTACCATCAAAACCTCCAGAGTCTTTGAGAGTGTCTTTAGGCTTGAACTTCCCACACATCGTTTCAAATAGCGTGTGTGTGTGTGTGTGTGTGTGTGTGTGTGTGTGTGTGTATTTTTCAGGGAGAGCTTCAGAATTTCTCTTCGACTGCCTGCTTGTCTGTAGACTGAATCCCCGGGCCAGAGCTCTGGAGCTAAGGGCAGCGACACAGGTGCCTGTCTGAGTGACACTGCTGCCTCAGGGTGGGAACAGTAGCCTCCGGCCTTCTCGGCTTGCCTTTCCCGGTGGGGGACCTCCTGCTGCGGTTTGAGCGGCTGGGCCCCAGTGTCCCTGGCCCTCCTGCCACATTGGGCTTTTGCCCCGCTGCGCTCACCTGGAACTTGGGCCTCCCTCCGTGGCTGTAGGTGGTGGAGGTCTACTGAGTGAGTGCTGGCCCCACAGCTGTGAGGACGAAGACAGGAGAGAAACTTGGATTTCAGATCTTTGTTTTCACTTTTGAATTAGAGATAAGGGATGGTGGGCCTGCATTAATATTTCCACCTTACGATTTTGGAAGAGGGTGCGTATCCTAAGGCCAAACAGCTGGTTGTGATGAGGCAGGGATATACTTGTGGGGTCCCTGGCTCCAGAACCCTTCTCAGCCAACCTGTGCCGGACTGCGCAGTCTCCGGGACATGGCCTTGGGGTTTGTGGTTTATGCTTCTCTGGCCTCCCAGGTACAGATGACTGCATGCAGGCCTATGTATACTTGTCCTCTGCCTCTCCCTGCAGGTGCTCGTCCCTGTGGCCTCCATGTTTAAAGCGGAACGGGTGTGCAGAGTGGACGCACCTCTCTTCCGGAGCCTCTTTGGGGCCACAAGACCAGGCACTGTTTGAGCGGACACACTGCTCTGTCCTGTGCCCCTCAGGGCCTCCTGTGCTGGCCATGCCTGTGCCCACAGAGGGCGCCCCTCCGCCCCTGAGTGGCACCCCCGTTCCAGTCCCAGCCTACTTCCGCCACGCAGAACCTGGCTTCTCCCTCAAGAGGCCTGGAGGGCTCAGTCGGAGCCTCCCGCCCCGGCCCCCTGCCAAGGGCAGCGTCCCCATCAGCCGCCTCTTCCCTCCTCGGACCCCGGGCTGGCACCAGCCCCAGCCCCGGAGGGTGACATTCCAAGGCAAAGCCTCTGAGACCCTTCAGAGCCCCTCCTATGACCCGAGCCGGCCAGAGTCCTTCTTCCAACAGAGTTTCCAGAGGCTTGGCCGCTTGGGCCACGGCTCCTATGGAGAGGTCTTCAAGGTGAGTGGGGTGACAGTTCCTCAGGCCTGCTACTGCCACCCCCCTCCCCCGCCTGGAGGGGACGGTGTCCTGGGCGGCCCACTCCCCTTCTCTCCCCTGAGAGCCTGCTTCTCCTGGGCTGATGTGGCTGCTTTCTCCTTCCCCCTACTTAGGCCCTCCACGCCCCTCAGTAACACTCCCCCCTTGTGCAGAGCCTGGCACGCCTCACAGTGGCTCCTGGCTGCCTCTTTCTCCTGCCCCAGGGCAGCCTCCTCTGCGTGGCGCACACCCCACGCCCCATCACCTCTCAGGCCAGCAGGTGCTCCCGCTACACCCTTCATACCAGCTTTTTATTTCTCCTTAAAATATATTTCCCCTTTATATTTCCTTTACAATGGTAATCTTCCTTACGTAAGTACTACCTGGAGACAATCTTGTTGTTAAAAAGCACAAGTAACGTGGCCCCTAGACTGGTTCTTCCTGGAGGAAACCACTGTGCTTCTCGGGTGGGTGTCCTTCCTTCCAGATCTTTTTCTCTACGTCTCCACAGAGTTGACCAGATACGGACAGACTCTTTTTGTATTCTGCACAGTGGGTCGTGCTGGCCACGTGTTCGTGTAGCCAGATTTTTCCACGTAGCCTCGTGCCCCGAGGCCCTTTTGGGTCAATACGTAGAGCTCTCAGAGTGGCCCGTCCAGCTTTGCTGCTGCACACGTGGGCTCTGAGGCGGATGCCGTGCTCCACCTTCCATGTGTGTGAAATCCTAACAGGGTCTGCCAGACCGGCCTCCTGTCCCACTCGTGGGTGCCACCTCCCTTCCAGGTGCGCTCTAAGGAAGACGGCCGGCTCTATGCAGTGAAGCGCTCTATGTCGCCCTTCCGGGGCCCTAAGGACCGGGCCCGCAAGCTGGCCGAGGTCGGCGGCCACGAGAAGGTGGGGCAACACCCGTGCTGTGTGCGGCTGGAGCAAGCCTGGGAGGAGGGCGGCATCCTGTACCTGCAGACGGAGCTGTGTGGGCCCAGCCTGCAACAGCACTGCGAGGCCTGGGGCACCGGCCTGCCCGAGGCCCAGGTCTGGGGCTACCTGCGGGATACCCTGCTTGCCCTGGCTCACCTGCACGGCCAAGGCCTGGTCCACCTTGACGTCAAGCCCGCCAACATCTTCCTGGGGCCCCGGGGCCGCTGCAAGCTGGGTGACTTTGGGCTGCTGGTAGAGCTGGGTGCATCTGGAACTGGTGAGGCCCAGGAGGGAGACCCCCGCTACATGGCCCCTGAGCTGCTACAGGGCTCCTATGGGACAGCGGCGGACGTGTTCAGGTGAGGGCCGGGAGGCGGGAGGCTCTTGGCGGGGTTGGGGGGCGGGGGATGTGCAGTCAGCCGAGGGAGGGAAACGCCACCCTAGCCCCAAGTCAGGAAGACTCGGCCTCGGGCCGGGACGTCCTGCCCGGAGGGGGTGGAGGCCCGTCCTGCACTTGAGGGGTTCTGCAGAGACAGACTCTGGGCAGCGGACCCTCTGGCCACTCTACGTGGATCCCCCGTTTCCTCACCTCCCCCCCACAGCAGGGACAATTGCTCCATTTACAGGGGACGGACACAGTGGGGCCGAAGGACTGGCACAGAGTCCACTTAGCAAGTGGGGAAGCTAGGGCTGGCCCGGGCAGTGGGTTCCGTCGTGCAGGCGGGTGACCGCCGCTCTGCCTCTAACGGCCGTATCCAGCCTTGGCAGCAACGATGGTAGTGACGTCAGCACCCGCAGTGCCTGTCCGGTGACGGGTGCCAGGAGGACTCACCGGGTGGTGAGGGGGCTCCGTAATAAGGGCCTTTTCGGGACCCCCAGCCCCTCCCTCCCCACTTCCCCGGCTCGTGGTGGAAGACAGCAGCCCTTCTCCACCCTCTTCTTGGGCAGCCTGGAGCTCTGGGGTCTGGCCCCAGGGCCAACCCTGCCCCTCTTCTGTCACTGCCCCCACCCTTCCCAGTCTGGGCCTCACCGTCCTGGAAGTGGCATGCAACATGGAGCTGCCCCATGGCGGGGAGGGCTGGCAGCAGCTGCGCCAGGGCTATCTGCCCCCGGAGTTCACTGCTGGTAAGTGGAGGGCAAGGACGGGAAGGAACGTGCGGCCCCAGGGAGGCCGGGCTCACGTCTGGGGCCCCTGGGCTCAGAGCTGTCACCCCTGACGCGGCCCCGCCCTGTGCACAGGCCTGTCTTCTGAGCTGCGTTCTGTCCTCACCATGATGCTGGAGCCTGACCCCAAGCTGCGGGCCACAGCCGAGTCCCTGCTGGCCCTGCCCATGCTCAGGCAGCCTCAGCCTTGGAACGTTCTGTGGTATATGGCCGCCGAGGCTCTCAGTCGAGGCCTGGCCCTGTGGCAGGTAAGGTGGGTGACCGTGACAGGGTGCCCAGCCGCGCTCCCCGGCCCCAGGGCCTGCCCTGCCTCCCTGGTCCCTGTCCCCTCAGGCCCTGCTTGCCCTGCTGTGCTGGCTCTGGCACGGGCTGGCTCACCCCGCCAGATGGCTGCAGCCCCAGAGCCCACCAGCCACCCCGCCCGGCTCGCCACCCTGCAGCCTCCTCCCGGACAGCAGCCTCTCCAGCAACTGGGATGACGACAGCATAGGGTGGGTGAGAGCCGAGGACGCCGGGGGTGGGGGAAAGGGGCAGTCAGCACGGCCAGGCCGCAGCCCCGTGAGGATTCGTGAGGATTCGTGGTGAACAGGACCCCTCCCCCAAGCCTGCCCCCCGCCCCCCCCCACCCCCCGCCATCATACCCTGGGAAGGGAGCCAAGGCCAGTGGGGGTGCGGCCTGGCCCAGCTTGAATGCGGCGGTCTCCTCCAAGCTCAGTGCGGGGACCACGCAGAGCAGAGCAGAACCGGCAACCTCACGCCTGGGGCGCTGCCTCACGAGGGAGCAGCGCGAGGGCCACGGCCGCCGCCACGGTAGGGCTGCGGTGCCCACAGGTGAGGTGCTGTCCGTCCTCTCCGGGAACACAGTCCCCAGAGCCTGGGGAGCCCGAGCCCCGGGAAATTCCTTGGTCCTAGGTACCTGGCGGCCAAGTGAGAGGCTGTAATTAAGAAACCGCTTGGGGCACAGTCCTCAGGAGGAATCACGCCATTAACCCCTTTTTAAGGAAATATCACCCATCGCCACGGGGACGCTTTATAGCAGACACGAGGTACCAGATAGGCTTCCTTTGTCAGAAGTTCATTTGTCAGCCAGCTGTCAAAACCCACATGTTCTAAAAAGGAACAGAGGTGGCCTTTGAGTGGTCAGATGGCCTTTAAAAGTTGTGGAAGTGCTTTTTTCAAAGAGCACCACGCTCTCACTGCTCCCGACTGGGGCCCCTGCCCATGTCAGGAGCCTGGGGTCCGCACAGGGCAAGGGTTGACCTTGCTGTGGCCCCCTCCCCATGCACTCCCCACCCCCGACACCTTACTTGTCTGGCCCACCTGTGCAGGCTCTCGCTCTCTCCAGAGGCTGTCCTGGCCAGGGCTGTCGGGAACACCTCCACCCCCCGCAGTGGCTCCCCTGCCCCCCGGAGCAGGTACACACTGAGGTGAGCAGGCCCAGAGTCCAGCGGGTGGGAGGTGGTGGCTTTCAGATCCTGAGTGTCATTTGTCTCTCTTCCCCCCACCCCAGGGAGGCCCTGGACCTAAGTGACATTGACTCTGAGCCCCCTCGGGGCTCCTTCCCCTCCTTTGAACCTCGGAACCTCCTCAGCCTGTTTGAGGACTCACTGGGCCCGGCGTGAGCCCACAGGCCAGCCTTGGTGTTTTTAACCTTTTAGCCACCACCCCCTCCCCATTCCTCCTGGAGGCTGGGGTCCCTCTGGCAACTCCAGGGGTTCCTTCTGCCTGCCATGTCTAATAAAAGGTATTTGAATCTTGGGAGCACCCAAGCTTGCTTGTGTGGCAACGGCTCTTCCTGCCCCATTTATTGATGCTGCCCAGGGTCTGCGGCCCTGGGATGGGCCGTGGCTGAGCCCTGATGCAGGGCCCCGGGCCAGCACACTGGAGCTAGGAGCATGCGCTGTCTGGAGCAGAGACTGCCTGAGCAGACACGTCCCCGGCGTGTTGATCGAGCCATCAGAGTATGGCAGTCAGGGTGGAGGGCGGGCCCTCAGCCCACTCAGGTCGTCATGTCTCTGTGCTCGGATGCAGCAGCTGCAGCCCCCCTCCTACCCCTTGGTCCTGGGATAAGAGGCTGCTCTTGTGGTCCAAACCTCTCACTCCACAGTCTCTGGACAGAAAGGAGAAGGCGAAGGTGAGCCTCAGGCTGCTGGGAGGGCTGGCACGCAGAGCAGACACAGGTCAGGAAATAGGGCTGAGGGCCGGGCAAGGCACCCATGAGGTACCTTATGTGTGGGGCAGGGTGGAATGACAGCTCTGGGCCGGTAGAATTCTGTCACAGCTAAGACGTGACCCCAGAGTCCCTCTGGCCATACCCTGATAGGTCACAGGAGATAAAGTGAGGTCCAGGAAGGAAAGGTTTCCTTCTAGCCTCCACAGTAGCCCGAAAGAAGGCAAGGAGGGGAAGCTGAGCTCCGAGGTGTGGGTAGAAGAGGCTGGTCCTCGTCCACAGGGAAGAACGGACAAACAGATGAGGCTCCCAGCTGGCAAGTCCCGTTTGCTGGAAGCATCCAGGGAGTCAGCCCCTTGCACACCAGCAGAAGGAGCGAAGCATGATACTCTTGGTCCTAGAAGACCGTGGAGAGGCCGGCATAGTGGGCGCCACGTGGCTCAGTCTGGGGGGCAGGCGTGGCGGGCGGCCCAGAGCAGGTCGGGCACGACGCCCGCGTGCAGCTGGAGGATGGAGCCCACGCTGAGCAGGTGCATGATCTGGTGCGAGTTGCCCCAGTAATCAAAGCGGCCGGGTCCCCAGCGCTCCGGCAGGCGGGCCACGTTCACCAGCCCCCCGAGCAGGGCCAGTGCGTCCATACGCAGGTAGCAGGGCAGGGAGCCCGGAGCCCCAGAGCCCAGCCCCACTCCTCGGGCCCCGAACACCAGGAGGCGGGCGGCAGCCTGCCAACCGAAGGCGCGGAGCCGGGCGCCGGTGGAGGGAGCGGTGAGGGCCCGCCAGCCAGCCACGCCCGACAGCACGGTGTAGCCCACCAGGGCGGCTGGGCGCAGCCAGGGCCTACAGGCCAGGGTGCAGTGGATGATGGGCAGAGCCCCTGCACGGAGGAGAGATACAGGAGAAGGCATGTCAGTCCGGGGGACTGCCTGCCCTTTCCACCCAGGGCTCCCGTGAGTGTCCCCTGCCTCTTCCCCCCCCCGCCCCCCCCCCCCGGCGCCCATCCTTCAAGCCTACCCGCCCCGTCCTTTAGCTCACCGAGGGTGTTGACAAGGCAGACCCCACACATATCCAGGGCAAGGAGCCGAGTATACACAGGGCTGCCCCCTTGGTGGCACATGAAGAGATGATAGAGCACAGAGCCTGTGGGCGGGGCCAGGCAGGCCACACAGTGTGTGCCCCACAGCCAGCCATCCTTGCCCAGCTGCCCCCAAGGCATGGTCATCGGCAGCAGTACCAGGAAGCCTAGGAGGGCCAGCCCTGGGAGAGGGAGACAATGATCCATCACACAGCTTCAGCCAGAGGACAGGTCCTGTCCTCAGGGAGTCTGCAGTCTAGAGATAACACAAGGGATGAGGCAAGACAGATCTTGACAATGCCGTTAGCACGCTATCTGACAGAGGCAGGCCCCGCGCCTTCAGTGACTTCAGTGACTTGGCAGAGCTCTCAAGACGCCGGGGGAGTAGACACCATTATCGAGTCCACACTTCCAGGTGAAGAAACCGAGTAACTGCCCCAGGTGGCCCCGGCAAGGAAGGGGTGGGAGCAGAATAGAACCTGGGCACTCTTAACTCCAAGTTGCTCTCACCCCTAGGCCACATTACCTCCCCAGAGAGCAGGAGCCCCAATCCCCTAAACTCTGTTGTGTTGGCAGAACCCAGAAGGAGGCACGGCCTCAAGCGGAATTCTGAAGAGAACATGTGGGCAATGGTACCAGATCCCAGGGCCACTTAGCTTGCTTCTCTCAACCCCTGTGTCTTCTCTGTAAGTGACCAAACGAGGAGGCTTTGGGCCTTTCTGTCTTCCGGAAACAAGCAAAGCCAGGCAGGGGAGAGGGGCTGAGAGGAGCTTGTTCCAGCTCCCCAGGCAGCGCTGCCTGCACTCCATTTCTCTCAGTCCCAACCAGGGTGATTCCTACACCCTTCCCTAGGCACTCTGGCATCGCCCTCACAGGGTCAAAGACTGGCACAGCGGACTGGGGCTGTGGCTGCACACTCGGCGAGGTCTGGCCAGGCCACAGTCCCCCCGTAAGGCAGGCACCCAGGTTGGGCCCAGCCTGTTCGGGGCCCCTCTCCTGGCCGGGGCAGCCCAAGGACGGGCAGGGCTGTGTCAGCAGAGCAGGGCCGCGGAGGAGGGGCCCCGAGCCTGGGGCGGGGGGGGGGGGGGGGGGTGGAGGAAGGAAGGAGCCGCCACCAGGCGGAGCCCCGTGTGGCTGGGCTGCTCCGGGCCGAGGGTGGCAGGGCAATTGCGTGGGGAGGGGCTGGGGCCTGGTTTCTTTTCCTCTCCTAATCGAAGTCAACACCCCATCTCCTGGACCAGTGCTGGCGGGGGAGGTGCCCCAGACACAGGGATTATGAAGGGGGTCGGACACCAGACTCCTCCCCGGGGCTCAGAGGGATTAAGCGGACTTGGTCCCCTATGCTGCTTCCTTCGCCTGCCCGGGGGGGAGGGGGGGGGGGCCGCCCGGGGAGCGGAAGGACAGTTCCGTCTGGGACAATGGCAGCTTTGTCACCACGGCTCCTGGCCGTGCCAGGGCCCAGGCAGACCGGGACCTGAGCACTGGGGCGCTCCTCGGCCTTCCGGCCCCGGCCCGGCGCGGGCAGGGCTACCGCGGGTGTGGGATGCGGGGCGCGGCTCACCGTGCGTGTAGATGTTGCCCAGCTCGTTGTGCAAGTAGAAGAGGCTGCGTAGACAGCCCGAGCCGCTGCTGGCCGGCCGGTAGCCCGTCAGCACGAACTTGTTGAACTGCAGGTGCGGTGGCGAGCTGGCCCAGTCCAGCAGGCGCGGCCCGGCCAGGAACGCCATGGCCCGGCCCGGCGCGGGCGGCCCGCGCTCCTCTCGGCCCCCGGCTTCCTCAGTGCTGCCACAGCGCGCCGAGACTCATCCCGGTGCCCGCCCGCCGCCCGGCGCTGCGTCCGCGCACGCGCCGGGCGGGGGTCCCGGCCCGCGCCCCTCCCGCGCTGCGCACGCGCGGGCCCGGCGCCCCCACGCTGGGGCGGAGGCTGGGGACGCGCGGGGCGCCGGGGCGCAGTGAGACCGGTCCCGCTGGGGAAGGCGCGCCGCAGGGACAGCTCGCGGAGGCGGCAGCGGTCAGTCGTCCCTTCGCAGCCGGGAGGACGGGCGCGGCCGGACGCTGGTGGGGACGCCAGGCTCCGCCCCAGCAGCTCGCCCCCGCCATCCCGCCGGCGTTTCGCGCGCGGTACTCGTGACGTCGACGCTGCGAGGGCCAATGGGCGAGGCTGGCGGGGAAGCCCCACCCACGCCCGCCCAGACTTTAGCGTGATTACCATAATATATGCGCTCCCAGCCTCATTTGCATGGGGTAGCTGTGGGCTTGGGATCCGACGTTCTGGGTCCCAGTGGCTCTGCTGGAGTGACCCCGGCGCCTAGAGTCTGCCGTACGCGCCCGGGCTTTCCGCGCGACCCCCTAGGTCGACGCACCCTTGGGCACTCACCCTCGTCGCCACCAAGCCCCACCCCTCACCCGGGCTCTGTCCAAGGTGCTGGCGGCCCCGGACCTTCGGACCAGTCAGGTCTAGAGCCTGCGCGTCCCCACTCCAGACAGGGGGGGTGATCTCCGCCGGCCCGACTCGGCCAGAGCGCAGCAAGCCACGCTGAGTGGCCAGGCCTCACACGTGTGTTGACGCGCCGAGCGCCCTCGGGCGATGCCCTGCCCTTCAGGCCGGGCTTCTTGTAGCCTGAGCTCGGTCAAACTCTCCCTGTTGTCGCCCACTGCGAGGCACCTTCGGTTCCACCCAGAAAAGACAGGAAACGTAGGGGAAGATAGGGCAGGAGGTCACGGGAGAAAGGTCCGTCCCTGCCCGAGTTCATTCTAAGGCGGGTCCAGGAATGCATCCCTTTTCCGGCTTAACCCCGCCCACAACCGCTTCCTCCTCCTCCTCCTCCTCCTCCTCCTCCTCCTCCTCCTCCTCCTCCTCCCCCCCTCCTCCCCGGCTCCATGACCCCGTCCACCCATCCTTCCGCCTCCGCCGTTCCTTGGTCCTAAACTTTCCCGGCAGCTCCAAAGCACTCTAGGCTTGGACCGACCCTACTTTGTATGGATACACCCAACTTTGGCTCATTAACACAACTCTTCTTGTCACGCAAGAACTTGCAGAGAGCCCTGTACCAAAATAGGTCCTTTATTCAGAATCTATGGCTGGCCTTTTGACTACTTTTCTTGACCTCTCACATTTCACTTAGGGCAGCAGTCCAGAACCACCCCAAGAAGTTCTAAAAGCAACCTGAAGTCAGAGACCCCGGTATTAAGGTTTATGAGGGAGGGGAGCCAGATTCCTCTTGCCCTTTGGCCTCAACCATCTGGACCTTCGAGGGTCAGACCAAGTTCTCAGTAATAGCACCAGAGGCTTCTTGTCCAATGTCTGGCCTCCAGGAGATAATCAGAGACCGAGCTGTCCTTACAGGGGCGGAAGGTCAACATAGAGTGCGGCACGGAGTCTGAGATGTCCATTCCACTGGCAGAGGGTCCAGTGGACCCTGGGGATCCCGAGTCAGAGAGCAGAGATGAGCGAACGCAGGGAACTCTGGCTGGAGGCGCTCAGGGGCCGGTAACTCGCGGCTAGAACCTCAGCCTGAGGGTCCCCAGGGGGACAGGGCAGGGCCACCCCTCGAGGCCGGCGGTACCACACAGCCCAGCTTCTCCCGGGGCCCCGGGAAGGCCCCAACGCGGGGGGCCCTTTTCCCGGAGCCAGCAGACAGCTCCTAGAGAGGGAGCAGATGTCAGCTGAACCCCCAACCAATCTTACCTCCAGCGTCCTGCTCCGCCTGCGATCCCGCGCGCGATTCCCTGTGTGGACGCAAGCCCTTGTCCCTCAAGAACCCGGGATCGCCTCCCAGCCGCGTTCCCCTTGAAAGCCCCAGCTTCCCACCGGGGCCCCCTGGGCACCGAGGCGTCAGGCGCCCAGCTGCGTCCGCCCTCAGGCCCTGCCCCAGCGGGCGCACCGTCGGCGCAGCAGGCGCAGCAGCGACAGCAGCAGCAGCAGCAGCACTGAGACGGCCGTCACCGTCGAGAAGACCCGGGCTGCGGGCACACGGTGCCATGAGGCAGGGTTTGGGAGGAGCTGCTCCCCAAACTGCCTCCCGCCACGCGTGCCCGCCTCACCCCCCGTCGCGGCCTCCGGAGCCCCAGGCCGGGGGCTGCAGCTCACGTTGGCCCAGTCAGGGGACGCTGCGGGGGTCTGGGCCGAGCCCTGGGGCGCGCGGTCGTCGGCAGCGTCCTGCAGCCCTGCGGAGAGAAGTGTGAGGCAGGGTGGCGGGGCAGCGGGCGCAGGGCGACGAGGCGGGCTCTCACCGCGGTAGGTGAGCGCGAAGCCCTGCGCGTGGCCGCGCGCGTCGCTGCGGAAGGAGAGCAGCAGCGCGGCGGCGCGCAGGCGCAGGGGCCCGGGCGGCGGCGGGCGGGCGCCGTCGAAGGCGCGGAGCAGGCTGCCCGAGGCGGCGTCCCGCAGCTCCAGCCGGTCGCGCGGGTCGGCCAGCTCGAAGAGGCGGAAGGTGAGCTCCAGCGCGGCGCCCGGCGGGCTCAGCGCCCAGCTGCAGTTCCGGTCCGGCCCGTACTCGTCCGGGAAGTCCGGGGAGTAGATGACGCCCTGCGGAGCCGTCCAGTTCCCCTGGCAGGAGCCCACGGACACTGTGGGCGGGGCCGGTGGTCAGGACCCCGAGGCCCGCGGGCTCTTCCTTCGCGGGGCGGGCCGCCTGCCCCTCCCCGCTGGGCCGCGACCCCAGACCCGCCCCACCGCCCCCTCGAGCCGGGTCCTACTCCTTCCGCGACCCGCGAATCCCCTCCTCACGTCCCGCCCCCAACTCCACGCCCCGCCCCTGACCCCCCAGGTGCGGAGTCTGCCCTCCACCCCACTCCCCTTCTCGGGCCCCGCCCCCAGCGTACGGCTTCCCCCTCCCAGATCCCGCCCCCTACCGGGGCGTGGCACCCCGAGACCCACCCAGACGCTCTCCCTCACCGCCCAGGTCCCCCTTCCCCGCCCACTCCTCACCTTCGTAGATGCCCAGACGCCCATCGCCGCCGCACAGCTGGCCCGGGTGGCCGAAGCAAATCTGGTCGCAGTCGGTAGCTGGGGCCGGGCGTCCCCGGTCCAGGTCGCTCTCAGAGCCACAGAAGCAGGCATAGCCAGCCTCCACGCCCGCCAGCTGGGGGCACAGACTGGGTGACCCAAGAGGCAGGGGTTGGGGTAGGGGTGGGTTCTAGGGTCAGGGTCATAAGTGGGAATCGGGCAGGAGACTCCAAAATCAGCGTCAGGGTTTGACGTCAGAGTGGGAGTTGATTTGGGTCCTGAGGTCTAGGTCAGGGGTCACTGTTCTGAGCCGGAGGGGGGAGGGGGCAGTACCTGGTAGCCCTTCATGCGGCAGAAGCGAAGGCACACCTGGACCGTGAGCTTCGTTGAGGTCCCGCTGGGGCCGCTGAGGGCCGGGGGTGCCCCCGAATCCACGAAGCAGCCCAGGTACCCGGGCACTGAGGGGGCAGCAGAGTCCGGCTTTGTCCGGTGCCTCCAAAAGACAACTCTACCCAGGCAGCCCAGCCTTCCCACCCTTGTCCAGCCCGGCCCACTCACTGTGACACGTGGGGATGTCGCAGTAGCGCCAATAGATGCCCTCCTCTGTCTCGGCTACGTAGCACCACGGCTGCACGTCCCCGTCGGGGTTCCTGCCGGCGGGGGAGAAGTCGTCTGGACCCACCCCGAGGGCTGCAAGCCCCAGGCCCCACCCCACAGCCTTTCCGCAGAATGGCCACCGTGTGTGTTAGATCTGGTTTGTGTGTTCCTCTCCGTTGTCCCTGTCACACAGATTCTGGTTTGTCCCACCTGTTTGTGGCTGTCGACTCCGGAGGGGATGGTGGGAAGTCCTCAAGGGGCACCTGGGTGGGGTGGCTCAGTGGGTTAAGGGACCGATCTTTGGTTTCAGCTCAGGTCATGATCTTACAGTTTTTGAGTCCGAACCCCAAGTGGGGCTCTGTGCTCATAGCGTGCAGCCTGCTCAGGATTCTGGCTCCCTCTCTCTCTTCCCTTCCCCTGCTCGCTCGCTCTCTCTCAAACAAATAAATTAACTAATAAACTATTTTTTTAAAGGAGGGGCGCTGAGGGCATATTTTGGGCTTCAGATGTTGCTAGGACGTGACCTTATACGTGAGGACTTTGAAGCCACCTGCAGTGTTCGTCCCCAACCCTGCCTTGGGCCTCGGCCACCTCCCTTGGCTTGCAACCCTGCTTTAAAGCAAAAGTGGTGAGCCCTGAGCTTTGTGGTGTCCTCTCGCTCCGCTGGGTCCCTGCGGCTCCAGACAGCAGTTGTGGCTCTGAAGGCCGCCCCCCCCCCATCCCTCTGTCACCAAGAGTAGAAGTTGTACCGCAGGGGCTGGACCCTCCACCCCAGGGCTCGCCCTCTGACTGGGTCCCGCCTACACAGGCTCCTTGAATGCCCAGGCCTGACCCTAGGCTCTGCAGCGTTTGGGCACCTAAATGTCCCGAAAATGTCCTGAGCGGCCAGCCCCGCCCCCAGAACGGGCTAGGCCTGGTCCCTCGCCTAGGCTCTGCTCCCGGGCCCTCGGGGTGGCCCTCGCAGTCGCCCAGCCAAGACCTCCCTCCCACCCACACCGAGGCCCTGCCCGGGGCGGACGCCTGCAATAGCGCGCCCAGTCCCGGGCCCAGCGCAGGCCCCGCCCCTCACCGGCAGAAGTTGTGCGGGCCCAGCCCCCAACGGCCCTGGGGGTCGCTGGCGCTGCTGTAGCTGTGCTGCTGCGTCTGGTCCCAGAAGAGGCACGGGCGGCCGGCCCCGCGCGGACCCGTGCGGTTCTGGTGGCCGCGGTAGTCGGCGCCATTCACCTGGAAGCACTCGGACAGGCCTGCGCGGCGACCGCGGGGGCTGGGGAGGTCCCGACCTTCTCCCGCATTTTCACCCCCCCCCCCCACCCACCCAACTCTAACTCCCGCCCGGCTCCCCCGTCCGCGCCCCCGGCGCCTGCGGGGCCCCGGGGCTCAGCTCCTCCCGCCACCTGCTCTGCCCCCTCCTCCGCTTCGGGACCGGCTCCTAGGCACGGAGGCAGAGGAGAGAGCGGTGACCACGGTCCAGTCGCGGGGGCGGGACTCACCTGGGCTGTGCAGGCTCCCCGCCGAGGCCCCGCGGGGCGGCAGCGGCGGGAGGAAGAGCAGGAGAAGCAGGAGGCCCTGCGGGGCCCGTGTCTCCATCGCCCCCAGCCCAAGAGAGGTTGCCCTGGCCCGCACACGGCCCACGCCACCCCCGGGGTCGCTCCGGGGTCTTCCAGGCGACCTGGGGGGCGTTGTCCTCTGACAGCCTGTTCGCGCCCCGCTCTGGGCGGCGCTCTCCGTCTGGAGCGGTGAACTCTCTCCCGCGAGTATTTGCCTCCAGGGTTTCTGCCCCAGGAGGCGTCTCTTTGCCCCCGTGTCCCCTCTGGCTGTCCCCGGGGTTCTCTGGCCAGGGGCGGTCTCCGTCACTGCCTCTCAGTGCTGGGGCGGCGGGTGTGGGGGGGGGGGCTTGCCCTCGCGTCCACGCCCGCCCTCTGCCGCGGCGCCCTGCTCTCCCTCGCTCAGGTCTCTAACGCACTGGCTCCTGCCCCCTCGCGTCCCTCTGTGGGTCCCTCCCCCTTGGGTCCCTCCCTCCCCACCCCATCCCCCCGAGGCCGGGAAGCCCCGCCCGAGACTGGAGCGGAGGCAGCAGGTCCAGACGCCTCCCACTCCAACCCGCCCCCCCCCAACACACTGCCCCGGGACCCTCGGTGTCCCAGCACGCTTCTCCTCTCCCCTCCCCCTCTCAAAGTCCGTGCAGGTTCTAGGGGTGTGTGGAGGAGGAAGGGCCAGGCTGGTGGACAGAGGGACCCCGGTGGCGGTGAAACACGCCCCTCTCCCAAGTACCGAATGGCTCCGGCCGGACGGAGGAAGTGCCACTCCCGGCGCCCGCACCCGCGGGGATGGTGGACGCTCCGTCCCGGACAGGCAGGGGCAGCTGGTGTCTGGGGAGGAAGGCAGCTGCGCCCCCGGTCCCAGCCTGTCCCCTCCTCTCTTCCCCCTTCTTTCCGTAGGACCCCCGGCCCAGGCTCGCCGGAGCCCTCGCAGCGCGGCGGAATTCCCCCAGCGGAGCCCCCCCGCAACCCCAACCTGGCGGGGGAGGGGGAGGGGAGCAGGCCCGGGCAGGCGTGGGGGGAAATTCCCCGCCCCCTCCCCGGGCCCGACTCCCGCGAATCCTCTGATCTCCCAGCGCCGCCCGCCGGCTGCCCCCAGGGCTTGGGGGGAGGCCAGCGCAGGTGCGTGGGAGGGCGGGGGCGGGGGCCGGGGCGGAGGGGGGGGGGTGGCCGGGCCCGAGCGGCCCCGCCCCGCCCACCTCCCTCGCCCCTCAATCCAGCCTCCCCGCCTCTCCCCGGGCCCTCACCAGGCCGTTCAGCCGGGACGGACCAGTCCCCGCCCCGCAGACAGGGTGGCTCGGGGCGGATTCTAGCAAGGCCAAGGTGCGGGAGGCGGTGACGCGACCGGCGGAGACCTAGCGGTTAGCGCCCCACGATGAGGCTCTGGGATCCTAGGGCGGGCAGCCCACGGAGTGAACGTTGGAAGGAGGTGGGCTTGCTGAGACTCGAAGCCGTCGTCGCGGGGTTCGCCTCCTGAGGGAAGCCCTCTCGGCAGCCAGGCTGGCCAAGGCTCGCCTCCCACTTTCCAGGCCCCGTGGAGCACCGGGATGGGAGTCTCACCCGCGTGTGCTGGCTGCGCACAGAGAATCTAAGCCCCCCCACCCCCCAACCAGGGAGCGGCGGGTCGCCACCCTTTGGCCTGGCCCCCTTCTCCTCCAAGGGGGGTAGGGAGAGGGGCAGTGCTGCTGGGGCCTGTTGGGGTCCTCCCAACTCTGCAGGCCTGGGCCATGGAGGTGCGTGGGGAGCCTCACCTTCAGGGCCACAGGCCGCCCAGGAAAGGCCTAGGTGGGGTCAGGGAGGGGACAGTAGGGGGAGTAGAGTAGGAGGTGGGCCCTTCCCTGGCAGGGCCGGCCAAGCTGTCCGTCCAGTCTACTGTCCTAGGGACTCTCGCCTCCCGAGGGGGCCCCTGTCTCCCGCACAGGGGATCCTGGATGACGAGGAGGGGGGCTCGGTTCCAGGCCCCCCGGCCCTGAGATGAGGGGCAGTGTCCTCATTGCCGGCTCCAGTCCCGGGTGGCTCACAGAACCCCAGACTGAAGAAGACCTTGACCTTCACCCTGTCACTTGCAAGGAGCTCAGAGAGGTTGAAGGCCCCCAGAGTCTCGGTCAGGACTTAGTCCGTCCAAAACCAACAGCGCTTCTGCTGTGGGAGGGCTGGGCCACCTCCTGCCTACTCAGGCCCTCCACCTGTGTTTACTGATCCTGGTTCCTCCAGCTCCTGTGCAAACAGCTGAACTTCATTTCCCTGTGTCCCCTGCATTCGACTATGGGGGGGGAGTTCAGGCCGATGGGGCGTGGGCAGGAGTGGTGCCTCTCATAAGGCAAAGCGGGGGGCCCGGGGCCAGCCGCATTGGCACCACGGAGCAGCTCGTTACAAATGCAGATTCCCAGGCTCCACCCCCAGCCTCCTTCATCAGAACCTGTATTCAACAAGATCTCCCGGTTTGGAGAGCGCACGCGCAGGCCCCTGCCCGGGCTGTCTCTCCTCCCTCCAGCAACCAGACGCGGGAGATGCCAGGGGCCTGGGGCAGGGCGGAAGGAGCTGGATTCCTGAGCGACCCTGTGGAAGGTGCCCACTAACCGGAAGCGTCAGGAGGCGGGAGAGGTAAACAAACATCGGCCGTGTAGCCGCTGAGATCGGAGGTTTGCTGGTGATACGGACCCGCACCACCTCCCCTCCACCGATACACCCTCCTGCCCCCAGCCGGTGCCTGGGGCGTCCGGACAAAGGCCCACAGACTGGGCGCTTTAACAGCAGAGATGTGTTGCCTCGAGGTCTGCAGGCTGGGACCCTGGGACTCGGCCATCAGCAGAGCCCGTTCCTTCTGGGAGCCGTGAGTGGGCGTGTGTCCGACGCCTCTCGACTGGATGCTGGATGCCAGTTGTCATCCTCGGCGTTCCTCGGCTTCTAGAATCATCACGTCCACCTCGGCCTCCATCTTTGCCCGGCGCTCTCCCCGCGTGTGGGGGTCTGGGGCCAGATGTCTGTGCCCGGCCCATGCCAGTGTGACCGCGCCTTGACCTTGATCACCTCCGCAGTCACCTGTTTGCTCACGGGATCACGTTCTGTGGTGCTGGGGGTTGGATCCGAGCCGTGAACCGGGGGGCGGGGAGAGCGCAAGTGCACTCGTGGCGTCCCTTGATTTTCTCTCGTCCGTGCGGCCTCTGCCAGAGTCTGGGCCACTGCCGTCAAATCACGCTCCAGCCTGACGTCCGGCCCCCCGCGCTTACCCTCCACACCCCTCTGGCAGCCGGAGTCTTTGGTGGGGAGCATTTACGGCGAGCACTTTCTGGCTCTTGGCGTGTGCTCCTTCTTCTTCTTTTGTTAATGTTTATTTTTGTTTTTGGGAGAGAGAGCGCAAGCGGGGGAGGGACGGCGGGGGGGACATAGGATCTGAAGATGGCTCCACGCTGACAGCAGAGAGCCCGATGCGGGGCTCAAACTCGCAAACCGAGCCGTGAGATCGTCACCTGAGCCGAAGTCGGACGCTCAACCGACTGACCCACCCAGGCGCCCCTCGTTCTCCTTTTTTCAGTGGGAAATAACACCTAACATTGAGTTTACATTCTTCACTCTTTCCAAGTGAACGGTTCAGGGCGCCTGGGTGGCTCGCTCGGTTGAGTGTCAACTTCAGCTCAGGTCATGATCTCGCGGTTCGTGGGTTCGAGCCCCGCGTCGGGCTCTGGGCTGACGGCTCGGAGACTGGAGCTGCTTCCGGTTCTGTGTCTCCCTCTCTCCCCGCCCCTCCCCCAGTCACACTGTCTCTCTCTGTCTCTCAAAAATGAATACATGTTACAAAAAAAAGTTTTAAAAAGCGAACAGTTCAATAGTGTTAAGTATATTCACATCGCTGTGCGATGGCCCTGGGACCTCTTCGTCTTGTAGCACTGAAGCTCCCCCTTCCCAGCCCCCACCCTCCTGGAAGCTACCTTTCTAGTTTCGGCTTCTATGATTTCTGACTGTAAATATTCCATATAAGTGGGATCACACAGTACTTGACCTTTTGTGACTGGCTTGTCCCACTTCACATAACGTCCCCCGGGTTCATCCGTGTCACGGCACATGATTTCCCTCCTTTTAAAGGCCGCGTAATATTCCACGGTGTGGATGGACCTGAGCAGCACCCTGACGGGGTCCCCACGGGCCCAACCCTCCTCTCTTACTCAGTCACGTCTTTATCTTTTTTTTTTCAATTTTTAAAAATGTTTTTATTTATTTTTGACTCAGCGAGAGGCAGCGTGAGCAGGGGAGGGGCAGAGAGAGAGGGAGACACAGAATCCGAAGCAGCTCCAGGCGCTGAGCCGTCAGCCCAGAGCCCGACGCGGGGCTCGAACTCACGGACCGCGAGATCGTGACCTGAGCCGAAGTCGGCCGCCTAACCGACTGAGCCACCCAGGTGCCCTCAGTCACATCTTTAATAAGTATCTTCTGTGCACTTGCTATGTGCTAGGCAAATACTCCTTTCTCCAAAGCGTCGGGGGTGAGACACTAGAGCCCAAGGCTCAAGCCAGGGCCTTATTTCCAAAGCGGAGGGGCCCTTCTAGCGCCCTCAGAGCCCTCAGGGGGACAGTGGGGTCGGCAGCCAGGAGGCTCTGGGCTCTGCAGAGCTGTGCTGAGGGTGCAGCCTAAGGCCACGGGCCGCCCTGTCGTTGGTTGGCCTCCAGAGGACCCCCCGCCCCCCACCCCCCCCATCGCCACCACTGGTACCTCTGGCTTTTGGTCCTTGAACCAGGCGGTCCTACTCGATGTGGACACCAGGGAGCAAACACCTGAGGCAGGTGTTGCACGGTGGGATTGCATTCTAGAAAAGCCCCTGGCTGTCACGGGGATGGGTTGCAAACAGGCGACGCTGGAGGCTGCCGTGGTCCTGCAGGCAAGCGGCCGGGGCTCTCGGTGACTCAGCGGGCTTGGAACGAGGCTGTCCGTCAACGCGAGGACCGGCTAGAGAGCCGTCTGGAGTCTACGAGTGCCTTACCTGGGGCTGAGGGGTGAACGCGTCCCTCCAACAGTCACATGCTGAAACCCGATGACAGGCGATGGTACGAGGAGGGGGAGCGTAGCCCCACGACGGACCGGCGCCCTCTGAGGCCGGCGGGTTAGCTAGTCAGCCCCCACCGCAGCCCGTGTGAGGACACAGCAAGGTCACACTCTGATCTCCGGCCTCTCGCCTCCAGGACCTCGAGGAATAAATGTTGATTGCTCGGTATTTGTTACGGCGGCCTGCGTGGCCCAGTCGCCTGGATGCCTCAGAACCTCCCAGCGCCAGAGAGAGGAACCGCATGGGGCTTAGCGCGTAGCGACAGAAACAAGAAGAGTGAATGATGCTAAGGGATCTGGGGTTTCCGTTCAGGGGGACGAATACTCTGGAATTAGACTGGTGAGTATACTAGGAGCCACTGAGTCATACACGTTGAGGGGGTGAATTGCAGGGTGCGTGGGCAGGGTGCCACTGGTGGGCAGGACATAGGGACGGGGACATCGAGGACAGCTCTGGGTTTCTCCTTGTGGGGTGGAACCATCCGACGAGGGGGACAACAGCTCCCCTCTGCTGCCTGTGCCTGGTGCTCACGGGTTACCCAGGGCCATGGCCACGGAGGCAGCGGGGCACACAGGTCCCAGAAAAAGGGCCAGCTGGTGCCGCAGGGGGACCGATTGTGGACCCTCAAAGCGGCTGGGCAGAAAAGGGCCGAGGTCCGGTCCCCAGAAACACCAACCACCCAGCTTATAGGTCGGGTGGGGGCAGAGGGACCCTCCAGGGAGGCTGGGACCGGCTGCAGGGAGGTAGGCAGGGGAATGAGGGGAGGTGTCCCGGGGAGGGGCGGGAGGGGGCGGTCAGTGCCCGAGGGTGAGCTCTGAGAAGCATCTCCTGCCTTTTAGGCACGAGGAAGTCCTTGGAGCCACCGTCCCGCAGGAGGGACATGGGGACCAGAGGCTGGGCTGGGGCCAAGGGGAGTGGACCCATGAGAAGCATTTCGGTGACGCTCACCTTACAGCCCTGGGGGACAGGAACGGGGGGCCGGAGCACCTATGGCCGGCCACTGCTCCCCTTTTTAAAAATTTGTGTTCCTTGTTGATAGTTTTGTTCTTCCTAGTGAACTTAAAAAAAAAAGGTCATCATTGAAGCGTAATTTCACAATTGCTGCTCTCTGTCACACAAAGGGGCACAGAGGCACACTGTCGCCCCGCTCCGTGTGGTGCGCACGTCATAAAATAGGGTCTCCTGGGGGAGATGAGCAGGAGAGGGGCAGGAGGGGCCCCCGCCCTGTGGACCCGTCTCCATCCACCGACCGGCCTGGCCCTGTGCCCTCTGCTCTGGGACCATGTGACGGGAGAGGGCAGGTGACGCCCTGTGGCTCTGGAACTGCGGAGGGAGTGGACTCGTGGGGGGCAGGCCTCTGGAGCTCTGAGCAGCTATGGGGCTGCCCAAAGAGACGGCAGTGTCAGAATCCCCGTCCATCTGGGGGACCCCAGTTCGAGCGACACGGAACTCCCATCCGACCCGTGCAGTCCAAGCAGGTGCAGACAGGAGGTGCTCACGGGCCCCCGTCGGCGTGAGTGTCCGGAGAGGAGCGAAGTCCCTCCCGGCGCCCCCGTGCGCTGCCCCCTGGAGCCCAGCCACGCCGAGGGCCATGGGATGGGGACTGAGGAAGCCACCGTCCTGCAGAGACGCGGCCGGTGGTGGAGACTGCGGAGCCAGGAGATCCCGCGGGCTTCGCGGGTGGCAGTGGCTGCCGCGACTCAGCACCTCTTGGGGAGCCCCTGGCGCCTGTGTGAGGTTCCCCGTCCACGGCGGGGCCGGGCGGAGACTGACGGCGGCACAAACTCGACCCGGTGCCTCCCGCTAGGTGTGGCCACCTCCCGTGGGCGTGCATATTGGTGACCCCAAGGTGGATCTGGGTTTGGGGTGTCGTGTCTGTTCCCGCGGGGCTGTCTTTGGCCTTGGCCGTGGGCAGTTCGTTGTCTCAGGGCCCCATGTTTCACGGCCAAGCCAGACACAGCCCCTGGGCAGTGCTGAGGGCCGTCAAGCGCGGAGGACACCTGCCCCCGGCCTGGGAGGTGGACTGTTATGTCCCTGGACCGCTTGACCGCTGGCAGGCTGACAGGCCAGGGCCCCACGGAGCTGGTAGCTGGGTCAGTTGATAGGCCACTTACTCGCCCGGGAAGGTAGCCAGGGTCTAAATTGGGGGTCTAAGTCGCTCTGTCCTTGGGAAGCCGTTTCCATTTTAAGCTTGTCTCAGTTTACGGGAACGACGCAGGGCCGGGGTGAGAGGCTGCGGCAGAGAATCAAGGCCCCTCTTCCCCGCAGGCTTGGAGCAGACCCCTCAGCCGCTGCTCCAGAGGACCCCACCCCCCCGCTCTGGGTCCAGCTGACACGTGGGCCAGGTGACCTCCGTGGGGGTCTCTTCTGGGGTGCCAACCTGACTCCATCACTCCCGACCGGGTGGCGCTGAGACCCAGAGCGTGCGGCTTCCTGGTGGCCAGCCGTTGTCGCCGAGGGGATGGGGACGCACATACCGGTTCCACAAGGTGAGATATAAAATAGGGTTTATTGGCGGGAAACGTGTAAGCAGAGGGACAGTGGGGTCCCAAGCTGTCGCCGTCCTGTAGCCGGACAGCAGGCTGCACGGCCGGCTTGGCGGGAGAGAGGGAGTCTGTGGCCCCGTGCTCGCTCTGCAGTCACAGCGTGGAGACAAGGCACCTCGCTGTCCGGACGGCCCGGCACGTGTCTCCGGGGCTCCCGGCCGCCGCCGCCTGCTTCTCGGACCTGCCAGGCCAGCTCCCCTGCACCGGCGGACAGGAGGGGTGGGCCTCCGCTGCCATTCGAGTCTGCGTCTCCTGCACCAGGCGGACGTGGGCAACCCACACACCGCGGGCCCGGTCGTGGCCGTCCGGGGCCGCCTTCCCGTGGACATCCGGGCTGGCGCCCACCGCCGGCAGGGACGCCCGCCACGGGGATCACGGACCCTGGGAAGACAGCGAGGGAGAGAAAGTCGACGGCGCGTGCGGGGGGAGTGCGGTGGGGCTGCTGTTACCAGGCGGGGGGTGGGGGGGGCCGCGGCCCAGTGGCAGGTGGCCGAGGGGCGCAAAGGCCCACGTGGCCCCTGCCCAGAGAACACCCGGGGAGGCCGGAGCTACGCGGGACAGCTCAGTCCGAAGCGGCAGGAACTTCTCCAAACGCGCCCTGGCCAAGCAGGGCCGCACCGGACTGGAAAGGCCTTGGCAAAGTCACGTGCTCTGAAAGCGGACGGGTGTTCGCGGCTCGGGGCGGCGGAGCGGGGGAGAGGTGTCTCCGTGAAAAGATGCTTCTCCGGGTCTTCCGTGGGGGGAGGGGGGCTCTCCCCGAGTCACCCGTGTGTGCGGGCCGCCAGCTCCCGTGTGCCCGCTCGAAGACAGCGTCAGAGTTTTCCTCCTGGGAGGCCCCGTGAAGAAGTGAGAAGGCCACCGTGCTGTGGAGTGGAAGAGTCTTTGTGAAGCAAAATCTAACCGGGTGGGAAACGCCAGGGTCCTGGGTGGGCTCGGAGCATCCGTGACGCTGGCAGCACGAGGTCCCCGTGCTCCCGTCGGGAGGGCATGGGCCACACTGCTCCTCACTGGGCGGTTTCGTACAGTTCACCTTCCTGATTACAAAGAAACACACGTTCGTTACAAACATCCAAACACGGCAGAAGCAGAGCCTAGATTCCTTTTCCCTAGAGATCGCCATGGACTAGACCTTGTTACACACGTACACGTACACGCGTTGTGCCGTTTCCTTTAATTTCTTAACGTTTATTTTTGAGAGAGACACAGTGAGAGCGTGAGTGGGGGAGGGGCAGAGAGGGAGACACAGAAGCCGAAGCAGCTCCAGGCGCTGAGCTGTCAGCGCAGAGCCCGACGTGGGGCTCGAACCCACGGACTGTGAGATCACGACCTGGGCCGAACCCAGACACTTAACCGGCTGAGCCACCCAGGTGCCCTGTACCGTTTCCTTTAACCTACAATTTGGGAATTCTCGGCTTTCTACGCCAGCGTGTCCCGGGAGGAACCACCGACTCTCCTGAGAAGGCCCCCCCCCCCTCCAGAGTCCCTGGGGCTCTGCATGTGGCCTTTGCAAGATCCTCTGTCAAGAAACAAGAAGTTCTCTTGTATCACCGTGACGGGTTTGGAAATCACGAGTTCTCTGCTCTCCCTCCTTTCAGGTGCGGGAGCCCGACGCCCTCCCCTCGAGCGTGGGCTCCGTGCGGTGGAGGAACAGAGCGAAGCAAGAGGGACAGGGTGTGGTGTTGGTCAGAAAGTCACCGCGGCTTCCTTCCTGTTTTTTTTCAGCGAGTTTTGAGCTGCTGTTCTCACTCCACCGTGTCCGCCCTGAGCGTGGAGCCCGACAGGCGCAGTGTCCCCACAGCCGTGCGCCCAGGACCACGGCCACTTCGAGGGCACCCCCACTCTCCCTAAAAGTCCCGTCCCTCCTTTTCTACCTTGAGGAAGAGTCTGTGAAGGACGGGTGCTAATTCTTCGTTTAGTGTTTGGTAGGTAGAGGCCACCAGTGACCTCGGGGCCTGCGCTTTCCTTGACGGGAAGTTTTAGAGCTTCTAATTCAGCCTCTTTGCCTGTTACAGGCCTGTTCGGGTTTTCGTAGTTCTTCACGAGCCAGACTTGGTACGTACTTGCCTCTCTAGAAATGGATTCACTTCATCTGAGTTACTGGATTGGCTGGCCTCATAGCTTCCCTTACGATCCTTCTGTGTGTGTGTGTGTGTGTGTGTGTGTGTTTCCCTGTGATGTAGGTAGTAGTGTCTCTCCTCTCATTCTTGCTTTTAGTAATTGGAATCTTCCCTATCCTGATTTGATTTTTAAAGATTTTATTTTTTAATGTTTATTTTTGAGAGAGACAGAGAGACAAAGCATGAGGAGGGGGAGGGGCAGAGAGAGAGGGAGACACAGAATCCGAGGCAGGCTCCAGGCTCCGAGCTGTCGACAGGACAGCTGTCGAGCACGACGGAGGGCTCGAACCCATGAACCTCGAGATTATGACCTGAGCCGAGGCCAGACATTTAACTGAGCCACCCAGGGGCCCCTACAGTTGCTTCTTTTTTTTTAAAGTAAGATCTACGTACAATGTGGGGCTCGAACTCATGACCCTGAGAACAAGAGTCCCACACTCCTCTGAGCCAGCCGGGTGCCCCCGAGTCTTCCCTCTCCTTAAAAACCAATTTTGGGGGTGATGGAGCTACAGGTTTATCAATTTTGATGATCCTTCCAAAGAACCGACTTTTTTCTATGTCGTGAATTTCCATTCCCTATCGTCTCCCCCTCTCGCTGCAGGACTGCCTCGTTCGTGTTTCGCCAGGGTCTTCGCGTGGAAGTTTAAGTTAACGAGTTGACATCTCTTAATCCAGGAACTCCCAGCCCCAGGCTCCCCGTCAGCAGGGCTCTGCTGCGGCCGCGCGTCTGGCGGTGCCCCATTTTGTTCATTTCGGGCTATTTTCCACTGTCCTCGGGATTTCTCCCCCCGAGTCATCGGTGGTTCAGGAGCGTGTTGTCACATTTATGAGGTCCCCAACTTTCTCCGTGTCCCGACTTCTGGCTTCGTCGCACTGTGACCGATAACACAGCTGGTGTGAACCCAGTCCTCGTAGAATTCTGGGGCCTTGGGTCAGGGCCGGGCCCCGAGTGCGCGTGGGAGGGCTGCGGGCCTTCTCGCTCGGCTCCCTCCCTCGGGGCGCTCGTGGGGAGACAGCCGTCGGGTGTGAGGACACCGGAGTAGCTCTGAGGAGCGGTCCGTGCGGGGAGGAGCTGAGGCCAGCAGCCCACATGCTGACTGAATGAGTCGCTTCGGAAGCGGCTCTCCAGCCCCCGCCGGCCTTCGCGTCACCGCGGCGGCCCTGGCCGACACCTTCTCCAACCTCACAAGAGACCCCGGGCCAGAACCACCGGCCCAACCACTCCGGAAATCCTGCCCACAGAAGCTGTGGGAGACGGTGACTCTCCGTCACCAGAAGCCACCACGTTTCGGGCGATCTGTGGTGCGACGTCAGACAACGGACACCGCTACCCGCACACCTGCTGGGTTTCCGGAGGGACGCCCTGGACACGCAGCTGCACTTCTGGCGGAAGTTTCGTGTTTTCTGAGGGAAGAGAACGGAAAACGCGGGTTAGTAATTCTTCTCTCCTTGAGGCGGCGAGAGCCCGAGGCGCGCACTTTGCGATGATGACCTCGAGGCCTCGAGGATAAAGGGATCCGGGAGGAGAGACCCTGACGTGGGCCATCGCGGGGAATTCTGGTTTCCTGACGCCCCAAACTCCCGCGCCTGGTGAAGGGAGCTGGTCGGGATCCTGAGGGTCAGCGGTCAGCCCCTCCACCGAGCAGATCGGGACTGAACCAGGCGTCAAAAGCGAGGGGCCATCCGCCCGGGGGGGGGGGGGCTCAGTCGGTCGAGCGGCCGACTCTTGGTTTCGGCCCCGGTCAGGATCTCAGGGTTCGTGCCTCTGAGCCCTGCATCGGGCCCTGCGCCGACCGCGTGGAGCCTGCGCGGGCTCCCCTCCGTCCCTCTCTCTCTCCGCCCTCCCCTGCCCACGCGGGCTCGCGCTCTCTCTCAAAATAAAGCAACAAATAAAAACGTGCAAAACAAAGCGAGGTGCCCTCTGCGGCACCACAGGGGCGCCACGAATTCTACTTCCTGTTGCCGCCAACTGGCGGCTTTCTCTCAGAAGTCTCCTTCTGTTTTTGTTTTGTCTTTGAACAGAAATCAAATTTCTTTGGGCTGTTTTATACAACCTGGAATCAGTTTTGTCTTTGATAAAATGTGGCCCTTATCATTTTTTTGAGTTTATTTATTTCGAGAGGGAGAGAGCAAGCGAGTGCGAGTCGGGGAGGGGCGCAGAGAGAGAGAGACAGACAGACAGACAGAGGGTCCCAAGCAGGCTCCGTGCAGTCATCGCAGGGCCCAAACCCGACTTGGGGCCCAATCCCACCAACTTGAGATCATGACCTGAGCCAAAAACAAGAGCCGGACGCTTAACTGACTGGGCCCCCGAGGCTTCCTGTGGCCCTTATCAGTTACGTGAATTAACATAAAACACAAAAATGCCTCTTAACGACTGGTTTCATATTCTGTTTATGTGAAGGGGACCCATTTTCAGTTCAATAAAATTAATTATCGGCAAGCCTTACGAACGTGTGCACACGTGCATGTGTGTGCGCGTGCACACAGACATTAGTACATTCTTCTGGAGCGCTCTCTATTTTTTCATCAGATTTTCACAAAATACTGCCCTGTAACAAGTGAAGACCTCTTAGAATAAAAGAAAGGAGACGGAATGAATGAGAAGGGGAGTTGTTCTTGAGGATGGGACAGATCTGGGGGTGTTTTCAGGTTCAGGAGAAGGAGCCAGCGGACAGGAGAGGTAGAAGATTCTGGAAAGGTAGAAAGGCCAGGGCGCGAAGGTCCAGATGGCGCCAATGCCCTGAGGTGTCTGAACCTTGGGCTGGCAGCCACGAGATGCCCACGGCTCGTTGGTACTCCCACCTCTGACCCCCAGCCCTGTCTCCACCTGGGTCCTCCCGCTGGGCCGCGCCGGGGCGCCGCTCCCGCTGCCTCAGGGCCTCCAGGCCCGCCAGGTCAGGCAGGTGGCAGTGGCTACGCATCACCGTCACCAGCTGGCCCTGGGTGATGGCGCGGCTGCGGCAGCCCAGCCGGGCCTGGTCCCGGCACATCCAGTACACCTTGTCCCCGGCCGCCTTCTCCTTCCTGTAGAGGAAGGACTCGTACACCAGGAACCGGCCCCCGAGCGAAGTCCGCAGGAACTCCAGAGGCTGCAGCGTTCCTGGAAGGAAGGGGACAGCGTGAGCGGGGCGCTTCGGGAGCAGGGTAGAGAGCCCGCGTGCCAGGGACAGACACTCCTTCCTGTGTCCCACCGGCCCGCCCCACCGCAATCCTGCCGCACGACCCACTCTGCTCTCCGCCTCCACACCTGCCTGCGCCATGGGGCCCAAGGACCGAAGTTCGGGCTGCTAGTTCAGGGCCCCCGGCTTGACACCCTCGAGCTCGGACCGCAGTCTCCTTCCCAGGGCCTTGCTGCTTCCCGGGGGCGGGGAGGGGGGTGCTGGTGCTGGCCCTGCAGCCGCCCAAACCCAGAGCTTTCCGAGGCCCCTCCTGACCCGGCCCGGACTCCACACTTGCCGGCACACACCCCAGGGCGGAGGCTAGGCTGGAACATGGAGCGAGGCCCACGGCCGGTTTGGGCCACTCACCGGGAGCCTCCTGGCTCCCTGTGCACCCTCCCTCGGCCAGCTGGCAACCAGTCAACTCTCTCTAGAGGCTTCTGAAGCCCTCATTGAAAAGTCATGCAACGTTAGGGTTTGGGTAGCCAGAGAGAACTGGGGGGTGGGTGGGCAGGGCGAGGAGTGAAAGAGGAGGTAGGAAACAGACACGGGAGACCCCGGGAGGGGAGTCGGAGGGCCCCACGTCCAGGCGCACCTCCCCCCAAATGGAGCTAAGCGCTTCCTGGAGCTGCTAGCGCCGGCCTCACCCCTCCCTCGGCAGCCTGAGTGGGTTCTCTCGCCAGCAGCCAACCCCAGACCAGCCCGGCCATGAGCGAGGAGCCCAGATGCAGCCCGCCGGCCCTGAGGGAAACACCGTGGGCAGCTAGGCCCCGCCAGGCACGGGCGGTGGACAGAACATCCCAGACAACCTCTAGCCTGGCACTGGCGCTGCGGCGGGGGGAGGGGGGTGGGCGGGGGGCGCAGGCGGCAGGGAGACCGGGGCGCAGAGCCCGTTCACCCCCCACACCCTCGCACCCGCACCTGAGCCTTCCCTCTGGGCTGGGCTGGGGATCTGCTCCCGCTGCCTCAGGGCCTCCAGGCCCCCCAGGTCGGGCGGGTGACAGTGTCTGCGCATCACCATCACCCGCTGGCCCTGGGTGATGGCGCGGCTGCGGCAGCCCATGCGGGCCTGGTCCCGGCACGTCCAGTACACCTTCTCCCCGGCCGCCTTCTCCCGCCTGTACAGGAAGGACTCGTACACCAGGAAGCTGCCCCCCAGAGGGGTCCTCAGGAACTCGGGGCCTCCTGGGGAGAGACCAGAGAGGTGGTGGGGGGAGGGAGAGCCTGGAGCCAGGTCCTGGGGCCCAGCAGCGAGGTGACGGGGCCCCTGTGCTCAAAGCCGGAGCAGCAGGGCTCCTGGAGTGAGACCCGCCAGCGCCCCTCCGCTCAGCACCCACATCCCCCAGGGAGAGGAGCCAGCCCTGGAGCCCAGGAGGCAGCCCCCTCCCCCAGACCCAGCCTAGTCCCCGTCTGGGGGCGGGGGGGCGTGAAGGGAGGCAGGAGATGGGTGAGGCAAAGGCCCTGAAGGCAGAAACTGTCTCCCCACCTGGGGGGGGGGCCCGCAGGAAGGAGGCCGCTCTCTGCAACCACTACTTAAACTCGGTTCCCGTGGGCAGGCGAGGGGGGGTGGGGTGCACGGCAGTGCGGTCCTCGTGGAGTGGGAGGAACAGGCACGGGCCCTGTGGGGACAAGCGGCTCGGGAGTGAAATGGCAGTCAGGGTGAATCTGTGTGCAGCGGGGAGGCTCGGGGGCTGAAGCAGCAGCAACTCCCTGAGCTGGGCGGAGATGTGACCCGGGGGCGGTAGGAGAAAGCGAGGACTAGCTGACCGAGGCCACGTGTTCAGAGGCACCGTCTTGGAGTGTTGAGGGTGAGGACCGAGGGTGGCTGTGCCTTCCACCCTGAGAACTTCCTCTGGGCACGTGGGGACCACAGTGGAGCTGGAGACACACTGGGGAGTCTGTCGTGGCTGCGGAAGCCATGGGGGGTGAATGCGTTCCGGAGACCGCGGCGGGCGGTGGAATGGGCATATGACACGGCCCGTGACAACGTGCACCGAAGTGACAAAGACAGAGTCTTTTGCTCCAGGTCTGGAGCAGCGGGGGTGGCAGGGCAGAGATGCACCCAGAACGTCAGAGGTGGGGAGAGTGGGCGAGTGGTCACAGAGCCCGGAGGGGAAGCCAGCCACTGAGGACCCGAGAGCCCAGGGGCCAAGCTCAAGGTGCGGGGGATGCGGAGTCCCTCCGAAGGGGGGTTAGTTGTGTGGGGAGCAAAGAGCCCAGGGAGCCAGGCCCGGGGCGGAGGTGGGGGAAGTCTGTCCTGCAGGCTGGCACTTCCCGCCCAGCTGTCCCTGCCGGCTCCCAGAACCCCGCCCAGGGGGCGGCCCCTGCCATGGGCACCGGCAAACCTAACCTGCAGCCCCACAGAGGCGAGGCCTGGGCTCTCGGGCCAGAGTGGCCACTCACGGCCGCAGCTGCCTGACCGCAGGCCCCCCGTCAGCACCACGTACAGAGCTCGCAACCTCGCCTTGAACGTGAGCAGCGGGGCAAGGATCACCAGACACTGGAGAGAAGCTTTACCCAGAAGGAAGAGACCGAAGCAGACACACAGAGAAAAGGCGCTCGGGGAAAACAAGGCCGTCGCCACAGGCAGGAGACAGGCCTGTCGTCCCGAGAGGATGGGGTGCAGAGATGTCCAGGCACGACAGCAGAAACGCAGACATGAGATGGAAAGGCTGGGAGACAAAATGGAGGGAATGTCCCAGGCAGTCAGGCCGGGACGATGGACAGCTGACCAACAGGCACAACGGAGGGAAACGGGCAGGGAGCAGAAAGTCACGAAAGACCAAGACAAAGTCACTCTGAGACAGGGAACTGAGTTTCCGGCCCCCAAGGCCCTCAGTGCAGCCAGATAGCCCAGGGATGGAGACGCGACCCCAAAACGTCAGCAAAGACGCAGCACATGCATAGGGCGGGTTCGAGAACGGGGGCCAGACAGCCACAGAAAGTGACTTTGAACCAGGAGCTCCACCAGCCCCCATCAGGCGTCACCAGGAGCGCGCGGTCTGTGAGCGTGGCCCCCGGCCCCTCCCGCTGTGGCTCGGGGAGCCACTAGCAGGGACTCCGCAGCGAGACGAGGGGGTCGGGCAAGCAAGAGCAGGAGGGGCCCCTGGGAGGACCAGAGCCCAGCCTGGAGCCGCCCGCTGCCTGGCCACCGCGTGTGTGAGGACACAGAAGACGAGGCCAACAAGTAGAGCGGCTGCCCGACGGCGGAGAAAACGGCCTCGGAAGAAGGACCGGGCACCCTGCAGCCGGTGACCGACCTCCTACTGAACTGCAGACAAGCCACCGCAGAGGCACTGGGAGGGTGGGGCAGCGCGCGGGGTCCCTCCTTTCCTCCCTGGTCAGCAGGCCGAGAGACTTAAAAACCGGGTGGGGCGCCTGAGTGGCTCAGTTAAGCATCTGACTTCGGCTCAGATCATGATCTCACAGTCTGTGGGTTCGAGCCCCGCGGTGGCCTCTGTGCTGACAGCCCGGAGCCCAGAGCCTGCTCCCGAATCCGTGTCTCCCTCTCTCTGCCCCTCCCCTGCTCTCTCTCTGTCTCTCTCTCAGAAATAAATAAGCACTAAAAAAATGAAAAAAAAAAATAAAAAATAAATACAAACAAAACAGAAAAACCCAGCTGATAGCAGCAGAGGCACAGACTAGATATTGGGCAGCAGACACTCTATGAGGGGCTGGTTATTTGGGGCGGGAGTAGGGGGTGAGGACGGGGCGGGGGCTGCCTTGCGACTTGGAACGTCTTCCCCCTGTACCCAGTCACACGGAAATAGAATACAAAGGGAGAATCCGAAGGAAACAAAATCAGGGACACCTGGGTGGCTCAGTCGGTTAAGCGTCCGACTTCGGCTCAGGTCATGATCTTGTGGTCTGTGAGTTCGAGCCCCGTGTCGGGCTCTGTGCTGACAGCTCAGAGCCTGGAGCCTGCTTCAGATTCTGTGTCTCTCCACCTCTCAGCCCCTCCCCTGCTCATGCTCTGTGTCTCTCCATCTCTCAATAATAAATAAATGTTAAAAAAAATTTTTTTAAAAACTTTCTAAAAACAAAATAAAATTAGAGATTTCTAGTTTGAGAGAACTTTGGGGCCAAGAAGACTCTATTTTTTTTAATGCTTATTATTTATTTTTGAGAGAGGGAGACAGACAGAGCATGAGCGGGAGAGGAGCAGAGAGAGAGGGAGACACAGAATCTGAAGCAGGCTCCGGTTCTGAGCTGTCAGCACAGAGCCTGACACGGGGCTCGAACCTACAGACCCTGAGATCATGATTCAAGCCGAAGTCGGACACTTAAGCGACTGAGCCACCCAGGTGCCCTGGTGCCAGGAAGACTCTAAAGGCAACTCTGATGACTCAGAAAACCATAGGACCGGGGGCCCTTGAAGGACAGGCAGGCGACCCCGGGACACAGACCGGGAGCCGTGGGTAGACCAGACTGGGCCACAGCGCTCTTCTTAGCAAGAGGACGAGAGGAATTCCGACCAGAGGGACAGAACACCAGGTGGACAAAGATGAAAAGAGCAGGGCTCTGACCCTCGTCACGGGTCCCTCAGGGACCATGTTTCTGGAGAACCACAGGAGGAGGGAAGAAATGTCACCTCCCACCCGTAAACCAGCCGGCCTGCAGGACGTGCTCAGTGCAGGCACGGCGTCAGCCACTCGCACTGTGAAAACAAGCAGCCAGCCCGTGGTTAGCTTCTCTGTAAATCTTGCGAATTGTTTTAAAAAAGGAGGAGGAGGCGCAGGAAGAGGAGGGGAGCCGGGGTCTATCAGGCGCTGCGGAGACTTTGGCGCTGGACCCAGCAGGCCGCAGAGGGGCAGGAACCGGCTGTAACTACTTCCAGAGTGTTCCAGTGAGAACAGGAGGGTGCTCGCTGGGGGACACGGCGGCGGGGGGCGGGGGGAGGGGGGGTCAGAGGGAAAGACTGGCTGGCTGGGTCCCTTGCCTGTCCCCAAGGGCCACTGGCCGCAGTCTGTCCTACCTGGGCTCCCCCGCTGGGCCGCACCAGGGCGCTTCTCCCGCTGCCTCAGGGCCTCCAGGCCCCCCAGGTCAGGAGGGTGGCAGTGGCCGCGCATCACGGTCACCCGCCGGCCCTGGGTGATGGCGCGGCTGCGGCAGCCCATGCGGGCCTGGTCCCGGCACGTCCAGTACACCTTCTCCCCGGCCGCCTTCTCCCGCCTGTACAGGAAGGACTCGTACACCAGGAAGCTGCCCCCCAGAGGGGTCCTCAGGAACTCGGGGCCTCCTGGGGAGACACGGGAGGAGGGTGGGGGAGGGAGGTGGGAGTTCAGGGTCTCGGGGTCCCTCCTACTTCCCCAGACCCGAGGAAGCACGGCTGGAGGGGGCCCAGCTGTGAAAGACTCACCCAGGTCATCCTCCTGGTCTCCGGCGGCGGAGGCGCCCTGCAGGGCCGGGGGCTGGGCCGGAAGGGCCTTTGCGCGCTTTCTAGGCCGGGCTCTGCCGAGAGTCAGGGGCCCGGGCCCGCCGCGGGACAGCAGCTCGTCCACTTGGCCCCCGGGCCCGCCCGGCCGGGCCTGCAGCGTCTCCATGGCCTTCTCCTGCTGCCGCCGGGCCTCCAGGCCCTCCACGTCCGGCGGGTGACAGTGGCCGCGCATCACAGTCACCCGCTGGCCCTGGGTGATGGCCCGGCTGCGGCAGCCGTGCAGAGCGTGGTCCCGGCACGTCCAGTACACCTTGTCGCCCACGGCCTTCTCTCGCTTGTACAGGAAGCACTGGTGCACCAGGAACTGGCCCCCGTAGCAAGTCCTCAGGAACTCCAGGGGCCGGGGTTCTCCTGGAGGAGGAGTCTGGGCAGTCAGGGCGCCGAGGAGCGCAGGCCCAGGAGGTGCGGGGCGGGGGGTGCAAGCGCCTTCTCCTCGATGCTGACCTTTATCGCAGCTTCCCCTGAGCCGGGCGTGCGTGGGCCGCGGGTGTACTCCCACTGACCCCCCACCCAGTGACCCGGGGAAGAGATTGAGTCCCTCTCCGGGAGGTCAGCGCGGTGGCCACGGCTCTCGGTGTTTACACGTCACGTCCAAGGTCACGCACCCGGGAAGGAGTGAGCCGGCTTTGACTTCCTAGCCTAGGCACTCAGTCACTCACGGCCATACCTTTTTTTAGGGTTTGTTTGAAATTTTTATCTAATTTTCGAATAACACGTGCACGTGCCATAAAATACAAAAGACACACAGTGAAAAACGCGTCTTCCCTGCCCCGCCTGGCCCCTGCCGGCCCTCGGTACCAGCACAGCAGCTGCCCTAACCCCTTGCATCCTTGAATCTGGGTCAGGAGGGAGCCAGCGTTTGGGATGGAGCCCACCTCCCACTTACTGGTGGTAAAAACCACGCAGAAGGCCTCCGGGGCCGACCAGCACACACGGACCGGTGCTGAGCACTTCCCACACATCACACACCTAATCGCCCCTAACCTGAGCCGTCACCCAGCCCCGATGAAGCTCCTGAAACTCCAGAAGTTCAGAACGTGTTCTGAAGTCACCAGGCTACACGAGGTGGGGGCTGGGACTTGAACCCGGCCCAAAGTTCAACATTCTCCCCTAGGCCGACCTTCCCTAAACTCATGGGTTACCAGCACCACCCGGGCCTGTTAAAACTCAGGCTTCTGGGGGCGCCTGGGTGGCGCAGTCGGTTAAGCGTCCGACTTCAGCCAGGTCACGATCTTGCGGTCCGTGAGTTCGAGCCCCGCGTCAGGCTCTGGGCTGATGGCTCGGAGCCTGGAGCCTGTTTCCGATTCTGTGTCTCCCTCTCTCTCTGCCCCTCCCCCGTTCATGCTCTGTCTCTCTCTGTCCCAAAAATAAATAAACGTTGAAAAAAAAAAAAATTAAAAAAAAAACAAAAAAAAAACTCAGGCTTCTGGCCTCACACCAGACCCTGCTGCATCAGAAAGTTCCAGAAGGCCCTGGGACCCCTGGTTCTGGAGCACTAGTTCTATCCCACGGGCTCAATGATTTGGGGGACATGTTTATATTTTTTACTCATCTTGACTTTGAGCACATTAGAAAACCAAGAGGGACCCCACACTTCCATCTGGGCACAGGGAAGGGCCTGGGGGTTCCCGCCCGCCCCAGAGGGGAGCCCAGCTGTGAGGCACTCACCGGTCCCCAGCGTCGGCCGTTTCTTGGGGGGCAAGCTCAGCAGCGACAGGGCTCGTAGGCCCTCATCCTCCTCTGCGGCCGGCCTGCTCAGCACCAAGCCAGGGGCGGGCTCCGGCTCCTCAGGGCACAGCCACGGGCCCACCCCTTCCAGTGGCTCCTCCACTTGGCCCCCGGGGCCCTCCGGACCCCCCGGGCCTTCAGGCAGGGCTGGGCTGGGCAGCTTCTGTCTCTGGCGCCGGGCCTCCAGGCCCTCCTCATCAGGTGGGTGGCAGTGGCCGCGCATCACTGTGGCCCGTGGGCCCCGGGTGATGGCCCGGCCCCGGCAGCCCAGCTCAGAGTGCTCGCGGCACTTCCAGTACACCTTGTCCCCCACGGCCTTCTCCTGCTTGTACAGGAAGCACTCGAGCACCAGGAGGCGGCCCCCGAAAGGGGTCCTCAGGAACTCCAGGGGCGTGAGGGCTGCTGAGGGCAGGGGAGGAGGGCTGGGTTAGCTGGTGCAGAGCAAGGCTCGAGGCCAAGGGCACGGATGGGAGCGATGGGGGATGCACAGGGATGGCCCCCTGAGATCGTCACACCAGCTTGAGACAGAGTCGTGATGAGACACGAGGATGCTTAGCTCAGAGGAGGGATGGGACCCCAAGGCCGCCCCCCGGAAAGGGGGTACACAGGGCCTGTGTCTGAGCATGCAGGGCCACAAAGGTGGCTGGGCCGGGGGCAGCAGGCCTGGAACTCACCTGTGTCTGGCTTGCTGCGTTTATGCTCAGGGACCTGGGGGGTTGGCTGGACTGTGCCCGCTTGCTCCTCCACTGGCAGGATCTGGGGGGTCCTGGCTAGTGTGTCAGGGCCAGACACCTCCAGGGACATGACACAGTGCCCTCCTTTGGGCTGGGAGTCCACCTCGTCCACATTCTCTGTGGAGGCTGCCAGCAGGACCAGTTTGGAGAACTCTTTGGGCTTCGTGGGGGCGGCGGGGACGACATCGGTCCCTGGCTCAGGGGACTCCGGGGACGGCTCCTGGCCAGCTTTCACACTCTCACCCTCCTGCTCGCTGGGCTCGGGCAGGGGCATCCTGGGACGATGCTCGGTCCCCCAGGCCACGCTCAGGCCCCAGCAGACGGATTTCTCCTCTTCCTCCTCCTCCCGGATAGGGAACCTGGCAGTCCAGGGGCTCCGTCCTAAGGAAGGAGGCAAAATCCATCGGTGGAGGCACCCCTGGGCCGGGGGCTCAGGAAAATGGATCTGGGGTGGAGGTCGAGGCAGGCGGGGCTGCCTCGGGACCCCCGGGGCTGAAAAGCTGGGGAGGGGCCCGCACGGAGCTGGAGAACCTGGGCCTCTCCCTCTCTTGGGCAGCCTTGGGTCTGTCACCTCGCCTACCCAAACTCCACTTTCCCACCTGAAAAATGTGCCAAATGCAGGGCTCTCGGGGCCTGTCGGGACCCCTGAGGCACAGAGTACCGTGAGCTCGTACGAACAGAGGCCCGTGGGTGCTGAGCAGGCTGTGATGTGGTTTCACGGGTGTCCCCATTTCACTTGGCCCCGTGTTATGAAAGTCGATCATTCTCATTGACCCGATTTACAGATGAGGACACTGAGGCATTCCAGGACGGCCAACACGGCCATGACGTGCAGAGCCGGGAGTCTGGGCGAGGCGGATCCGGAGCCCGTCCCCACACAGGACCTGCTGTGCCTCAGCCAGGGTAACAGCCCGGCCTTCCTGAGCACCAAGCATCGGAGGCCAGCACTTGGGACATGGGCTCGGGTCACAGACCCTCTCAGAATGCCCGGTGGCCCTCATCCCGACACCGTGTCCCAGGGAGACGGGGGCCAGGGCTCTCTGGACTCCCAACTGGATCCGTCCCCCATCCCGGGCGGGAGGCCCTGGACCACCCGGCACTCAGGAGATGCCAGGGCCCCAGGAGGGCAGCGACCTTGGGCCTGAGCCGGTGGTGGTGCTGCCTCAGTTGGGGGGGGACAGGGCTGCAGAGGCGTCTGGAGAATCCACAGTCGCAGAGGGCTCCCCGGATACTGGAGATTCTGGAGAAGCAGAAAAAAAAAAATGTATTATGGGGGTAGAGCTAGCCTGGAGCTGGGGCCCTGGGGTACCTGCGTAGGGTGGAATTTTTTGCTTTCTGGGGGGACTGGTGGTGGGTGAGTGGCGGGTCTCTCCCACCCCTCAGTCACCCACATTCAAGACTGCAGCATTCCTGCACATTTCAGCTCCCCATCTGTGAGCTGTCACCCTCATGTCCAAGTTCTGCCAGTTCGAATTCCCTCTGGTCCCCCATTCCTGCTCTGAATCTCCCTGGTTTGAGGCCCACATTCAGCTTCCCAAGGGCAGGGCCCCAGTGTCCCCGCTGAGACACAGCCAAGGCTTAAGGTGCAGAGGGGAGCAGCGTGCCGAACCCACCGCCCCCCATAAACTCTCCGCACACACGGCTGTCCATCCCAAGGAAGAAGGGAAGCCCATCCCAGGTTGGCGGGGGTGGGGTGGGGGGTGGCTCGAGACTCAAGGAAATCTTCCAGGTAATGGGACACCTGATTGGGAGTCCCGGCTGCCCTCCCTCCCAAGTCTTTCTCCCGGACGAGTCAACCCCCGCTCCTCCCGTGTGGTCCTGCCCTGCCCATCCCGCCCCACACGGCGACGTGGTGGGCTAGGGATCCGGAGGGGCCTGGGGACGAGCAGCAGTGAGACGCGGTCAGCGCCCCCATGCAGTTGTGCTCTGAGCAGGAAAAAGGGATGGCGGGAGGCCCCGCCCCCCTCGCGGATTGGCCCCGGCGCCGGTCCCTCCGCGGACAGCCCACCCCTGGCTCGCGCTCGGGGTCCCTGCACCCCGCCTGCCTGCGGGCACACTCTGGCAGTGCCCGTGGCCTTCACCTGGAGGAGCCACGGCGCCGGGCGGGGGGGGGGGGCGGCCTTCCCCTCCACGGGAGGCCTCAGACAACTCGGGCCCCCTCCCCCAAGCGGCGTGGCCACTGTCCACACAGCACGCACACTCCTACAGGACCAGCCATCGATCCCCCAACACGCGCGGGGCAGGAGGGGACTCCAGCGGCCTCAGTGTCAGACCACCAGGCGCCAAAGCCCGCCTCCTCCGGACCAGAGGGCGCTACACTCCCCGGAGCGTACTAGAGTCACGGGTACGCCGAGTCAGAAGACAGTGCGATCCCCTTAACTAAAAGTTCTGCTTAAAAGGCTTCCAAGGACGCCTGGGTGGCTCAGCCAATTAAGCCTCCGACTTTGGCTGAGGTCATGATCTCAGGGTTCCTGCGTTCGAGCTCATCGGGCTTTATGCTGACAGCAGTATCCTGCTGTCTCCTTCTCTCTCTGCCCCTCCCCCTGCTCGTACTCTCTCTTTCTCAAAAATAAATAAACATTTTTAAAAAATCTTAAAAAAGACTTCCAAGATCCCTCAAAGGATATGGAAAAAGTTCCATGCACTATGGTTGACTATCCCCTGCAGAAAAGCATGAATTTGGCAATGACCTAGAATTTAGATTGGACTGACACTTACCAATCTCAACCACTAGAGGGCCTTGGAACACCCATCGTTTATAGACACCACAAATCCTCCTATAAAGTATGCAGGTCCCTCTGCAAGGCGGTCGCTCATCTGGACGGGCTCCAGCCCAGATTGGCCACTTGCTGAGTGTGGCAGAAGCCTGCGGTAGGGGTATGGAAGTCCTCACCCTCATAAGACACGGCCCTGAGACTGCCAGGCTAGGAAGTGGTGTGAGAGGCCAGACGCCGGGGGTTGGAAGCACTGCCAGGCACAGAGGAAACCATCTTGCACGGTCCAGTCCAGCAAACCCCGCAGCTGTGTTTAGCCATGTGAGGGAGCCAGAAGAAACCAAGAGAGGAACGGCCCAGCCAGCTGAGGGAACATCGATCGGTAATAAACCGCTATTTTAAGCCAGTGAGATCGGGGTCATTTGTTACTCAGCAGTAACTGATATTCTTGGCAAGTGACTGAACATAGCGGGTTTGGCTTTTTGATGGTTGGAATATTAAAGGTTGTGCAATACACAACAAAGTGCTTTTGAAGTTCAGGTGCCATGCTACACAGATTTTAAATCCCTCAGGGCTGGTAATTCAGTGAAAAGAACAGAAATATTAAGTACAAAGGACGGCAATGAGAGTTACGTATTTAAAAAGCACGTAGGGGCGCCTGGGTGGCTCAGTCAGTTAAGCAGCCGACTTCAGCTCAGGTCATGATCTCCCAGTTGGTGCGTTTGAACCCTGCATCAGGCTCTGTGTTGACAGCTCAGAGCCCGGAGCCTGTTTTGGATTCTGTGTGTGTGTGTGTCTGTCTCTCTCTCTCAAAAATAAATAAACCTTAAAATGATTAAAAAAATTAAAAGTACCTAACATAAAATAAGACCATCACAAAAAAACACAAATGCCGTATGATCCCACTTCTAGGATGTAGCTGCTGTTGCCAAATCCAAAGACAGAGTCAGGTGGTGGTTGCCAGGGGCTGGGGGGAGGGAGAGGGAGACTGGGGGCAAAGTTCTGGGGGTGGGTGGTGCTGGTGGCAGACAATGTGAAAGTGTCTAATGGCACCCAGCTGTGCACTTAGAATGACTCAAATTGTAAATTTTTGTTATATATATTTTACCAAACACACGCATACACACACACGTGCGCGCGTAACAAAGTACGGGTAGTGATGCTGCATTTACCTAACGTCCCTGGTGAATGCGGTTCTCCAAAACAGGCAGATTTCAGACTAACTAAAGTTATTTCTCCACCATCCAGAATTTTACGATTATATCTGTTTCAGTTTATCCACGGAGGATGGGTATCTTCGTAAGCTCTTGTCACTCCTCGCTAACTGGATAAAGAGGGCGTACATACGTTATCCGGATTCCCCACCCAGTTCCCTTGGCATACCACCCACGCTCCTGGGGGCCCTTTCCCCGCTTCTCACATCCTGCTGTGTCCAGTTGCCAAGCCTCCTGCCACCCCGCCCCCACTGTGGTTCTTCTTCCCATGGGGGACCACCAAGATTCTGTGGTCTCCTGTGTCCTAAGGCCCTCCTTCCGTCAACAGTTCAACTTTGTAAGAACGGCCCACACTCGACCCTTCTCAGCCTGGCTGTCGGGAGGCTGACACGTCCAGACACCGCTGTCCTCCTCTTTGGCCATCGTGCAGGATCGGTGCCGGCTTGGTCAGCCCATTAACCGCGTTCTCCCAACAAACTACCTGCCCTGGCCTATAGGTGGTCCGTCCACACAATAGAATTCATTCAGCAATAAAAAGGAAGGAAGCACTGACACCTGTTGCCGTGTGGGTGAACCTTGAGAACATCACGCTCAGGGAGAGAAGCCAGACACAAAAGAAAGCACAGTGTAGGATTCCATTTACGTGAAATGTTCAGAACGGGCAAAGCCACGGAGACAGAGGTAGACAAGTGGTTGCATAGGACTGGGGGAAGGGAAGGGGAGATTAGGAAGTGATGCTAAGGGGTGTGGAGCTTCTTATCGGGGTACTGAAAACGTCAAATTGATTGTGGTGACGGTTATACAACTCTGTGAATGCCGTGGAAACAGTGAATTATACAGTTCGGATAGGGGAACTGTATGGTCTGTAATTCACAGCTCAGTAAAACTATTTTTAAAAATCCTTATAGGGGGGCGCCTGGGTGGCGCAGTCGGTTAAGCGTCCGACTTCAGCCAGGTCACAATCTCGCGGTCTGTGAGTTCGAGCCCCGCGTCGGGCTCTGGGCTGATGGCTCAGAGCCTGGAGCCTGTTTCTGATTCTGTGTCTCCCTGTCTCTCTGCCCCTCCCCCGTTCATGCTCTGTCTCTCTCTGTCCCAAAAATAAATAAACATTGAAAAAAAAAATCCTTATAGGGACTCAGGTCTCCAGGACCACTTGGATGAAAAATAGTTTATTTTTTAAAAAAAAGTAATCTCTACTTTTTAGTAGCGGGGCTGAAACTCACTACCCAGAGGTCGAGTCTCACGTTCTTCTGACTGAGCCAGTCAGGTGCCCCCAAAACAGTTTTCTACCCCATTAGCAGGCTTTTCACTCCAGGGCTTGGTTTCCTCATCAGAGAAGAGGGGTGGCATGGATTACACACACATACACACACACACACACACACACGTATATTGTATTTGAACGTTTTTATGTATTTTTGAGAGAGAAAGCACAAGCAGGGGAGGGGGAGAGACAGAGAGGGACAGAGGATCTGAAGCAGACTCCACACGGACAGCAGTGAACCCGATGTGGGGCTCGAACCATGAGACCATGACCTGAGCCAAAGTCAGACGCTCAATCGACTGAGCCATGCAGATGCCCCAGCATGGATTATATTTGCGATATTTTGGAAGTTGCTAATATTCTATTGTAAAACTATATACAAATACTTTTTAAATCTTAAGAACATAATACTAGTAAATCACCCATAATCCTGCCACTCACACGCACAGCTATCTTCATTCTTGGGTTAGTGCTCTTAACAGACATTTTGTTTTCAGTGGCATACACATTGCGTTCAACATGTTGTTTGCTATTTCACCCCACTTTACAGGGGGGGGGGCCCTACCTGCAGATCTGATAGAGCCCTTGTAAAGGCTGAAATCGCCATGTAATGTAGGCCCAGAGCAGGCGTGAACACAAATCTAAACCCTCAGCGGCAATGCTCCGGAAGGCCACAAGATGGCGATGTTGCTCCTTAAAACGAAGTTACTGGTAAAAATTAAATGTCTGATCCAAATGTTTCCAAAGCAGCATCTGGGAGTTTTTCCCTGTAGCAAAAATAAGTAAAGCTTTCCAAAAATGTTTGTATTTACAAAACTTTAGTTAGAAAGCAGATGTGGTTAACAAACTCTGAAAATACTATCTCTTCCGAGCTTTTTCCAAAAAACAAGCCAAAGAACGACTGGAACACTGCTGTGGCCTCTGTCCCTCAGCCCCCACAGCCCCTCTCTTGCCTCTTCCCAGCTCTGCTCCCAGCCAGCAATGACGGACGAACTTTATGTATTCATGACTTAAAAAAAAAACCTTAAATAACTGGGAAGAGATATCTCAAAATGTTAAAAGTAGTAAGTATAGTGATTTATTTTCTCCTTACATTTCTGTCGTTTTCCTAAAATTGTGTACAATGTGCATGAATGCTTTGTACCGTGGGGAAACGGGAGACATCTCGCTTGGTGATTTTTTCAACTCCGTAACTCTCCCGTGACATGTCACCCAAGAAATTAAAGAGTTAACAAAAACGACAGAACGGAGAAATGAATAAAAATCAAGGAGAGTAAAATCCCTGTGGGACCTACATAGGCTCAGACATTCCCTCCAAGATGTTTATTAACTACAAAGGGTAAGACGGTAACTTGATGATGGTAACACACCCCCCTAAGCGATCGAGGTCAACTTCACCGGCCAAAAGACACATCGACAGCATGACCTCCTTGACACAACATCGTGTCTGTGATATTTCTGCCCCAAACACACCCCCCCGCTTTAATCGGACAAGCCACATGGAGGGACGGTCTACAAAACAACTGACCAGGACACTTGAAAACGGCTGAGGTCATCAAGGACGGGGGCAGGCTGAGGACCTGTCACAGACTGGAGGGGACTGAGGAGATCATGGCTAAATGCATCATGGGATGCCGGAACAGGAAAAGGATGCTGGGAACAAGCTGGAGAAATCAGAGTCAGGTTAACAGAGCGGCATCAGGTAAGATGCTGACAATCAGAGAGACTGGGTGACGGGTACATAGGAATTCATCGTACTATCTTTGCAATCTTTTTTTTTTTAATTTTTTTTTTAACGTTTATTTACTTTTGAGACAGAGAGAGACAGAGCATGAACGGGGGAGGGTCAGAGAGAGAGGGAGACACAGAATCTGAAACAGGCTCCAGGCTCTGAGCTGTCAGCACAGAGCCCGACGCGGGGCTCGAACTCACGGACCGCGAGATCATGACCCGAGCCGAAGTCGGACGCTCAGCCGACTGAGCCACCCAGGCGCCCCTATGCAATCTTTTAAAAGCCTAAATTTAAAACATTCTTGAAAACCCAAGTTTCAACTTATAGACAACATGGGAGATGACAGAGAAAACAAGTGGCGGAAACCTCCCGGTGGAAGGGTGAGAGAGGATGAGGGTCAGAGGGTAGAAGAGACAGGGGAGACACCCTTCCGCCCAGAGCCTTGTTGTTGGTCCTGGGACTTGGGACCTGGGACCTGAGCCGGGAACAGAACTCCTCTGGCATCGGCCCACATGTTCAGTACAGTAACCCAGCAATCTCCCTGCCGAGGGTCACCATCGCTCTTCCCCGCTCTGCTTCTGGGGCCTTCAGCGAGCGGCCCAGGACGACACGGCTCGGCCGAGACTCAAACCCAGGCCCAGCTGGTGCCGCGCTAATGGGGTGCCTCTTCCTGCCCTGAGCGGCTGAGGCTTGAGGCAAGAAGCGCTTGTTCCAGAGGAAGCTGAGGCTCAGAGCTGCGGTCAGGCCTTCAGAGTAAGTCGTCCGAGGCACTGATGTGTCCCTACAAACCAGCTCTTTCGCGGTTTGTCACAGTGCCCTCCCGCCGATCTGGCCAGTGGGAGGCACTGCGGGTTCCCGAAACCACCTGCCCGGCGGGGCTCCACCGGTGCTGTCTGCTCCGGCTTCGGTCTCGCAGGGTCTCCCCGGGGGCCCCGGGCGCTCAGCCTGCCGTGTGGGAAGCATCCAGCCACTGCTAGCGTCTGGGCTGCTCAGTTTCTGGTTCGGCCCCTCACCTCCTCCACCACCAGGGACCGCGCGGAAATTCCCAGCTGAAATCTCACGGTGGCTTCTGTTCTCCCGTCTGCATTCTGACTGACACATCCTCCGAGAGTCTGAAGGACTGTGATTTCACCATTTAATATTTACCAAACACAGCTGTGTGCCTGGCACTCCCTGAAGGGCTCTGCACGCGCGGTTTCCTCTTCCAGGTAACCTTGTCAGAGTGCGCTATTCTTCCCTATCTCGGAGGAGGAATTAAGGGTTCGTTCGTCTTCGGTCCCTGTGGCCAAGAGCAAGGCCAACAAAGACAGAGTCACCGCTCGAGACTGCTGTGTCTGCCCTCAGGGCTGAACCTCTTAAAATAAGTGAAAACAGCCTTTTGCAAGTGGAGGATTCTGACCATAAGGATCAATATAGTGGGTTAGGATTGGTGGCCGTCCATCGGGGTGATGTGATTCCCAGGCAACACTTGGCAATGTCCAGGGACACTTTTGGTTGTCATGACTGGGAGGCGGGGCGCGCTACTAGCATCTAGCGGGTAGGGGCCAAGGATGCTGTTCAACATCCACCGGTGCTCAGAGTAGCCTCTCCAACACCCGCTTAAAGAAGCATCTGGTCTACGGGGCACCGGGGTGACTCAGTCTGTTAAGTGTCCAACTTCGGCTCAGGTCATGATCTCGTGGTTCATGGGTTCGAGTCCTGCATCTGGCTCTGTGCTGACAGCTCGGAGCCCGGAGCCTGCTTCAGATTCCGTGTCTCCCTTCCTCTCTGCCCCTCACCTGCTCACACTCTCTCTCTCAAAAATAAATAAAGCAAAAAAAAAAATTAAAAATAAAAGGCATCTGGTCTAAAATGCCAACAGAGCCAAGGATGAGAAACCCTCCTTAAGATCAACGCATAAAAAATGAAATACAAGAGTCCATCGATATAATAAGGCTAAGTATAGTTTTCATGCATTTTTTTTTTTTTTTTTTTTAGTATTTATTCTTAAGTAATCTCTACACCCAACGTGGGGCTTGAACTCACAACCTTGAGATCAAGAGTTGCATGCTTTTCCGACTGAGCCAGTCAGGTGCCCCTTCACGCAAGTTTTATTACAATTATTTGTATGTGTAACTCTGGTCTTCATAAGAATTCCCCAGGGCACCTGATTAAAATGCGAATGCTTGGATTTCCATCCAAAATGCTGACGGAGGGTCTGGAAAGCGATTCTAGAATCTGGATTTTTAACTAGTACCCCATGAGGCTCCAGCACTGGTGGACCACGGACTCCTGCTTTTGAGAAACACTTGAACACATGCCCTTGAGAAACAGGTGGCCAACCTAAGAAGGATTTGAAGGTTTTTTTGTTTTGTTGTTTTATTTCGTTTTTGTGCCGGGCTCCTTATTAAGCATTTTATATACATTATCTCATTTAATCCGTCACGTTGTGCATGTTCCTTCATTAATGCATTAAATAAAATCACTAACATTCGTTTATTTTATAGCAGTGGGAGAGTCATGATCTTATCTTTCCTGAAATGATCCTTCAACAATTTAACAAGTGTCAGATGCCTTAGGGGATTTGGGGGACCTCAAGAATACAGACAGGACTTTGCTCAAACTTACAAGCAGTATGGATGAAATCTGGTGGAGACAGCTTCTTGAGCATAGCTTTTATACCATGAGATAGCAAATACCAGATTTTTACAAATCCCATCTGAGATTCCTTATGAAGGCTGCCAACAAAGCAAACTCAAGGAGGCCTTTATGGTGAATTAACACACTGTACCTGCGCGAACAATCAGGCCAAATCTAAGGAGACCGGCCTTATTTTAAGATTAGAAGTATCTTTCATCGAGGTTATGAGACAGCAAAGAAGCTCTGTGCTTCAGTGGAAGACGATGCGGCTGTCTAGAACACGCCTTCCAGGTTATAGGATTCTAGCCTTTGAACTAGTTTTACAACTCTGCACAGTGTAGATAACCGAGAGCAATGCAGAATTATTCTAGTCTATAGGCAACAAACTCTCCCCATGCAAATACGTATAGACATGCAAATTATTCCTCCCACTGCAGAAGATGCCAGTTTGGCCTCCGTGTGCACATTTATTTCAGTATCTATAGTCTTCTAGAATCTTCTTTGGAATCTCTTGCACACTGGTTGTTAGGTCTTTCTGGTTTGTTGGTTAATGAGTTAAGTATAAGTTTCCATATGTGTTCACTTCACATCTGTGTCAAACAACTTTACTTCCTTTGTTTTGGTTTAAGACTGCTAAATTTTTTTTTTAATGTTTATTTATTTTTGAGAAAGAGAGAGAGTGTGAGCAGGGGAGGGGCAGAAACAGAGGGAGACACAGAATCCAAAGCAGGCTCCAGGCTTTGAGCTGTTAGCAGACAGCCCGATGCAGGACTCGAACCCCCAAGCTGTGAGATCATGACCTGAGCTGAAGACGGACGCTCAACCGACTGAGCCACCCAGGCATCCCCAAGACTCTGCTTTCTAATTGCTCAGGTCATTGGTCCTTTAACCTCTGGTTCCGGTCAGTTTTTAATTAATTTATTATTATTGATTTGTTTTATTATTATTTTTGTTTGTTCCGGTCAGTTTTTAAAATTACATGTGAAATATCAATCTGCACTGCATGCAGTATAACTGGGTATTATCTTAGGAAACTTTTATTATACACGTGTATATTTATTCCGGGTGGATTTAAATATATTTTTTTAACTCGGGATGGCTATTGCTTTGAGGTAAATACTTGAGCCCCTAACGTGTTCGTGTTGTCATATTCAATTTTTACTCGCTGAAGGTTTATTGAATGACTGGAGTGTTTTTAAGTCGGGCAGATGTAAATGGAAAGTTGGAAAGCTTCGTGGTTTACGATTCGTCGCTCTCTTATTTCCTCTCCCCGCCACCCGCCAGAAGCAAGGTACGGGGCAATTCGAATGCAATACTCAAGCTGCCTGCTTTGATATTGCTGTGCACTGGGGGTCAGTGTAAACCTAGCACCCGAGAGACACACGGTATTACAGGCTGCGACGTGCCTCGGAGGCAAGGCCTAAGCGGTAAGGTCCCGAAAGGCTGACCCTCACCCGGCAGCTGACAGTGGATCAACAGAATTACCTTTACACACGAGAGGGAGAGCCACCGTCCCCATGCGCCAGTACCCGGGTCCTTAGGGCTGGCCTGCCGGGTGGGAGACCTGGGGCAAATCCCATCAATTCTCTGGGCTGATTTTCCCTGTGAAACAGGAAAAGTGGCATATCAGATACTGCATGTGAAATTCTTCTATAAACCGTAAAGTCATCTCACGAGAACAAAGAGTTCTTTGTCAGGCTCCGGGGCCCTGATGTTTGAAAAAGCTCCTGGGTGACTCCAACTGCCGCTCCCCTCCCACATACGCTAGGGAACCATGAGGGTTAGAGGTGTTCATTGACTGACTCGCGACCTTCCTATGAAATATGCATGGTCTCTGTGTGTGCATACAGGTGTCCTTTCCAGAAGCCAATGAGGGTGCCAGCGGCCCCGCCCCCAGCGATTAAGATTGCTGAATGGCCTAGGGGAGCCACTGCTTCAGACCACCTTAGAGAGGCAGAGGGCATGGAAAGAAAGATTCTAGCTCCTGGTCCTCTCAGCCCAAGTCCTTCAGTCACCAGATCAGAATCTTAGCTTTTTGTTTGTTTGTTTGTTTATTTAAGTAATCTCTATGCCCAACGTGGGGCTGGAACTCACAACCTGGAGACAAGAGTCACACGCTCCACCGACTGAGCCAGGCACCCCAGAAACTTAGCTATTTTTACTCCTTCCCTATCAGAACTGATGTACCCTCACATGTCATGTATACCTGGTCATGACACCTTCTATCGCCCTCCCACTGAACATCACTGCATGGCTTTGATCCCCACCCACTCCTTAACAGCCCTCTCATCCGGCATCCAGCCAGTCCCATTCTCCCTACGCGGTACCAACCAGTTAATCTTCCTAAAGCTGAACTTTAATTATTTCTCTGTCCAGTAAAAAAATCGTCTCCCTCTCCGTATAAACACCCCACAATCCAGATGAACACTATCTCTTCCCCAAGTCCCACAGAGGTTTTGGAAGAACAAGATAAGCCTGATGGCATCCAACTAGATAATTCAAGTCAAGTCCTTGAAGTGATTTTGGCCCTGAGAAGCAGAAATGTCAAAATATTAAAAATATACCCTTTCTTTAGGATTGAAGGTTACTCGTGATTATCTGATTACTGGAACTCAGTCAGCATCCCCCAAAGGGAAGAAGTAAAGGAAACCAAAGACTGATGGCTTACAGCATGGGTTTAAAACTGGTCAGAACCAGTAGGTCCTAAAATCAATTTAATGGGTTAACAATAGCCTTTTGGAACGGGAAGAACAGAATAGAATTAGAACAAAGGTAGAGTAGATCAGGATGAATCGGGAGAGGTTAGGGTAATTTCTCCCTTTAAACTTATCTTTCAGTAATCTACATCTACAGCACAAGTTTCGCATGTAAAACAGATTTCTTAGTGTAGGGTGAGTCAAAAAAAAGTTTCAAAGTCACCACAGGTAATCTACATAAGCAGAGGGGAAGCTGGGGTGTTAATAGCAAAAAGTGCAAGGTCACGGGGATCTACAGAACACCACAGAACAGACAGGGCTGGGGTGCCAGCACGGGTCAGCACCGGTGGGGCGGACACCGCCGGGGGTGGGGGGCGGGCGAACGTGGGGTGACTGGGGGTTTCAGGGCACAGTCCCCGGGCCGGGTGGGTTGGGGGAAAGGAGGAGCCTGGAGAAAGGAGGCGAGTCTCGGGTGAAGGACAAGGAGGCGGCCTGAGAGCCGGGACGCAGAGCCGGGCGACCACCCCCTCCCAGTATCAGAAGCCGAGGGACACCCGGGGAGGCCTGGCTGGGGGCGCGGCCACGCCGTGGGACCCGCGACCCTCCCGGCCCGCTGGGGCCCGTGCTCACCGGGCACCGGCCGGGCGGCGGCGGCAGCGCACCCCTCCCTCTCCGGCGACCAAGCCGCGGTGGGTCCTTTGGCCTCGACCGCCGGAACCACAGGCGTCGACCTCGCGGCCCAGGCCCCTCCGGCCACCACAACCCGAGCGCCCGCTCCCCGCCCCCACCTGCCCTCTCGGGAGCGAGCCTCGTGCCGGCGCGCCGCGCCGCTGGCCAGGAGCGCGCGCCTCCCCGCAGGAGAGCCGACCTCTTGGAACGCCCAAACGGGCTCCCAGCGCGCATGCGCCGCAGGGCCGCTGGCCCGGGGGGGCCCCATTCCGTGGACAAATTCCGCTTCTCCGGCTCTTCCGTGAGCCGCGCCGAGCTGGCGGCCTGACCAATCGGCGCCGGGATACAGGGCGAGGTTTGGCGAAAGGGGCGGGGCAATCCTAGGATTGGGCGGCGGCGCCCGGGGGCGGAGCGTCGGTCGGACCCGCTGCTTGGACTAGAGATTCTGCGCGGGGGCTCTCGGACACGTGAGTGAGTCGGAGGGCTTTATTGAGACCCCCCCCGGGCCTCCACCACGGTTTGACTCCGTGCTCGCTAAGCGGGAGCATTTGTTTAAATATTGTATTAGACCTGTCACTTTCTCTAGCCAGCGGAAGGACATTTCTTACGCACCTCATTGAAACCTTCCAAGACCCCACGCCAAAGCTGGGGCAGTTTGAGATTCAAACCACAGTAGTAAATAATGATAATAACGGATTATGACTTTGCATAAAATAAGAATCCACGAGTCGATACTGATGTAGATAAGTAAATGGGGAGAAGGAAAAGCTCGTTCTTAGAGTAGAAGGCCAAGTATAAAATGCAGAAGGGATGATGCCGAAAATCAGCATTTGGCAACCATCCTAATTAGTATCCGGTTTGAGCAAAAATCCTCAATGGCCGCTAAAACTGGAGAGTGAAAGTTTAACCAGGAAAGAGTATTTACATAACCCCAAAGGTAGTTATTAATTACAAACGGGGAAATACAAATTTTACAGTAGAGAAATGGTTCTCAAAGTGTAGTCTGGGCGTTCCTGGAGGTCCCTGTGGAATATTGCAAAGAAGGCGACGTGACTGATGTAACAGGTTGATTGCCAAAGCACATGTGAGAATCTCTAGTCTTACCTTAGGCTTATTTTAAAGAGATTTGCAAAACTGCAAAAACAATTCCACTCCTCTCACTGTATTTCTTTGTTTTGGTAAATACAGTCATTTCTCATAAAAAAAGTTAACACATAAATGGTTTACTATTGTTTCATTTTTGATAATGGCTTTATTGAGATATGATTCTCATACAATGCAGTTCACCCATTTAAAGTGTACAATTCCAGTGGTTTTTAGTATATTCACAAAGATGTGCACACATCACCACGATCAATTTTAGAACATTTACTCCAGAAAGAAACCTGTAGCAATCGCTGTGAAATCCCCCATTCTCGGCCCCGCTCCCCGCCCCTGCACCTCGGTAACTATTCATCTGCTTTCTGTCTGTAGTTTGCCTATTTTGGACATTCATATAAATGGAATCATCCGATATGTGGTGTTTTTTTGTCTGGCTTCTTTCAGTTAGTATAGTGTTTTCAAAGTTCATCCTCGTTGCAGCTTGTGGAAGCGTTTTGCTTTTTTTCATGGGCAGATAATATTGTGCCGCGGACGCAGATTACAATTTGTATATCCATTCATCCGTGTTGGGGGGGTTGTTTCTGTTTTTATCCATGAATCCGTTGATGGCCATTTGGGTAGTTTCCACTTCTGGGCTCCTATGCCTACCGCCGCCATGAGCATTTATGTGCAAGTTTCTGTGTGGACATACGCCTTCAGTTCTTTGGGGTGTCCACCTAGGAATGGAATGGCTGGGTCACGTGGTAACTCTTTGTTTAACCATTTGAGGAACTGCCAGACCGTTTTCCACAGTGGCTGCCCCATTTCACAATCCCACCCGCAGCGGATGAGGATTTCAATTTCTGTCCATCCTCGGCAATGCTTGTTATCGATCTGTCTTTCTGAGCAGAGCCATGCTAGTAGAAATGAAATGGATCTCGTGGTTTTGATTTGCATGTTCCTGATGATGGACGATGTGGAGCCTTTTCTCACATGCTTGGCATTTGCATAGCTTCTTTGGAGAAATGTCTATCAGATCTTCGCCAATTTAAAGTTGGGTTGTCATTTCGTTATTGAGCCTAAGAATTCTTTATATAGTCTAGGTATACAGGTCCCATTCAGATACATGATTTGCAAAAACTTTGTTCTGTTTTGTAGGTTGTCCTCACTTGACTGCCCACAGTTGAGAGATGATGTGCTTTGAAGCATTAAAGGCTCTTTTTTCTTTTAATTTTAGAGAGAGAGAAAGTGGGAGTGGGGCAGAGGGAGAGGGAGAGAATCCCAAGCAGGCTCCACACTGTCAGTGCAGAGCCCGCAATGCAGGGCTCAAACCCGTGCCCCAGAAATCATGACCTGAGCTGAAACCAAGAATCAGATGCCCAACAGACTGAGCCACCCAGCCCCCCCCCCCTTCCCCTGCCCCGGTACCATTTGTGGAAAAAAAGACTATTGTTCCCCCCACTTAATTATTTTGGCACCCTTGGTGAAAATTAGTTGACCGTAAATTTGAGGGTTTATTTCTGGACTCTCAATTTTACTTCACTGGTTTATGGCTCTGTTTACACCAGTACCATATTGTCTTAATTGTTCTTTCGTAGTAAGTCTTGAAACCCGAGACTGTGAGTTCTCCAGCTTTGTTCTTTTTCAGGATGAGTTTGGCGGTTCTGGGTCCCTTGAGTTTTCAGTTGTTATCTTTCCTTCCACTCTTTTGAAAATGAATGTTTTAAATTTTGCATCCGTGAGAAAACACTCCATAGCAATTATTTTCATGTCGCTGCCTTTCCACTTAACTCTGTAGTGCAAACACCGCCTATATTGTAGGCTTATTTTACATATGATTAGCTACACAATTTAGTTATTTTCTTGGTGGACACTGAATTTCTAAATTTCGCTATTATCAATACTGCCGCTGTGTGTGGCTGGTTTCATTCCTAACTTTTGGGAAATCTGGGTGAGGAGCATATAGGGATGCTTTTGCACTCTTGCCGCTTTCCTGTAGGTGTGAAATTATGCCAACATAAAATGACAGAAAAATTCATTCACCCTTTGCCATTCATTCTGGCCCCCCTCTCCCCTCGATCCCTCCCTCCCGCACCCGCCCTTCCCTCGCCCGCCGGCCCCTCCTCCCTCGCCCCTCAATCCCTCCCCCCCGCACCCGCCCCTCCCTCGCTCACCGACTCCTCCTCCCTCGCCCACCAGCCCCTCCTCCCCGCCTCTCCCGCCCCTCCTCCCTCGCCCCTCCGTCACTGCTTCGCCCACTGGTCCCCCCCTTACCTTTCGGTCCAGCCGCCCGACCCAGCCCACAGCCCCTGGACGCTTGTCCTTCTCCGACCACCCTGTGCGGTGGGGTCCCGGATCACAGCGGGGAGCTGCGGGCCGGGGCGCTGCTTTCCGAGACGCTTGGCGAGTGACGCCCGGAGCGGCCCCAGGCCCCTCACCTGGCCCAGGCGCGGGGACGCCCCCGCCTCCACTCCCGCACGGCGTCCCGGGCCCTCGGCTCCCCGCGACCCTCCCCAGCCCCGCGGAGACCCCTCCGTCCGCCCGCTCTCCTTCGCCGGGTCGCAGCCCCCGTCTTCCGGCCGCGCGGCCTCAGCCTTGGCAGAGGGAAGACGCTGCTCCTCTCTAGAAAACCCCACGCGGCGCTGACCCCCGCTCCCCTGCGCCTCCCTCCCGTCGCTCTAAAGCTGCTGCTGGAAGTGGTCCCCTCCCCCACTCCCGGCTCCCGGCAGGTGCAGGTGCAGGTCGCGTGGGACCCGCCGGTCCTCCGCCTCCCCGCCCCTCTCCGCGCGCTCCCCTCCCTGTTCTCCACCCCGGACGTCTCCGGGACCCGAATCCACAGAGACCCGTGCTCGGGTGTCCGGGGGACCCGGCGAGAAGCGGGGGGTACGAACAAGGAGTTGCGTGGGCGGTTCCGGGCGGTGCTTGTAATGGGGAAATGCAACGGGATGGGGGGCGCTGCGGGTGCCTCCAGGGGAACCCTCCCCGCGGGATCGCCGGCGCCCACCCCTGCAGAAGGCGGGTGAGAGCGGGTGCTGTGTCCCCACGCGGGGGGGGGGGGGGGCGCCGGGACCCGAGCCGCCGAGCCGCGAGCGCCCCCTCCCGGCCGCCGGCCGCCTCAGCCCCGGGTGTGGGCGGGCTGGAACCTGCCCTCCGCCCGCGCGAGCGCGCAGAGGCTGCGCTCACAGGGGAGAAGCGGACGGTGTCGCTGCTGCTGTCGCTATTATTATTACCATTTTCTCGGTGACAGCCCCGGTGTCGGTCGGCACGGACGCCTCTGAGCGGGGGCCCAAACAGGCCGTGGGGAGGACGATAGTTGCCGGTCCTCCCCGGGAGCAGCAATCTCCCTTTTAGAGCTTCGTCCCGGGAAAACCCGGGGCTACTTAAGGATTGTCGACAGGCTGGACGCGACTGGGCGGCACCGGCCCGGTGGGATAAAGGACGTCCCGTCGCTGCGGTGGTATGCGGCAGCCGGTAAGCCGGTGTGGGAGAGTTTGCAATATATCAAGAAAAAATGTGAACTGCATCATCCCAATTTTCTGAATACAAAAAATATTAGACATCTCTCTAGATGGTGGAATTACTGAAGATATTCGTAATATTTCCTCATAATCAGTATGTATTTAATCACCATGAATTATATTTTTTTCCCCGCTTGGCGCCCCCCCCCCCCACTTATTTTTTTAAGGAAGTGTATAGTCATATTCTTCACTCTTGATCCTCATAACTAATGCCCACCGGTCCAGAGCGCAGAGACGGAGAGTTGGTATCGGTGTGTGACCTCCGGGGATTTCCCCGTCTAACACTCGAGCGAACGACTCTTTTCACAGCAAAGCAAGGATTCTCCTCCTGGTAGGTGGCGCTGTCCTTCCCAGGTGGGACAGCCTGTCACTGAGCCAGTCTCAGCCTCCTGCCGGCACTCCCCATTTCCCCTGTGTCTCCTCTCCCCCAGGCGGTGGTGGAGAGCGCTGGGACAGTGCATAGTTTGGACACTTCCAGCCCGTTCCCCTCATGATGCCTGTGGGCTTTGTACGACGATGCTGGCCTGCTGGCCGTGTCCCTCTTCTGCATAAATCCTTCCCCTGCCCCCGGCTCCCGATGAGCCTGGAATCCTCCCTGTGGCCTTCGGGTCCCCAGATCCTGAGCCACTGCCCACCATTCCCACCTTGCTGGCCTTCTTGCCCTGCTCCGTCCTGGCCCGCTGGCTCCCTCCATGGGGCTTCCTCAGGCTTCCCTCCCTGAGCAGTGTGGGCTCGCGCCCCTGTCATATCCCCCCCCCCCCCCCGTCATATCCGAGGGGCACCGGGCCTACTCCTGGTCCGGCCTCAGCCCCAGTTTTCACGGACTCATTGTCAGGGAGTTCTGAGTTTCCCGTCAAACTCAGGGAGGCCCAGACTGTGACCCGTTCACCACTAGATCCCAGGGCCGGACATTACGGTCCACAAGAAGTGAAGGGTCAAGAAAGTGGCAGGAGGGAGAAGCAAGGGGAGAAGGTCAGGGGGTGGGAACAGGACGGGGAGAGGGTGAAGCTGGCGTTGCCCATGCTGCTCCTGTGCGAATTTGAAAGGTTTCAAAGTAAATACTCGAAGAAGACCTTGACAGGGCCGGACCGGGTGTGTGGGCTCCCGGCTGGGCTGGGCTGGGCGGTGGCTTCCTGCCCGTGGGACCAACTACCCTGAACACAGATGACCGGCACCCAGCACGACGGGCCACAAGGGGGAGGCGCACTCAGGAGTCCACCAGGCCCCACTCACTGGGGACCCCTTAGCACCTGGCCCCGCCCGCGGCGTCCAAGGCAGCGGCAGGAGGGCTGACGGGGACACACCAGCGCCGGGGGAGTGGACGCCTACCGGCAACCCTGCCCGGTGCACGGCCGGGTCCGTCCTCTCCGTCGTCCGGGCGGGTACAGCGGCGGAGCAGACCAAGCCACACCTTGCCTGCCCCCTCTCCTCACGCCCCCTGCCCGCCCTGCTTCCCAGGTGCTACTCCCCCCCCCCCCCAACGCCTCTGGTGTCCTTGTGACCTCACACACCCAGGGGATGACGCGTAACCTCAGAAAAGAAAAACCGTGGTGAGGAACGGAGATCTATTTAGACACAGAGCCAAGACAAAGGAACTTTAAAAACGACGCTTCCAGAACATGAATGTTACAAACAACCAGCTGTAAAAGGAGGGGAGCGAAATGGAGCTGTGCAAGGGGACTCGCAGAGTAACTCACTTTTCCTCGGAGGGGTCTGCAGGCCCAGGTTACGTTTGGGAAAATGAGGTTTAAAAACATAAGGCCTCTAGACTCAACTCTTTAGAAATGATCTGTGTCCTTTGCCCAATGGCAGTTTTCAAAAAAATGAGGACCACGTGTGGGGAAGCAACGCGAGGCCGAAGCCTTTCCTGTCGGGGGGGCCTCTGGGGAACCCTGACTTCCGCTTGCAAGGGGGTACCCGTGCGTTCCTTCACTTCCTCCTCCGGGGGGGTGCGGCACCCAAGGTGCCAGGGGAGGGGCTGAGGTCCCCGGGAATCTGAGCTCCGAAACACCCAGAAGGAATACAATGGGGCCGTCATACACTTCTGTCGGGGTCCCCCCACCACCACCATCCCGCAGGCCCACCCCTTCCTCAGCAGAACCCTGGGTAGCCATGAACACAGGTCCCCCATGCGGGGTGGAGGAAAGCTGTCAGTCCGTGTGGCTCCCTGGAACTTCTGGGAACAAGTCCTAGAGGGACGGTCAGGAAGGGGCTGGATGGGCTTCCCTGGGGCTCAGAGCAGGGGGTCCCACTGCTCCCTTTCAGGCCAAGAGCAGCAGGAAGGAGAACGCTCAAAGACCCCACCTAGTCATTGGTGGTTCCCCGGGCTGAGGGGCCAGGGGGTCTGGGAGACTGCCCAGGCCAGGCAGCCCCTGGGGAAGGACCAGGTGAGGGCTGGTGGGGTCCCAGTTGGGTCTCAGAGGACCCGAAATCATGGAAGGTTTTAAAACCTGTCCATAATGGGACCTGGCTTATAGCTTCTTTTATTCTTTTTGGGTTTCTTTCTGCTTACAAAAGTAATGTATGCTTGATTTGAAAAAAATTACATGGTGTTTGAGAATGAAAATCAGTTGGCAACTGGGTCCCAGGCAGAGGTCACAGCCAAGTTCACTGACCCAGTAAGGGCGCACCCGCGCTTGTCAGCGTTACAGGACCGTGCCAGGCACGATGGCGTCTGCGGTGGACTCCTCCCCGACCACCTCCGTGCTGGGGGCAGGTTGCCCTGCCAACCTTCCAGCTTCTTTTCCATCTAGAAGAGATAGAGTGAGTCAGGCTGGTGTCACAGGAAAACGGAGGGGACAACCCGGAGCCTGAACCTCTCAGCCCAGCCAGGGGATGTTCTGGAGGTGCCACTGGCTGACTTACAGAAATCATTGCTGATTCCAGAGACATGCTCCCCAAGGCCACCAGCCCAGGGCCACAAAGGCTGTTAGAGTCATTTCCGGGGAACTTCAGGCCAAATCAGGGCTGAGCTCCAGGAACCCACTACTGTCCCCATCGCCCAGCCTGGGATGGGCTAAGAGATGGAGAAGTCTGTGGCCCAGGTGTAGAAAACACAGGGTGGCAGGTTGAGGGGGTTGTTCACTGCCCAAGAGTGCCTGACTAGGGGAGCCTGAGACATAGCCCTTGCTCTGCTCTCCAGCCCTCCATCTGAGGAAGGGTGGCTTTGTTCTAACTGTCACCAAGGGGCCGTGTGAGGTGGGGGCCACATGGTCCCAGAGCCCAGGCAGATCTGAGGAGTGGGCAGGGGTCTCATATGGGTGTAAGGGACCACCCAGCTCAGTGACAGGCTCTGAGCCCATCCTCTGCAGTGACCAGCTGGTGGCCTCAAGATTTAGCTCCCTAAGCCCTGCCTCTTCACAGGTCATGGGGATGGCACTCTCTACCCCCTGGAGAGCAGATAGACATGGGGGGAGTCCTTGGGGCAGGACTGGCTGGTGGAAACACGCAAGGGTGAGCTGGACACGCCACAGAGGGGCCTCCAAGCTCCGGGGGGTGGGGTCCCCTAACTCCTGAGTTCAGCTCCCGTCCAGCAGGCGATGTGAGCTGAGGTGTCCCTCGGGTCCCCTGAAACTCCAGGCCTGTTGCGGGGGATGCACCTGTCACAGGTGCACTCTGGCATCTCTCAGCTCCAGGGGAAGCAGTGGCGTCCCTCCCCTCTGCATTCGGGCCACTCATTCCTAAATTTCCATCAGTGAGTGGGGTTCCCTGCACTGCCCAGCTAACCAGGAGCCTCCTGCCCTTCCCAGGACTGGCTGACAGGCCAAAGACCTGGGCGCGCTCCGGGGCAGGGGTGGCACCTGTTCACAGGCAGCAAGTGGAGGCCAGCCACCGTGGCTCGTTCCCGTCTTCTCCGGACACAGCAGACCACCCTCCAGTTGGCCCCGGCTCATCTCTTCCCCAGCCACTGGGCAACCCTTCCCTTGAGCGTCTCTCAGGATTCCACGCTCAGAGAAGGCACCCACGTTCCAGGGTCACCTGTACTAAGCTGGGTGGGCGGTGGGGGTTCTGCCCGGGGCCTCAAATAGACTCTGGCACAGAAACGTGTGCCCCTAGCCCCCCAGACACAAACACCTAAGAGCAGATATGGACAGAAATAGGCCCAGGACACAGACACACAAGGACGCACACAAATATACACGGAGGGACACACAAATTTACCCTCCCAGGCAAATCCACACATACGCAGAACCTTAGACAAGCACAACGTGCATGGACGTCCACATACATGCAAGATTCACACAGAGACGTGGACAGGACACACACACATGCACAGAAACGTGCACGCTCTCCAGAGCCGGCCACGCCCAGCTGTCCCCCAGGCTCCCAGGTGGTCAGGGGACTTCCGGCCCCGAGGAGGTCTTGCTCACTCTGAGCTCGGGACCAGGGCCTCACCTGTGTCCAGCTTGCTGCGTTTCTGCTCAGGCTCCTGGGGGGGCGCCTCAATGGCCCTCTGAGCCTCAGGATGGATCTTGAGGAGGGCTTTAGCGAGGGTGGCGGGGCCCGGCACCCCCAGGGACATGATGCAGTGGACTCCTTTGCGCTTGGCCCCTGCCACCTTGGCACTGTCCTTAGAGGCTGTCAGCAGGACCAGTTTGGAGAACTTCCTGGGCTTCCTGGGGGCCGCGGGGACAACATCGGTCCCTGGCTCAGAGGACTCGGGGGACGGCTCCTGGCCAGCTTTCACACTCTCACCCTCCTGCTCGCTGGGCTCGGGCAGGGGCATCCTGGGACGATGGTCGGTCCCCCAGGCCACGCTCAGGCCCCAGCAGACGGATTTCTCCTCTTCCTCCTCCTCCCGGATAGGGAACCTGGCAGTCCAGGGGCTCCGTCCTAAGGAAGGAGGCAAAATCCATCAGTGGAGGCACCCCTGGGCCGGGGGCTCAGGAAAATGGATCTGGGGTGGAGGTCGAGGCAGGCGGGGCTGCCTCGGGACCCCCGGGGCTGAAAAGCTGGGGAGGGGCCCGCACGGAGCTGGAGAACCTGGGCCTCTCCCTCTCTTGGGCAGCCTTGGGTCTGTCACCTCGCCTACCCAAACTCCACTTTCCCACCTGAAAAATGTGCCAAATGCAGGGCTCTCGGGGCCTGTCGGGACCCCTGAGGCACAGAGTACCGTGAGCTCGTACGAACAGAGGCCCGTGGGTGCTGAGCAGGCTGTGATGTGGTTTCACGGGTGTCCCCATTTCACTTGGCCCCGTGTTATGAAAGTCGATCATTCTCATTGACCCGATTTACAGATGAGGACACTGAGGCATTCCAGGACGGCCAACACGGCCATGACGTGCAGAGCCGGGAGTCTGGGCGAGGCGGATCCGGAGCCCGTCCCCACACAGGACCTGCTGTGCCTCAGCCAGGGTAACATCCCGGCCTTCCTGAGCACCAAGCATCGGAGGCCAGCACTTGGGACATGGGCTCGGGTCACAGACCCTCTCAGAATGCCCGGTGGCCCTCATCCCGACACCGTGTCCCAGGGAGACGGGGGCCAGGGCTCTCTGGACTCCCAACTGGATCCGTCCCCCATCCCGGGCGGGAGGCCCTGGACCACCCGGCACTCAGGAGATGCCAGGGCCCCAGGAGGGCAGCGACCTTGGGCCTGAGCCGGTGGTGGTGCTGCCTCAGCTGGGGGGGGACAGGGCTGCAGAGGCGTCTGCGGAATCCACAGTCACTGAGGGCTCCCCAGACTCCGGCTGGAGAAGCAGAAAAGACGTATCACAGGGGCCGACGGCAGGGCAGGGCTGGCCTGGAAACAGGGCCCCGGTGCATCGGCTCAGGTGCAGTGGCCGTTTTGTCTGCTGGGGCGACCGCGTGGGCAGATGGCGGGGTCTTTCTCCGTTTACAGTGTTAGCACAGAAGGAAGACCGCATCCTTAGCGGACATCTCACCTCCCCGTCTCAGGACCCAGGCAATGGCAAGGATCACAGACACCTCCCTGCCCCGCCCTGTTTATCCCACCAGGGTTGCAGTTCTGTTTCCTGGGACCCCTCCCAATACATATGACCCGACGGCGCCAGGGCCAGTATTCCAAAGTGTCCCAAGACCCCATCCATGAGAGGAGTCAGAGGTGTGATGCCAAAGAGGGGTTGGGGTGCCTTGCTCCCTACAAGTTCCATCCCGGTCCCTCAGGGCAATCTGCCTGGTAACGGGTCACCTGACCACAGGCACCCCTGGGATCAGTGTCTGCTTCTCCCTCCTGCCCCGGTTCAGCCCTGGGACGCGCCGGCCTCCGCTCCTCCAGTGCAGTCCTGCCCCTGCCCTGCCCGTGCTGTCCCAAAGGGTGACACGGCAGTCCTGGAGGAACGTGGGGACCGGCTTCAGAAAGGACACCACCAACGCCTCCCCTGGGGGGGCAGCTCTGGCAGAGAAAGGTCGCGGGGGAAGCCCCGCCACAGGCGCTCCTGTCCCCACACACTGATTGGTTTCAGGGCGCGTCCCTCTGGAGCCAGCCCACCTCTGTGGTTCGCCGGCTCCCCCTGGTGTGCGGATGAAACCCCACAGGGGTGGACCCCTTCCTCGCAGCATATACAAAAATTAACCCTAAAATACTCTTAAAAAAAAAAAAAAGATAGAAGGGGCACCTGGGTGGCTCAGTACGTTGAGCATCTGACTTCTTGATTTCTTGATTTCTCAGGTCATGATCTCACAGTTCATGGGATTGAGCCCCGCGTCAGGCTCTGTGCTGTCTGCATGAGATTCTCTCTCTCCCTCTCTCTGTCCCTCCCTTGCTCTCTCTCTCTCAAAATAAACAAATAAACTTAAAAAAATAGAACAAACAGATAAAATGGACTTCATCAAAATGTAAAACTTTCGTGCCTTACAGGACGCCATCAAGGAAGTTGGACGACCACCCAGAGAGGGGGAAAGAATTGTTGCAAATCACATCTCTGCTGAAGGAACTGTATCCAGAATTTACAAAGAACTCTTACAACTCAGTAGCAAAAACGCAAATAACCCAATTTAAAGATGGGCAAAGGCTCTGAATAAGCCTTTCTCCAAAGAAGAGAGGCAAATGGCGAGTAAGCCTATGAGATGCTCGGCGTCACTGGTCAGGAGGGAAACACGGAACGAATCCACCACGGGATACTCCTTTCCACCACTAGGATGGAAAAAATAGAAGGCACACACACAAAGCACACCATGACACGTGTGGGTGAGCAGGGGGAGAAACTGGGAGCCCCCTCCACCGCTGGCGGGGACGCCACCAGCAGAGCCAGGTGGGCATTCTGTCACCTCCTCCAAAGATTAAGCACAGAGTTCCCACGTGACCCGGCAAATCCACCGAAGTACGTGCCCGAGGGAAGTGGAGACAAATGTCCACATAAAAACTCGTACTGAACGTTCACAGCAGTGTTATTCATAGTCATCAAGAAGTGGAAACAACTCAAACACCCATCAACAGATGAATGGAGAAATAAAACATGGCATCTGCGTACAATGGATATTATTTGTCAATTTAAAAAACGTGTTACAGGGGCGCCTGGGTGGCTCAGTCGGTTAAGCGTCCGACTTCAGCCAGGTCACGATCTCGCGGTCCGTGAGTTCGAGCCCCGCGTCGGGCTCTGGGCTGATGGCTCGGAGCCTGGAGCCTGCTTCCGATTCTGTGTCTCCCTCTCTCTCTGCCCCTCCCCCGTTCATGCTCTGTCTCTCTCTGTCCCAAAAATAAATAAACATTTAAAAAAATTAAAAAAAAACAACGTGTTACAGGGGCACCTGGGTGGCTCAGTCGGTTAAGCCTCTGACTTCAGCTCAGGTCATGATCTCACGGTCCATGGGTTTGAGCCCCGTGTCAGGCTCTGTGCTGACAGCTACCTGCCCCTACCCCACTTGTGCTCTGTCTCTATCAAAAATGAATTTTTAAAAATGTAAAAATAAAACAAAACAAAACAAAAAGAGTGGGATGCTTAACAGACTGAGCCATCCAGGAGCCCCAAGCATCTGACTCTTGATCTCAGCGCAGGTCTTCTGTTTTTTTGTTTTTGGTTTTTGTTTGTTTGTTTGTTTATTTATTTATTTATTTATTTATTTATTTATTTTTAATTTTTTTTTTAACATTTATTTATTTCTGAGACAGAGAGCATGAACAGGGGAGGGTCAGAGAAAGAGGGAGACACAGAATCTGAAACAGGCTCCAGGCTCTGAGCTGTCAGCACAGAGCCGGACGCGGGGCACGAACCCACGGACCGCGAGATCATGACCTGAGCCGAAGTCGGACGCTTAACCGACTGAGCCACCCAGGCGCCCCAATGTTTATTTATTTTTTAGAGAGACAGGCTGTGAGCAGGGTAGGGGCAGAGAGAGAGGGAAACAGAGAATCTGAAGCAGGTTCCACACTGCCAGCAGAGAGCCCAGTGCGGGGCTCAATGTCACAAACTGTGAGATCATGACCTGAGTCAAAGTCGGTCGCTCAACCGAGGGGCACCTGGGTGGCTCAGTACATTGAGCAAATCTGACTTCTTGATTTCTTGATTTCTCAGGTCATGATCTCACAGTTCATGGGTCGCTCAACTGAGCCACCCAGGTGCCCCCCAGCTCAGGTCTTGATCTCAAGGTCATGAGTTCAAGCCCTGCATTGGGCTCCATGTGGGGAGCCTAAATAAAAAATTTTAAATGAATTTAAATTAAAAAATAAAATAAAATAAAATGACCTAGCGACTGGAAAATCTATAGAGTAGAAAAATCCATCCACGGACACAGATGTGTGGTGGGCTAGGGGTGGGAAGGAGGACAGTGAGAGAATGAGGAGGCATTGTTTGCTGGTGGGGATGGTCTCTGGGGTGATGGAAATGTTCTAAAATGGACTGTGGCCATGGTTAAACAACTTTCTGAATACACTAAAAGCCACTGAATTGTACACTGTGAGCGAGTGAACTGCATTGTATATGAACGATCTCCTAAAAATGTTATATATTAGGAAAAAGGGAAATTAAGTCTACAACCAGTAGTGCCCCAGTTTCACTATACCTAAGAAGCGCCTGGGGTTCTTGTGACAAACCCACAGTCCTGGATCCCAACCCCCACTCAAAGGGGCTGGAGGGGGGCCCGAGAATCTACACTTTTTACCAGTACCCCATTTGTCTTTGACACTTGGAGAGATATGGACGGTGCCATGGGCCTTTCACTTCAGAAGTCTGTAATTTCTAGTTCATAGGTTGAACTGGTGTTCAGTGTCTCCATGAACAGGGGTGGTCGTGTCCTGCCGGCTGGATCAGCCTCTTTTCTGGAGTCATCCTTAACCTTCTAGCAATTTCTTTCCTCGATGTGGAGGGAAGACTAGAGAGGCAGCTATTTTAAGCCTAACATATATTTTTTGAAAGTTAAATTTCACTCCATGAAAGTTCATTGAAGCAACAGAATTGTTAAAAGTGAAGCAGAGGGGCGCCTGGGTGGCGCAGTCGGTTAAGCGTCTGACTTCAGCCAGGTCACGATCTCGCGGTCCGTGAGTTCGAGCCCCGCGTCGGGCTCTGGGCTGATGGCTCAGAGCCTGGAGCCTGTTTCCGATTCTGTGTCTCCCTCTCTCTCTGCCCCTCCCCCGTTCATGCTCTGTCTCTCTCTGTCCCAAAAATAAATAAACGTTGAAAAAAAAAATTAAAAAAAAAAAAGTGAAGCAGAAATGAGTTAAAAAAAGAGCAAAGGACTTAATAGTTCACTCACTTTACACCCTCCCTCGAACTCTGAAATCTGGTGGTTTGATATTGTCATTGACCTCCAGTCACTCGCTCATCCTAACCCGCTGTCATGACATTGGTCTGCACGGAGGAGACCCAGAACCCATGTCAGACTTCTGACCTCCGAACAGTAAGACTGTTACAAAGCTGTGTTGTTTAAAGCCACTAGATCTGGGGGCGCCTGGGTGGCTCAGTCGGTTGGGCGTCCGACTTCGGCTCAGGTCATGATCTCACGGTCCGTGAGTTCGAGCCCCGCGTCGGGCTCTGTGCTGACAGCTCAGAGCCTGGAGCCTGTTTCGGATTCTGTGTCTCCCTCTCTCTCTGCCCCTCCCCCGTTCATGCTCTGTCTCTCTCTGTCTCAAAAATAAATAAACATTAAAAAAAATTAAAAAAAAAGCCACTAGATCTGTTGTAATTTGTTACGACAGCAATAGGTAACTAATACAAGGTCCAATCCCTTGTTCCCGAGGTTCTGAAAGGCACGATACGAACACTGCCCAGCGACTGATGGGGGCTCAACCAGGGCTCAATAGAATTACCTCCACGCGTGTGGGAAAAAAATACCATCAACCTCAGACAAATCCCTTCCCGCTCCGGGCTGCTTTCACCTGTGTGCTGGGAATAGTGGCAAATTTAGCAGAGGTTCTAAAGAGCAGGTAGGCAAGGCTAAGCTGTTTTCAAAAGTCCAGGTGATACTGACCGCTTGCACCCTGGGGCTCATGGGGGACTGCGATTAGGTGCTGGTAGCATGAAGGGCCCACATGGGTGTGCAAGTACACATCCTGACAGGGAGATTTCCAAGGCAGCAGCGATCCAAAAAGACCGAGGGCTGTTACTGTGGATACACAGGGAAGGGCTTCCCCATGGTGGCAATTTCAGGCAATGACGCCTCCTCCCCCTAATCGCCATGGCTCGGAGTCTTACTTTTACTTCTCCTTACACACTGTAATTTGTCGTCAGACCTGTCTCTGCTGCACCCAAATAGCCCCTCCTCCCCTCCCCTCCCATTATTACAACCACCCCATCTCTGAGCCCGCGGGGTGTCTACCCCCCCTCAATATGTCACAACTCCAACAGAGTGGGACAAGGCTGAGGATGGCTGCGGGGAGGGGGGGCAGTACTGGGTGTGGTCAGGGAAAAGCAGACCAACGTGAGGATCCTTGACTTGGGGTGTCAGGGCTCATTCCGGGGTCGGGTGGGTTGCGGGGGAAGGAGGACCAGGAAGAAAGAGGCGAGTCTGGGGTGAAGGACAGGAGGCGGCCTGAGCACCGGGACGCAGAACCAGGGGACCCCCGCTCCCAGCAGCAGCAGCCCTGGGGACCCCCGGGAGGGGCCCGGCCACGCGTGGGACCCGGGACCCTCCCCAGCCCACTGGGGCCCGTCCTCACCGGGCACCGGTCGGGCGGCGGCGGCGGCGGCAGCGGAGACCTCCCTCTCCGACGAAGGAGCCGCGGCAGGTCCTGCAGCCTCCTGCTTGGGGCCCCCGCCTCGGTTCGGACCGTCACCTCAAGCTGGGGTCACGGAGCGAGCATGCGCAGCAGGGCCGGGCGGGGGCAATCCTTGGGCGATTCACTGCTCCGGGTCTTTGCCTCGCGGAGCCGAACTGGAGGCCTGACCAATCGGCGCGGGGGGGGGGCGGGGCTACGACTCGCGAAGGGGACGGGACCAGCCCGGGATTGGGCGACAGCGCCCGGGGGCGGAGCGCCGGCAGTCCTAAGGCCTAGAATCAAGCTCTGGGCGGGGCTCTCCCAGCACCCGAGTGTGGGTTTAACTGAGACCCCAGGACATCCCCCGGGGATTGAAGCCCGCTAGCGGCGGAAGAAACCAGAGCTTTCGTTTAAAGGCCTCGTTCGCGCCTGACACTTGCCTGAGCGACCCGAGGCTGTTCTCTATGCTCACTGAAACCACTGGCTCAGCTCAACCCCGCTTCCTCGACGAGGCAGCATCCTTACCGACGGCCCCTCCTCCCCCGCCCACCGGCCCCTCCTCCCTCTCCCCTTGACCCCTCCCTCCTGCACGGGCCGCTCTCCCTGACCCACGGACCCCTCCTCCCTCGCCCCTCCGTCCCTCCGTCGCCCCCTCCCGCACCCGCCCTTCCCTCGCCCGTCGCCCCCTCCCGCACCCGCCCTTCCCTCGCCCGCCGGCCCCTCCTCCCTCGCCCCTCAATCCCTCCCCCCCGCACCCGCCCCTCCCTCGCTCACCGACTCCTCCTCCCTCGCCCACCAGCCCCTCCTCCCCGCCTCTCCCGCCCCTCCTCCCTCGCCCCTCCGTCACTGCTTCGCCCACTGGTCCCCCCCTTACCTTTCGGTCCAGCCGCCCGACCCAGCCCACAGCCCCTGGACGCTTGTCCTTCTCCGACCACCCTGTGCGGTGGGGTCCCGGATCACAGCGGGGAGCTGCGGGCCGGGGCGCTGCTTTCCGAGACGCTTGGCGAGTGACGCCCGGAGCGGCCCCAGGCCCCTCACCTGGCCCAGGCGCGGGGACGCCCCCGCCTCCACTCCCGCACGGCGTCCCGGGCCCTCGGCTCCCCGCGACCCTCCCCAGCCCCGCGGAGACCCCTCCGTCCGCCCGCTCTCCTTCGCCGGGTCGCAGCCCCCGTCTTCCGGCCGCGCGGCCTCAGCCTTGGCAGAGGGAAGACGCTGCTCCTCTCTAGAAAACCCCACGCGGCGCTGACCCCCGCTCCCCTGCGCCTCCCTCCCGTCGCTCTAAAGCTGCTGCTGGAAGTGGTCCCCTCCCCCACTCCCGGCTCCCGGCAGGTGCAGGTGCAGGTCGCGTGGGACCCGCCGGTCCTCCGCCTCCCCGCCCCTCTCCGCGCGCTCCCCTCCCTGTTCTCCACCCCGGACGTCTCCGGGACCCGAATCCACAGAGACCCGTGCTCGGGTGTCCGGGGGACCCGGCGAGAAGCGGGGGGTACGAACAAGGAGTTGCGTGGGCGGTTCCGGGCGGTGCTTGTAATGGGGAAATGCAACGGGATGGGGGGCGCTGCGGGTGCCTCCAGGGGAACCCTCCCCGCGGGATCGCCGGCGCCCACCCCTGCAGAAGGCGGGTGAGAGCGGGTGCTGTGTCCCCACGCGGGGGAGGCGCCGGGACCGGAGCGGCCGAGCCGCGAGCGCCCCCTCCCGGCCGCCGGCCGCCTCAGCCCCGGGTCACAGAGTCGCGTGCGCGAGGGCGCGGGCCTGTTTCGTTTGGTCTTCATCCTACCCCGGTTTCTCTTTAGGCGTCTGAGTTAGTTGTCGTTGTTTCATCGCACTGTCACTCCTTGGCCTACCCCGAGGTGACACGGGTTTAGCCACAAGGCTTTTTTGAATTATTTATAACAGTGAAACGAATGTGAAGTGACGCAAGTGTTCATCAGGGGATGAGCGGATAGGCCAGTGTCCTCTATGCCCACGATGCAGCATCATTCGGCCCCAGAAGCTGCCAGACACAAAAGGACAAACATTGTATGGTTCCATTCGCAGGAAATGTCCACAATAGGCAAACCCATCCAGACAGAAAGGAGATTAGTGGGTGCCAGGAGGGGTTAGGGGAGGCTTGAAAGGAGATGTGGACTTTTAATGGGTGTGGAGTGTCTTTCTGGTGTGATGCAAATGTTCTGGAATTAAGGAGTGGTGATGGTTGCACGACCTTGTAAATATACTAAAGCGCCCAGAATTGTCCACTCTAAAATGGTGCATTTGGGGGCCCCTGGTGGTTCAGTTGGTTAAGCTTCCGACTTCAGCTCAGGTCATGATCTCGAGGTTGGTGAGTTCCAGCCAGGCGTGGGGCCCTCTGCTGGCAGCATGGCGCCCATTTTGAATCCTCTGTCCCCCCTCTGGCCCCGCCCGTCCCTGCTTGCACGCACTCCCTCTCTACTCTCTCTCTCTCTCTCTCTCTCTCTCTCAAGAATAAACATCCCAAAATTTAAAAATGGTGCATTTTATGGCATGTGATTTAAATGTCAATTTAACATGAAATGAAAGCCTGTGCGTGGTTCAGTCGGTTAAGCATCCAACTGTTGATTTCTGCTGAGGTCATGAGCCCAGGGTCCTGGTGGGATGGAGCCTGCTTAAGATTCTCTCTCTGGGGGCGCCTGGGTGGCGCAGTCGGTTGGGCGTCCGACTTCAGCCAGGTCGCGATCTCGCGGTCCGTGAGTTCAAGCCCCGCGTCGGGCTCTGGGCTGATGGCTCAGAGCCTGGAACCTGTTTCCGATTCTGTGTCTCCCTCTCTCTCTGCCCCTCCCCCGTTCATGCTCTGTCTCTCTCTGTCCCAAAAATAAATAAACGTTGAAAAAAAAAATTAAAAAAAAAAAGATTCTCTCTCTGTCTCTGTCTGTCTCTCTCTCTCTCTCTCCCATGCTCTACCCCTCGCCCCTCCCTCTCTCAAATAAAAAGTAAACTAAAAGAAGAAATGAACAATCAAGAAAGTGGCAGCTTTATTAAAATTACTCCCTCTACAGGCGCCTGGGGGGCTCAGTCGGTTAAGCCTCCAACTTCTGCTCAGGTCATGACCTCACATTTAGTGAGTTCGAGCCCGGCATCTGGTTGTGTGCTGACAGCTCAGAACCTGCAACAGGTTTCTGATTATGTGTCTCCCTCTTCCTCTCTCTCTCCCCTCCCCCGCTCACACTGTCTCTCTCTCTCTCTCTCTCTCTCTCAAAAATAAACAGTAAAAAAAAAAATAAAGTAAAATAAAATTGCTCCCTCAAACATGGTTTGTACTGGGGAGATGGATGGGGAAATGGATGAAATAAAGGAGATTAAGAGGTACAAACTCCCAGTTACAAGCCGTGAAGATGAAAAGTATAACATAGGGAATATTTTAAAAACATTTTTTTAATGTTTATTTTTGAGAGAGACAGAGTGTGAGGGGGCGGGGAAGCAGAGAGTGAAGAGACACAGAATCGGAAGCAGGCTCCAGGCTCTGAGCTGTCAGCACAGAGCCTGATGCAGGGCTCGAACCCACCAACTGTGAGATCATGACCTGAACCAAAGTCAGATGCTTAACCGACTGAGCCATTCAGGTGTCCCTAAATATTTTTTGTTCCTTGACTTTAGACATGCATTTTGTGCATATTTTCATTACCTATTTCACACTAAAATCAGTTTAAACAGGTCACTGGTATATTTTGTATGATCCTCATTGAACTCATTGAACTGAGGGGTACTGGCTCCACTGTATGTACAATTTTCGATCGGATGTTACAAGTGCTGAAAAAGTCACTGTCTTTACATAGGCAGGAAGGTATGTGCACCCCAGCGGCTGTAGAAAATCAAATTACAAATGTGCCTTGAGCTCAGGCACACGTATTCCCACGAGATGGTTCTCATTCCCAAAGTATTCAGTTTCAATCTTGGCTTAAATATAGCTTGGATCCTTTTTTTTTTTTTTTTTTTTTTTTTTTTTTTTTAGCAGTAGCTTGGAATTGAAGCCAAGCTATTGTTGATGTGCAAGGTGGCAGACGAGGCCACACATCATTCAATTTCCTGGTTCATATATATTTTTTTAATGTTGTCCTTTATTTATTTTGAGAGAGAGAGAGAGAGACATAGAGTGAGCGGGAGAGGACAGAGAGAGAGGAAGACACAGAATCCGAAGCAGGCTCCAGGCTCTGAGCTGTCAGCACAGAGCCCGACGCAGGGCTCGAACTCACAAACCATGAGATCATGACCTGAGCTGAAGTCGGATGCTTAAGCGACCGAGCCCCCCAGGCTCCCCTGGGTCATAAGATTTAATACACAGATGACTTAAATTACAACGCTTGAGGAGCACCTGGGTGGCTCAGCGAGCTAAGCATCCGACTTTGGGTTAGGTCGTGATTTCACGGTTCACAGGTTCGAACCCAGCCTTGGGCTCTGTGGTGACCACTCAGATCCTGAAGCCTGCTTCTGATTCTGTGTCTCTCTCTCTCTTTCTGCCCTCTCTCTCTGCCCCCCTCTCTCTGCCCCTCTCTGTCCCTTGCTGCGCACACTCTGTTTTTCTCTCTCAACGACAATAGAAAAAAAAAAGAAATGACAATGCTTGTAAACATTGTCTAGTTGGTTGTCACTGGTTAGCGGAGGCCGAGGAGACAGCACAAATAAATACCTTGGTAACGTGCACTAGATCCTGGACCAGAGAAGGACATCAGTGGGAAATCTGGTGACGTTTTAGTAAGTTTGAGAGCTGGGAGTTTGGAAGTTTAGTTAAAGGGATTATATCAATGTTCATTCCAATGGCTAATTATGTTGACTATGTTAGTCTGTAACATTAGGGAAAACTGGGCCGAGGGCGCGCCTGGGTGATTCGGTCGCTTAAGCGTCTGACTCTTGATTTCGGCTCAGGTCGTGATCTCCTGGTTTGTGAGTTCGAGCCCCGAGGTGGGCTCTGCACCGACAGCGCAGGGCCTTGGGGGTGCCAGAAAGGGAGATGGGGACACAGACACACAGTGGGGCTGTGCGACAATGCAGGCAGAGACTGGCCCTATGCACCCGCCAGCCAACGAGTGCCAGGAGCCTCCAGCGTGTGACAGCGACTCCAGGGGACTAATACCCCCACAATGGATTGTCCATAGTCTGTAAACGTTGGAGGAACAAGGTCCAAGCCACCGGAAGTGAGGAATATAATTGGGGCCAACAGGAGAGAAAGACGGCTTTAACTTTACGGTTTGCTTTGTAAATTTCTCTTCTGTGTGAAACGTTTACCAGATGATGATTTCATCTGTCTGTTAAACTGCTAAGACCTACACACACAAAATTAAGGAGAATTCTTTGGAGCATTTCAGCAGTATTTCAGTGTATGTTTCGGGGGCACTGCTCACGTTCACGATGCTGTTCAGCCCTCACTACGGTCTATTTCCCAAACCTCCCACCCGAACAGAAAACCGTTCCCCATGCCTCCTGCCCACCTGGGCCACGGAATTGCAAGATAATAAATTTATCTTGTGCTACGCCTCTAATTTTGTGGTAATTTGTTATGTAGCAATAGGTAACTACTCCAACCTCCTTCATTCATTGATTTACTCATTCACTGTATTTATGGAGCGCCTGCTTGGGCCGGGCACCGAGGAAAGAAGAGGGAACCAAACAGACACAGATCTCTGCCCTTCTGGAGCCTGTGTTCTGGGACGGAAGGAGACGATGGCATTGTAGCTCGGTGGGGATGGGGTGGGCGGATCAGGTGATGGGGTGGGTGGACCAAGTCATGAGGGGAGACAGGGAAGGCGCCAGGCACTGCTTGGTTTCTGCTGATTTCTTATTTTATGTTAAGGCAGATCTAGTACCTCTTTTCGTTTTCTATTTAATGTTTATTTATTTTGAGAGACAAAGATAGAGAGCAGCAGAGGGTCACAGAGAGAGGGAGAGAGAGATCTCATGTCCCACACAGGTTCCGCATCAGCACCGAGGCTGATGTGGGGCTTGAACCCACAAACTGTGAGATCAGACCTGAGCAGAAAAAAAAAACAGTGGGTTACTTAATGGACTGAGCCACCCAGGTGGCCCTTATTTCATCTTTTTTTTTTTTTGTTAATGTTTAGTTATTTTTGAGAGAGAGAGAAAGAGACAGAGAGCGAGTAGGGGAGGGGCAGACAGATAGAGAATCCCAGGCGGTCTCTGCACTGACAGCACAGTCCCCCAAGCTGGGCTCAATCTCACCAACAGTGAGATCATGACCTGAGTTGAAATCAAGAGTCAGACGCTTAATGGACGGAGCCACCCAGGAGCCCCTCTGGTAACTCATTTCACCTTTCTGCCAGCCCTTGAGGGAGCTGTGTTCTGATTCCTATTGTACAGACAGGCCCAGAGAGGTTAAGTAACTTGCCCGAGGTCACATGGTAAGTCGCGGAACTGGGATTTGAACTAGTGCTCCAGGGGAGCCAGGCGCATGCCCTTTGGTCCCATGGCTGCAGGTGGAGACTCCTGTGTGGCCCTTGGGGTGCCCAGCACCCCCATAGCAGTCATGGCTGATAATTTATTACGGATTCATCTCTGGGGAGTGGTGCAGAGGGGCACTGGGGAAGCAGGCAGCAGGGTCCCTGGGGGGCAGGAGGGTGGGCAGGGGGCGATGAGAGAGAGTGGGCCTGCGCAGGCCAGAGGGAGGTGACCCAGGCCAAAGTCAGCACACGCCCCTCTGCTTCCTCGGGTCCCCAGAGGAGCATCTTCACAAAACAGCAACGGAAAGAGGAAATCTGCCCCCCCCCCAGGCACAGCTGGATGCCCACATCTGTCTCCCCGGACACACCCAGGTCTGCTCTTGCCCCCAGCCTGGCCCCTGCCTCCACCTTCTGTCCCTCCTCCCGCTCCCACCCTGCCCGCAGGGACCCGTGTCCACTCCGCCTCGTATCCCTTTCCTCGGCTGCTCCTGGCCTGACCTGAGGCAGTTTGCATATTTTTGCCCTGGACTTTGAGTGCCGTTCTTCTCTTTCTCAGGCTTATAGGTGATTGTTCTGGGGCGGGGCGTAATCAAGTGTTCTAGAAAACCATGCAGCCGGCTGCTGGGGCCAGAGCCCAGAGGTGACTTAGCGGCCCTCTGTGCGGCATTTTCATTCCTTGTGTACCTCCCCCATCCCTGCGGGTCCCTGCCACGTGCCTGAGCATGTCCTGGGCACCGGGTGGCGGGGGTGGGCATGTCGCTTTGGAGAGGAGGAAAGTCAGAAAGGAGAGTGGCCGGCCCACATGACGGCTCTGGCCACTGTCCTGCAGCCACTGTCCCCTCGGGAAGCCCAAGCACCCATGTGCAGCTGTCTGCCCGGATGGTCAGGACCCAGCCGGCGACCGAAGCGTCTCTATCTCCTGCCCCTGCATCTAACTCAGGACCACAGGGAAACCCCGCTCTGCCCGGTCCAGACGCACAGGGCACCGCTTCCGGTCAGTCACTCCCAGCTTCTCCGGGTCCACAGCCTCCGGCCGGCGGCCTCTTTCCCCGTGAAGCTTTCCGCTGCCTCTGTCCACCTGCCAGTCTCCATCAGACACACCGACGCGGCAGAGGAGACAGGGCAGTGGCAAGCTCCACAGACCGAGGGCTGGACGTCACCCTGCCTGGCAGGTGCAGGGGGCTCAGCAAGGGTGTCCTTGGAACAGCCAGGTCTGCGTCTGGAGGGCTGGGTTTCATCCCGAAGCTAGTAGTGCTGTGTGTATGTGTGTGTGTGTGTGTGTGTGTGTGTGAAGTGGGGGTGGGGGCTTAGAAACTGAAAATGATGGAGGCGGTGAAGGCTAGAAACGAGGTTACCGGGTTTGGTGCCTTGTCCGTGCTGAGGGTCCCTTTCAGGTCAACGGCAGCAGGAAGGGGGACGCTCAAGGACCTCACTTAGTCACCAGGCTGAGGGGTTCCGGGGCTGTGAGACCCTGTGACACAGTAAAAAATACATATCTGGTCTCTGCCCATGGTTCCTAAGGCAGAGCTCCCCAAACCTCTGTGATTTCCTGAGTGATAGGGGTGCTCGCTCTAATATTTGGTCTTTGACCTTGGATCCTGACACAGGACTCAAATCCCCTGGAATTTCCTGGGTGGCAGAAGTGTCTTTTGTTCTTTTTTTTTTTTTTTTAATGTGTATTTATTTTTGAGACAGAGACAGAGCGTGAGCAGGGGAGGGGCAGAGAGAGAGGGAGACACAGAATCCAAAGCCGGCTCCAGGCTCTGACCTGTCAGCACAGAGCCCGCCGAGGTGCTCAGACTCACGAACCTCGAGATCATGACCTGAGCCGGAGCCTGACGCTTAACCGACTGAGCCACCCGGGCGCCCCGTGTCTTTTGTTCTAACGTGGTGACTCTGGTTGGGCTCCTGGAGAGCTTCAGGATGAGGGCCGGTCACCAGATATAAAGGCCAAGGCTTCATTAGCAACTTGGAACTCCTCTGGGGAGGTGGGAAGGGCTGGGGACTGAGTTAAGGATGCGTCCTGTGCACGGGACGGTCCCTGGACCACAGGATTCGGGCAGGTGCGCACAGGGAGCTGTGCAGAGGGTGGCACACCCAGAAGTGTGGGGGGGGTGTCTCTCTCCTCCCCACCCCCCCGCCCCCACCCTCCCGGTGCGTCTCCCCGGCCGGTCTTCCTGTGGTACAGCCTTGACCATAAACCGGAGATCTAGCAAGTAAACCGTTTGCCTGGGTTCTGTGAGCCCTTCTGGCAAATTAACGAACCCAAGAGGGGGGCCATGGGATCCCCTGATCTGCGGCCAAGTGGAACAGAAGTGTGTGGGTGACCTGAGGCCCCGCTGTCAGAAATTGTCCCCTGAAGCAGCGGGTCTCCTGGGGTGGGAAGGGGTTAGGCGCTTAGTAAACACTCAATACACGTGTGTTCGGTGGCTTTTGTGTTGCCCCAAAGTTGACTTTGTTCAGACCCAAGACGTAAAAGCATGTCTAGCATGCTGCCTCACAGCATTCCTGCCCTGAGGAAGGGGACCCTCCCCTTCTGCTGGGGGTGGGGGTGGCTTAGAGAGCATTCCTGTCAACACCTTTCGCGGCTCTTGTTTGTTTCGTCTTCAAGGCAAGGGGGTCAGGCAGGGCCCAGACCCCCACGGGGAGAGGGTGGGGTGGCCGGTTGGGAGGGGCCTCCGGGCCTCAGGCCAACGACGGGCCCCATCTTCTCCTGACCTGACCTGTGCCTCCCCCAAGCTACCCCAGTCCGCCAGGTCACGTACTCCCCAGCCTACGCCAGCCAGCCCGTGGGGCCCCCCGGGCACTGATCCCGGGCCTGCCCTGCCCTGTGCCAGGGGACGGTGGTGAGCTCTGAAAGAAACGACGGCACCCACGGCAGGAAACACACCGCAGGCCCTGCGGCTGGGGCACAGCGAGCCCAGGCCGAGCCTACAGGATGGAGACGGGGAGGGACCGCGGGGCTCAGAGTCCTAGGGTGACGCAGACGGGAACCAGAGAAAAGTCAGGGACGCTTGAGGTAGCCCGTCGCACAGAGCTCTTCGGGAAGAGTGGGCTCCGAGGCAGAGGCTGGCCCTGCTCCACCCTCTGCAGGGACCAGCTGGTGGCCCCACGGTGGTGACTTGGGCCCTCTCAGCCCTGACTCCCACGGGCCGTGGGGACGGCACAGTCCATCCCTAAGGCGGGTGGCAGGAAACAGGTGGACAGTGGAGGTCCTCAGAGGGCAAGCTGGGCATGCTGCAGAGGGGTTCGGGGCCCCAGGGACAGGGTCCCTCTGACTCCCCCAGCACGGCTCCGGCCAGGCGACCCCCGGCAGGCGTTAGAAGCCAAGGGGACCCGCGGGTCACCTGAGAACGCCTGGCCTGTGACCGTCAATGCCCCTCCCAGGTGTCCTCGGTCCCAGGCCAGGGGGAAGCAGTGCCCTCCCCACAGGCTCCCGGAGCCCTTGGCCATCGTGGGTGCACCGAGTGAACAGGGGAAGTGACCGGGGTCCTGGTTCCTGTCCCCTAGCGGGTGGCTGGATGCGGCCAGGCCTGGCTGAGCGTGAGGGGCAACTCTTGGGTCTCACGCTGGCGACCATTTGGGGCACTTCTCCTATCACCCTATCCCAAAGGTACCAGAGCTCAGCCCTGTGGGGAGGACACCCCACGTCGTCTTTCTTCCGACACACTCGACTCTCCCGGACTCCCGGGACCCGCCAGGGCCACGTGTCAACCTTACATCCTGAAGGGGTAACCGGGACAAGAGACCAGGGTGCTGACTGTCCAAGAGTCCACCGGGCTGCCGCGGACCGGTCCCTGTGTGTGGGGGGGTGTCTGTGGAGGTCCCACGACCCACCCGGCCTCTGGCTTACAAGCTGCCTCTGCAGGCCCGGGGATGTTCACACCCCCCACAGGACTCTTTGCGGGGGACCCACCGCCTCCTGGGCTCCCCAGCCGCGGCCCCTCACCGCCCCCCGGGGCCCAAATACACCAGGAACCACCACAGGCTCCTCTCCATCCGGCCCACATCTTTGCTCCGCCGGGGCCGGGGCCTCGGCGGCAGGCAGGAGCTGAGCGGAGGGCCATCTTCCGGCCTGGCCTCCCCCTGTGGCCGTCCTGCCCAGGGATGGAGACCATTCTCCTGGGGTCAGCTTCCCGTCCCCCTGAACAATCTGGGGAAACTGTCCTCCGAAAACCTCCAGTGGCTGCCAGCCTGGCCCCCCCCCGCCTTCTGTACCCCGCACCGTGCAGCCCGAGGCCTGGCCCATGGCCCCCTCTTCTCTGTCCCTGGGTCATCTGGGGACACCCACCAGTGGCCCCCTGACCCCTCTTCCCTGTTCACCAGTTTCGTCTGGTTTCTCATCACCCTGATACCCCTCCCCCACCTCGGGGTGCCCAGCAGGACCCACAGAGGGCAGGCTGAAGGCGGGTGGGGGGGCGGGCCACTCCAGGACGGCTGGGTGCAGAAAGGAGCAGCTCAACCCGCTGCCATTCCCTGCCCAACTCCCCCCACCCCCAGCCAATTCAAAGGCACGCACTCCTGGACACCCCAGATGCCCCTGGTCCTCGCCTTTTGTTCCCTGTCGCCCCTTCAGAAGGAAGGTCTGATGTCTGCGTGCGGAACGTTTCCCTGTCCCACCCCGGCCTCCCTTGGCCGAGCCGGCTGTCCTGTCCCGACCACAGACGCGCTGTGGGACCCCACATCTCGATGGAGCCGGTTCCCTGCCAGTCCCTGTGCCCTCATCCCGGAAGGGAAATCCAGCCCTCCCCCCACAGGCTCCGGCAGGCTCTGGCTGCACCAGACCTGGAAGCAGACCCACTCGCGAGCGGGCATTCCTCCCTCCTCCCTCCTGCGGCTTATTGGAGAAGCTATGGTTTTGCTGAACCCATGTGACACTTTTCTGAGGTCATCGCGGTCCTGATTTCGTTTCATTTCTCCACCTGCTCTGAAATAAAAGCAGTTTAAAGTCTCCTAGTTTGTGAGACGAGTAAGGATTCCATCCGAGGGTGAGGGAGAGAGCCAGAGAGCCAGCCCCGGGGCAGCTGGGAGAGCAGGGGTGGCACTGAAGGCAGTTCTGAGCTCACTGTGTAAATACAGCCTCAGGTCCGGCCAGCGTCCAGTCCTGCCCCCCAGTCTGCAGCCCCCACCCCATACTCATTATAATCTCTGCAGCCAATGTTTTTGGCCAAAGACCCTTTCCTTGGGAGCTTGCAGCTGGAGCCTTTGGTCCTGGGAGACTTCCTGGAGGAGGTGACACTGTGCCTGGGAGGGCAGGGACTGAAATGCCCTTTTGCAACGACCATCATTTGTTATTTACAAGACCTGGAGGTTCTACAGCAACCCTGGAGCCACACAGTGAGGTAGCTGGGGTTGGGGGCGGGGAGAGAGGAAGAGAGAGGAGAGAGAGGAGAGAGAGGGAGAGAGAGAGTGCACAAGAGCCCACTCACGGACAGGCCTGGGGTTCTGCTTTTATTGGGATCAGGGATGCGGGCCCAGGGTTTTGCAGGCTCACTCTCTATTGCTGAATTTAAAACATAAGAACAGGAATCTAAAGCTTTGGAAGAGAGAGAGAAAAAAAAAGTGGCCCAAATGGTCAGCTATAGAAGTCCACCGAACTCTCTAAAACAGCAGAGTGGGGAGGTGGCCTGGCCCTTTTCCTAGGGTGGCTGGCAATGTGTTCTTGTGAGATAGCCTTCTTTGAAATGGACGCCTTGGCGATCAAAGTTCAAGATGGGCACCTGCATCAGAAAAGAGAGAAAGGAAACCGCGGTGTGGGGGGGGGAGGGGACAGGGGGCTTACACTGCACCCACCCTGTGATGCCTCCGTCAGAGGATGTGAACTACCTGGGGAGCTAATATGCCAAAAGCAGGGACAGGGCACACTGTCATCCAGAAAGTACACTTCTCAACAGGATTACGGTAACAAATCCTATAAATATTGAGGTGGGAGGAGAGTCTGGACTCCAGTTTGTAGCCATCGTCCCAGACTTGAAGGGTCCAGCAAGGAAAATGGGTCGGTCATCTCAGGGGCCAGCTCAGGAAATCTGTTCAAGGATTTGGGTAACGCCACGAAATATTTTAACGTCTTGGGCCATCTAGTGTCGGGGGCAACCCGATCCGGTGGGGGCCTGCAGAAGAGGCCGTCAAAGAATTCACCTGAGGTGGAAAAAAGGACATAGAAGTTTCCTGCATGCACTGCAGGGGAGCAGTGGGAAAGGCTGCAGAGAAGCTGCCGTCAGCCAGGAGGGGGGAGGGGGGCTGCAGGAAAGGGGGAAGGTGAGGAGGGACAGGAACATGCGGAATTTTCCTTTTTTGGCACCTGGATCTGGGTGTAAGTAATCCACTGGTCAGCTAGGGCTTACGGATATTTCGAGGTGGATCGCCTAATGCGCCGGTCTGTCTTCATTCAGGAGGTCACTGTGGGCCCTCCTTCCTCACTCAGGCTTCCCTCGCTCAAGCTGGAGGTCTGCAAGTGGCCTGTACCTGGCGTCAGTGGGTTTGAACCTGTCCGGAGCCGGCAGGTTGCTCCGTATCTCATCCAACCGGTCTTCGTCCTGAGGACAGGTCAGGTCAGGTCAGAGTCGTGTCTCATTTCAAGAGGTGCTGATGCAGGCGGACTCCCAAGGTCAGGCCTCCAGCCCCCGCCCCCCAGCTATGGGGGTACATTCCAAGACCCCCCCGTAGATGCCTGAAACTGGAGACAACAGCAAACCCTACATATACCATGCTTTTCCTATGCATAGATGCTTCCGATAAAATTCGTAAGTCGGGCACGGTAAGAAATTAACAATAACTAATAATAAAACAACTGTAATAGAAAAAAACAATTATAATGACAGTAATAACATAATTTGACAATAAATTTCATATTAAAAAATAAGCAAGGGTCTTAAAATAAAAAAACATTATAATATCTGCATTACGCATGATAGAATAGTAGTTCAAAGCATAACAAGGCCTGTATGAAACTGGCCCCTCTCTCTCAGAATACCTCATTGGCCTATACTCACCCTACGTCTTGTGACGGCATCACATGACGCAACGGAGGTTAAAGACTGGGGCCGACGACAACGCCGTTCCTGAGCTCTGAGTGCCGCCACGTGGAGGGGATAACTAGGGCACATCTAGGGCTCAAAATGTCCTCGGGTGAGGGGAGGGCGGGCAGCGGCAACCTGGCAGACGTGCCTGGTCTGTGGCATGAACGTCTCTGGTGACCGTCCTGAGGGGCCCACCGGCAACAGGCACGAAGACTGTCCCCCTGCGAGCTGCAGTGGTGGTCCCTCCGAAGTTTGGATCGAGTCGCCCCACTTGGGCCTGCCCGGTTGTGGGATGGGCGGTTTTAGGTCTCAAGGATCCCAGGTCAGAGGGCGGGAGAAATGCTGGAAGTTTGGAGTTGTAGCCGGCTACTGGAAGAAACTAGAATTCAGGATCTAGCCTAGGTGAAGACAAACATCAAAGATAATCCGCGGTGCTAGAATATACCTGTGAAGGTGTGTTACTGAAGCAGACCTGTTCTCTCTGTAATCGCTGCGATCTGTGGCAAGGACAACCGTAGCAAGACTATTTTGTTTGCAAATTCAGTCTAGTTGCAATAAACTCGGCCCTCTTGTTTATGTGAGTGCAGCAGGAATAGTGACTGACCATCCAGGCTCTTTCAAGTCTGCTTTCCTGGAACTTTTCATAAGGAATCTCAGATGGAACTCTGAAAAGCCTCTCCAGGCTAAGAAGCCAAGCCAACACCTCCCTGTCCGATCTTACCTAGAATACCTATAAATTTGGGGGGCAGTCCCTCTTCGTGAGGTTCCTGGGCCTGTCAGGAGGCAATCTTCCTGACTCACACGATAAGGCTGTTGGGAACCCCAGCAAGGTTATCAGGCTGATTTTTCCAAGGGTTGGTTCCATACAGTCACTCTTTGTTCCTTAGTGCTGTCTGGTCATATCTCAGTCTATGCGCGTCATTCTCAGATATGATATTCTAGCCAAAGCCTTGGTAATATGACCAGTGTTTCCAATAGTGTCCTGTCGCAAGGAGAACAGATTCTTATTGGACTTACACAAATGCGTTGCTATGAAAATATAAGCATACTTACTGGGAGTTTCCAAAGCCTGGAGGGATGAGGTAGGGAGAAAACGTAGCTGCTTTATCTTTGTTTACAAAGGTAGACTTCACAGACTGCCGTGAGTCATAGCTGGTTTAAGACAAAGTTTCCTTGAATCTGGAGAACAAGAGAGTAAAGAACCAGCAACGTTTCAAACAGAAGTCATAAAAACGTGTAAGGATCCTCATCGGGTCCGTCCGTCCCCTGAAATTAATCCTTGTTGATGCTGCTCTTTCATCAGCAGGTTTTACAAATCTGGTTTTGCTTTCGGGTTCTGTAAATTCTTTCGCAGTACAGCGATGCGATCTGAGAGTTCTCAGAAACCTGTATTCTGAAGCACCTGCCCGTCCTTGCTATGAATTTCTATGCAGACGGAACAGTTTTCCAAAAGCATCAGAGTACAGCAGTAACTGTCTGTAAGTGACAAAAGACTTGAAGATGGACATGGTTAGAGAGCTGATGGAAGTTTATTACAACGCAGCTGACACGGAAATCTGGTTATTTGGGGGACACACAACATTTCAAGGTGATAACTGGAATAACGACTGATAAGATTACGTATCAGATTTTTTGCAGCTTCAGATAATTTCTGGAACACTTATGTTAATAACGTATATCCACACAAGGATATTAAGAAAGAAGTTACAGCATTATCTCTTATTTGAAAATGCTTCCCATGTAATATAACGTATCAAGTAAGACTAGTTGAAATTAAAAGAATTTTTTTTTTTAATTTTTTTTTTTCAACGTTTATTTATTTTTGGGACAGAGAGAGACAGAGCATGAACGGGGGAGGGGCAGAGAGAGAGGGAGACACAGAATCGGAAGCAGGCTCCAGGCTCTGAGCCATCAGCCCAGAGCCTGACGCGGGGCTCGAACTCCCGGACCGCGAGATCGTGACCTGGCTGAAGTCGGACGCTTAACCGACTGCGCCACCCAGGCGCCCCATGAAATTAAAAGAATTTTTAATGTTTGTTTATTTTTGAGAAAGAGAGAGCGAGCGTGCATGAGCAGGGAAGGGGCAGAGAGGGAGACACAGAATGCAAAGCAGGCTCTGGGCTCTGAGCTGTCAGTGCAGAGTCCGATGCCGGGCTTGAACCCATAAATTGTGAGATCATGACCTGAGCCCAAGTCTGACGCTTTATCAACTCAGTCACCCAGGTGCCCCTGCCCCCTCCAAGCCTATTTTTACAGCGCTTATAATAGTGATTCTGGTTTTCTCCTTTTTCATTTTGAAATAATGAGCTTCACTTTAGGACAAAATTACTTTGGGGAAGCCAGGCTGGCTTGGTCAGTGGAGCATGAGACTCTTGGTCTCGGGGTCATAAGTTCGAGCCCCGTGTTGGGTGTAGAGATTATTAAAAATGGGACAAAATTACTTTCTTTTTACTTATTATTTCTAGTAGTTTAAATTATGTATATTAATTAGAATGATTAATCTTTACAAAACTTATTTTCTAGTGAAAACTAAGAAGTAAGCAATTGTGAACTGCTACACAGCATTCTCTAGGTTGTCAAATGTATGATATTTCTTAATTCCTAAAAACATAACATTTCCTCATAATGCAATTTTTTCCAATTAAACTGCAGAGGCGTCAACCCATAATTACGGGGAGTGCCCTGTGAAGAGTAATTCTTTGGACTCAGGGTCCAATGGGGTCTCCTGAGGGGCACCCGGGGGGCTCAGTCGGTTGAGCATCCGACTCTCGAGTTCGGCTCAGGTCACGATCCCAGGGGTGTGGGATCGAGCCCCGTGTCTGGCTCCGTGCTGAGCATGGAGTCTGCTTAAGATGGTCTCTCTCTCTCTCTGCCCCTCTCCACTGCTTGTGCACTCTCTCTCTAAAATAAAAATTAAAAATAAAATAGTACTAGTCAATACTACTAGTGAACATTAAAACTAGTGCATTAAAAAAATGGGGCCTCTTGCGGGTTGGAAATAAAGAGGGGATCGTTTGGTCGCCACGGCATAGAAACTATAAACCCATCGGACCATGCCAAATTTGCACAGGAGACGGGCCTCATCTCGATGTTTGCTGTTGCCTGTGCGCCTTGGCAGAGATCTCGGCACGGGCACGGTGCCACGCAATAAATATCCCGGTGAAGAGGCGGAGGCCCAGGTAGGAGTCTCCGTGGCTCCGGGGGCCTTCGCCTTCCCTTTCCCTCTGTGTCCTCCCGAGAGGCCTTGATAACCCTGTCAGCGTTTCCCTCGGTGGCAGGGAAGCCAGAACATTTTGGATGGTGTCACCGAGAGACCTCCTTGTAGGCCACTCTCCTTTCCAGGGCGTCCCAAGAGACCTCCCCGGGATCGGGGTCTGCCTCCACTGGCGTGCTATGTGCAGGCTCTTTGGGAAAAGCCCCAGGCCTCTGGGCTGCTACACCAAGGCTTGGCATGCTGGCATGCACGGCACTGAACGATGCCTGGAAGCTTCTGCGGGGCTTGCACCTATCGAGGAGCTGGTATATTAGGATGTGCTGGCACCAGAGGTTCAGAGCATTCACATCTGTCCGTTAATTTTTGTAGTGGTATCATACCAGGAATAGGACCCACATCAGGGGATGAACAGTGACAGCAGTGAGTGAAGCAGTGACAGAGAGACCGTGGCCTTCGTTGTATTTTCCCTCTGGTGGCACCACAGGTTTCTGGTTACGAGGCTATTTGACTCCTCTGGGTGAGGACACGCGGTTAGGGCACGACCCGCTGACTCAGTGGTCACTGGCATATGTCTCCTGTCCCGCTCGCCCACGGGCATCTTTTCCTTGGGCCTTCAGCCCAGAGCCTCTCCGCGGGCAGGGACGCCAGCCTGGTGATCCAATCTGCCCGCCTCCGTTCCCCTTGGCCTTGAGAGGTGCAGAACCCTCACACACATTAATAGCCAACTAAGGCCTTCATAATTAGTGGTCTAACGAGATGATTAGACCGCATGGCCTCGATCACACCGCTCCAGGGAGGCCCGCGGATAATTATGGCGGCTGTGATCTCTTGGGTCAGATACCACAGGCAACACACAACAGAGGCGACACGCAGAAGCGCAGAGCAGCGTGCGAGGCTGCCCGTGAGCACCGCTGCTTCCCCAGGCGGTGTTCCCGAGTCAGGTAGGGGTGAGTGAGCAAGCCGCGCTCCCCTCAGCTAACCGCAAGGGCAGTCACGCAACCCTGCCGGCGACGCTGGCCGCTCTGTGTGTGGTCGGAGCCTCTCAGTCACCGGTGTCCCAACTGGCCCAGCCCTGTGGCTCTTACTATGACTGCAAGACACCCTTTGGCAATAACCATCAGGAAACTATGAAAAAAAAATAATAATAAAGGTTTATTACGTCAGGACCAGAAAATTATATAACATACCTGGGGCCAGGCAGTGAGGTCTCTGGGAAGCAGGGACAGAGGGCCCGAGCGTGGGAGGGCAGGCTCACAGGCCTAGGGTTCTGCTCTGGTTGGGGTCCAGGGTGGGAGCCTAGGGTTTCATGAGCTCACTCTTTATTGCTAAATTTAAAACATAAGAGCAGGAGGGATGCCTGGGGGGCTCAGTTGGTTGAGCATCTCTGTTTGGCTCAGGACATGGTCTCACAGTTCATGAGTTCGAGCCCTGCATCGGGCTCTGTGCTGACGCTCAGAGACTGCCTGGGATTCTCTCTCTTTCCCTCTCTCTCTGCCTCTCCCCTGATCATGCTCTTTCTTTCTCTCTTTTTTTTTTACACTCTTTCTTTCTCAAATAAATAAACTTAAAAAAAAAAAAGTAAGAGTAGGAATTTAAAGCTGTGGGGGTGGACCAGGGCCCAAGTGGTCAGTTACTGAAATCGACCAAACACTTTAGGACAAAGGAGCCCCAGCTGGGGGAGGTGGCCTGGCTCTTTAGTGTGGCTGGCAATGTGTTTGAGAAAGCCAGATATAGATATATATATACAGATATATATCTATATATCTATATATATAGATATATAGATATATATACACATATTTTTTTTTTTTCAGCGGATGCCTCTTTGAAACGGATGCTTGGCCAATCAAATTAAGTCAGGCACCTGCATTACCAAACCAAACACAATGTTCAGGGCCTACACTTCAGAAGCATTTAGGTTTTCCCCGTCTTTTTGTATTACAAAATTGCACCAACACTGTATTTGTAAGAATGTCTCTGCTGGACCTTCAGCCTGTAGGCGACCCTCCGGCAAGCAGCTCCCCGTGTGGCTCTGGGGCTCCGCCGTGCAGGGCTAAGGTGATGCCAGGTGGGGGGAGACCACTTTACATTTTCTTACTATATCCATATCCGTATCCGTATCCGTATCCATATCTATCTATATATTTATGTTGTGGAGATAAACTTAGGAATCCCCCAGGCTTAAACCAATGGGCTAACAAGGCATAAAGAAATACAAAGTCATAAAATGCTCACACCTGAGTTTGGGTAAACCAGATTAGCACTCCAAGGGGGGGTGCAAAGATACTTCAAGAATAGGGAAGCACAAAGGTGCCAGCATTAGGGAGATGCAATGCACCCCAAAATAGAGAGGGGGTGCAGAGCCCCCAAAATAGAGAGAGCGAGGCAAAGGCCTGAAATAGAAATGGCACAAAGGTGCCCAATACCCAGGAATAACAAGATTAGATATTCAGGGTGAAAGCACCCCAAATTTACTACTATAACAGAAAGCTGCTTTTATAGGAGAATAGGGCCAGGTTAGGTAAATGGTGAATTGGACTTCGGATCACTGCGCTGCAGGCAAAGCAGCCCAGAGCGGAGATGGTTAACCAAAGAAAAGGTGCCTTATTAACCCTGAAGTTATTCCCCCTATCTGTCACCTCCCCTAGGCTGGCAAAGATAAACAGGCACAGAGCCTCCTGTCTGCTGTTGACAACCATCTACCCATCTGACCGGTGCCCTGATTTTGTTTTATATTGACCCAAACCCCAAACACCGTATATCTTTAAAAAACCCCTTTTCGCTCATGTCCACAAGTTAACGTTCACACCCATGTGTGAACACACCCATTGTCTGTACACACCCATCACGTTTGCAAGCCTTCTGATCTGAATAAATATGGGGCAAGGACCCTTATTCGGGGCTCTTGTCTTTTTCCCAGACGTTAGCCATCTCTCGTTTGAATCCTGTGTCCGCTCTTTTGCTGGCCAAAAGAGAACTTTAGACTTAGAGTCTACGACTATATATATATAATATACTATATATATATACTATATAGTATATATATATTACTATACTGTGTGTATACTATATAGTATATATATATTACATATTTAATCTATATTTATATATATAGTTCTATGTATAGTTCCATATATTATAGTTATAGATATAGTTCTATATATAGGATATATATATATATGATATATATAGTCCTACATATGATATATATATGATATATATATAGTACTATATATATGGTATGCATATACAAACTATAGTTAACTATCTAGACAGATATACACATATACACACACACATACATGCCTCTTTTGTAAGGTTTCTTTCATTTTTAAGTAATCTCTACACCCACAACCCTGAGATCAAGAGTCACATGCTCTACTAACTGAGCTAGCCAGGCACCCCTCTAATTTTATAATTCTTTTTTAAGTAGGGTTCGGGCCTAGGGTGGAGCCCAACGTGGGGCTTGAACTCATGACTTGAGGTGACACCAAGTGTTGGACACTTAACTGACTGAGCCACGTAGGCACCCCTAATTTTATAATTTTTTATAAGTTTATTTATTTTTGAGAGAGAGAGAGAGAGAGAGAGAGAACAAGTGGGGAAGGGGCAGAGAGAGAGGGAATCCCAAGCAGGCTCTGTGCTGATCGCATGTAGCCTGATGTGGGGCTTGAACTCATGATCTGTGAGATCACGACCTGAGCAGAGATCAAGAGTCGGATGCGTGAGTGACTAAGCCACCCAGGCACCCCTAATTTTGTAATTTTTAAGTGACGGGATTTCATGGGTTGATCTTTTACTTTTCAGTGGTTTTCTTGTTTTTCCCAGTGTTTTTAAATAAAAAGATGCCAAGCCTGGTAGTCATAATTCATCTGAATTTTCATAAAACAATCCTAAGAAAATAAAGCTACTGCTTTTAAAGCTGTAGAAATTTCTGAATCATAGAGAGCATCCACCCCAAGAAGGAGTGGGGGTGGGGGAACATACTGACCTGGGCCAGGACGCGCTGCACGAAGGCTGCTGTGTGGTGTGCGGCCAAGGAGGCAAATGCTCCCAAACGCTGTAGACCAGGACGGTCCCTGTGGCCTTTCCTCACCAGGTTCCTTTCTAGTGTCTTACTTCTCCCGGTCCTGGGCACAGGAACAGAGTCACAGTCCAGGGGCTTGGATCTGAGGCATCTTTGGGGCCCCCGTGCCGCTGGGAGGCGGCTCAGGCAAACACTCTGCTTGCCGAGAGCCTGGCCTGCCCGTCCTGTGCTGAGGCTGCTAGTGCTGGCCAGGCCACACAGCCCAGCCGGGGCCTGGAAGCTACAAGGCCTGGCCAGGAAGGTGCTTGCGGGCCTGTGGGACGAGCTGGGCTGCAGCTGAGGCCTCCAGGGCAAAAGGAGACACCGGAGACCCTCCCAAGTGGTTGGGGGCACTGTATCAGCCCCGGGAGCTAGCCTTCTGCTGGGGTCTGGTGTCCCTCTGGAGGACAGGGTGTGATTCTTTTCCAGACATCCCCCTCCCCACCTGTTCACACCCTCCTTGGCCACTTCTGATTGGTAGGTGCCTATTTGTTTGTGTCCTGCACGGCTGGAACAGGAGCTCCAGGGCCCGGGTCCAGGACTCAAGGGGTGGAAATGCGAGTGGCCCCACTCACCCCTGTCCCAGCGGCCACCAACATTGTTTCCGCCTCTCAGGCTCCGCTGGCCCAGCGGCCTCAGCTCCAGAGGAAAGGGTGCATCCACGGCGCTGCGACAAGGCCACGAAACAGGAGGCTGAAGGCACAGGCCAGGCCCGTCCACCTGGAGAACAAGCAGAGGCAGGGTGCAAGCTGATTCTTAGAGTGGATGGAAAGGCAGCTACAAAAAAGGCTGCTCTGGGAGGCTCTAGCAAGCAGTTTCGGGTTTTATCCTGAAAGCACTGGGAAAGTTTTAAGCATTTTATTTATTTTATTTTTTCCCCACGTTTATTTACTTATTTTGAGAGAGGGAAAAAAGTGCACAGGGCGGGGAAGGGCAGAGAGAGGGGGAAAGAGAGACTCCCAATCAGGTTAGGTGCTGTCTGTGATCATGACCTGAGCTGAAACTGAGGGTTGGACACTCAACTGACTGAGCCACCCAGGTGCCCCTTAAGCATTTTAGAAGGTTGCATTTAAGGACTATTACTCTAACAAGCTAGACGCTGAAGTGTTAAACAGTATCCGTCTCTGGAAGATGGAACTGCCTGTGCTCATTTCTGTTTATCTGTGTTTTCTCATGTGTCCTCCAGTGACGGTGGCTGACAGATATGTATCAGTGTCCTGAAGCCGCCATAACACACTGCCACACACTGGGAGGCCTACAACAGCATGGATTCATTCTTGCCCAGTCTAGAAGCCACAAGTCCTAAATCAAGGTGTCGCGGGGCTTTGCTCCTCCAGAGGCGGCTTCTCTGCCTTTCCCAGCTTTTGGCGGCTGCTGGCACTCCTTAGCTTGTGACCACACCCCCCAATCTCTGCCTTCATCTTCTCATGGCCTTCTCCCAGCGGCTGTCTCTTCTACTTAGGATGACACCGGTCACTGGATTTCGGGTGTACCCTAAATGCACGATAATTTTGTCTGGAGACCCTTAACTACATCTGCAAAGTCCCTTATTCCAAATAAGGTTACATTCTGAGGTTTTGAATGGACATGAAGTTTGGGGCGGGGGACACTAGTCAACCCACTACACGTGGGACACAAAGTTTCAAAGGAAAATTTAAAAATCCCTCTGGAGGACCCCTGAAAGCTGGAGGGGAAGCCTGGAGGCCAGGAGCCTAAAGAGGAGGCATTGCTGGAGTCCAGGCCCGCCTGTGGGCATCAGCGGTGGGAAGGACAGAGGGCAGCATACTGGGAAAGCTGTGCAAGCCAAGTCAGTAAGACTCTGGGCTGCTGGCTTTCTGGCTTGGATGAAGGTGCTACTTACCCAGATGGGAATGACAAGGGAAGCAGTTTCGGGAGGAAGAGCCATGAGAAAACCTCCATGAGCCGGGTATTGCCTCCCAGCATGACCAAGAGCGACTCCTCTCTGAAGGAGTCCTAAAACTAAAGAATCAGTGGAACGGGAGTTTGTACCTTCCTGCTACGGTCCAGTTTTCTAATTGTCACATATGCCTAACTGTGCCACTTTGCAAAGGGTGGACCATAAACCTAACACACACATTTCAGGACGTATGGCTTTGTGCATCCTGCTAGTTTAGCCACGTTGTAAATTTCCATAAAAGAGGACTGCAATGTTCAAGCTCACTCATGATGAGTGACATGCCACCTAAAGCCACACTGGCATAAGCTGGATTTCATTAAAGTTAAAAACCTTCAGGGGCACCTGGGTGGCTCAGTTGGTTGAGCATCCGACTACGGCTCAGGTCACGATATCACGGTCCATGGGTTCGAGCCCCAGGTCGAACTCTGTGCTGACAGCTCAGAGCCTGGAGCCTGCTTAGAATTCTGTGTCCCCCTCTCTCTCTACCCCTCCCCCGCTCGTGCTATGTCTCTCAAAAATAAAACGTTAAAAAAATTTAAAAACTTCATGCATGGAAAGGACACTACCAAAACACGAAAAACAACCCATAGAATGGGAAGATATAGCACAAATCAGATATCTGATAAGTAATCGATACCAATAATATATAAAGAACACTTGTAACTCAGGAACAAGAAAACCAACCCAATAAAAAAATGGACGAAGGACCCAAATAGACAATCCTCCAAGGAAGATCCTCAAATGAACAAAAAACACATGACAAGAGGCTCAATGTCATCAGAGAAAGGCTAATCAAAGATACAACGAGGGGCGCCTGGGTGGCTCAGTCGGTTGGCCATCTGACTCTTGATTTCAGCTCAGATCATGATCTCACGGTATGTGGGTTCGAGCCCCATGTTGGGCTCTTTGCTGACACTGAGGAGCCTGCTTGGGATTGTCTCTATTTCCCTCTCCACTTGCCTCTCTCTCTGTGTCTCAAAATAAGTGAATAAGCTTAAATTAAAAAAAAGATACGAGGGGTGCCTGGGTGGCGCAGTCGGTTAAGCGTCCGACTTCAGCCAGGTCACGATCTCGCGGTCTGTGAGTTTGAGCCCCGCGTCAGGCTCTGGGCTGATGGCTCAGAGCCTGGAGCCTGTTTCCGATTCTGTGTCTCCTTCTCTCTCTGCCCCTCCCCCGTTCATGCTCTGTCTCTCTCTGTCCCAAAAATAAATAAACGTTGAAAAAAAAATTAAAAAAAAAAAAAAAAAAAGATACGAGATTGCACTTCACACCCGCTAGCATCGCTGAAGTCACAGGGACAGACAAGTGCTGGCGAGGCCGTGGAGAAACGAACGCTCGCGCACCGCTGGTGGGGACACAAAATGGTGTGGCCCCAGGGGAACACAGCGTGGCGCTTCCTCAAATAGCTTAAACATGGAATTACAGATGACCCGGCAATTCTAATCCTGGGTGCACACCTGAGAAATAAAAACAGACGTGTACACAGAAAGCTGTACGCCAACATTCACAGTAGCATCGTTCACAACAGCCAAAATGTGGAAACTCAAACGTCCACCAGTGAACGAACGGACAAACAAAAGGTGGGAATGTACATTCAACGGAATAGATTCGACCGTGAAAGAGAAGGAAGCTCTGACACATGCTACTACATACAGAAACCTCGAAAACATTGCGTTCAGCGCAATAAGCCAGGCATAAAAGGAGAGAGAGTGTGTGATTCTACGCATAGGGGACCTAGAAGAGGCAAATTTATAGACACAGAAAACAGAGTAAAGGTTACTGGGCTGGGAGAAGGAGGAAGAAGGAGTTATTGTTCACGGGGACAGTTCGGGTGGTGAAAAGGGTCTGGAAAGGGATGGTGGTGATGGTGGCAAAACACTGTGAATATACTTAACGCTACTGAACGGCCTGTGAATAGTTAAAAGGGTACATTTCAGGGTGTGTACATTTTGCCACTACACTGAATTCCACCTCTCACTTACCAGGTTAGCAGAAATTGGGAAATACAGCAACCCACTCTGTTGGCGAGGCTGCGGGAAAGCAGGCCTTCTCATATTTTGCTTGTGGGAGGAATCTGTCATTACCAACAAAACTCCATGCCTTTACCTTTCGCCTTAGCAATCCTGCTTCTAGAAATTTCTCTTGTAGGTATACCCTCAACAATACAAAAATACCTCTGACTTGGTTACTCATGGCAGCTGGCTGTGTAACGATAAAATATTAGAAACAATTTAGATGCTCATACATAAATGAGTGATTGAATCGAAGTCCATCCACAGATCTCTGTAAGTTGACGTGGAATGATTTCCAGGCCATATTGCTAAGTGAACAACAGGAAGTGTGAAAAAGTATCTAGAGCGTGCAACTTTGCGTAGGAAAGAAGGGGAATTAAGAAAATACACATTTGCCTCCTCACCTGAGCAAAGAGTAACCTAGGAAAGAAAAACCTAAGAGGACTGAGATTGATTCCAGAAGGTAGTTGGCAGGAACTGCACGGGGTGGGGAGGGAATGAGAGAGAAGCCATTTCTCTGAACGTACCTTTTGGTACCGCCTTTTGGAATCAAGTTATCGCTTCGAGTACTCGAAAAAAAGAAAATAGATCAAACCTTCAAGGAAGAGGAATCTTCAAGGGAGGAAAAGTCCTAAAATGTAATACATACAGAAACAAATGAATCAGAAGCATTATTTCAAATGAATAACACGCACACACTCAAGGGTGAGGAAAAAAACAATAACATAAGCAACTTTTGAATATAGTATTCAGAGCATATGCCCCCAAGCTAAAGACAAAAAGAACTCCAAACAAATATTTAACTCTAATCGGTAGGCTCCCCACCGCTCCAGACATAGATGAACAAATCTGAAGCTACTTTTTGGAATTCTAGGAAATTGAACAAATCAATCAATCAATCGATGGGTGAATCGGAAGCCAAGTTCTCAGGGCTGGAGAATACAGTTACAAACACCGGTGGGGGGGTTGTGGGGGGAGGTCGGGGGGGGGGAGGAGGAGGAGGAGAGGAGAGAAAAACCCTGCAGCATTAGGTTGGAATTAGAGACGTAAACTCGGGGGTGTGCACATCTTATCCATTTCCCAGCTTTGTTTTCCAAGAAGGCCCAGAAGTAATGATGCCACACGAAGTCTTGTACGCCTACAACCCTTATCTTGGTTTGTGGACACATTTTTCTCTGTTTCCACCAGATACTTCTCCTTTTTCCTTTTTGAAAACTACCAGGGGAAAACTAGAAATTTTACAGCAGAGAAACCACATTGACCACTTCAACACATGAATCAAAGTCAGGGTTGGCAGTAATGGAACTCTTGGGAAGAATGTCCCTCTTCACATTGCGTACTGAGGACACAGCATTCATTTCCATGTTTTTCCCACCCAAAGCGCGGAACCTGAATCTAAACATGATGAAACATCAGACAGACCCAACTTGCGGCACATTCGACAAAATAAATGGCCTGCACTCTCCAAAAGTGACAATGTCATGAGTTACAAACGAAGAATTAGGAACTGTTCCAGATTAGTCTAAAAAAGACACGACAACTGAATGCAGTGGATACATGGTTTTGAATTTCCCGTTGCTATCAAGGATTTGTTGGAACAATGGACAACGTTTCAATAAGGCCTGTAAATTACCGTAGTGTGTCAATCTTATCTTCCTGATTTTGAAATCTGTACTGTGGATGTCAGGGAATTCACCGTTCTTCCCACAGGAAAAGGAGAAGAACCCTCACCCATGGGGCTGTCATGAGCGTCAAATGCAGAACTTGGCCCCAAACAGTAGGTAAATACAGGGAAGGATAATTATGGTAGGAACGAGTCTCATGGGAAGCGGTGGGTTTTGAGATACCACCACCCTACACCCTCAACTTCAGAAACACCACCTTGGGCCCAGAAAGACTGTTCCCTAGGCTACTCAGAGGTGCTTTTGCTCACGGGAGCATTACCCACAGGTGCCCGGTTCCAGGCAGCGGGTTTAGAACAGCGCCAGGGGCCACCGCTCCCACCCGAAACCGCGGGGCTTCCTGGTCCAGCTCCTGAGACGGGTATTTGGTAAAATCAAATACAAAGCCCCAAAGTCAAAGGGGCGGCAGTTGATTACGGGGCCTCAGTGAGGGTGCGAGACGCACCCCCCCTCCCCCCGCAACCGAGGTAGGGGCGCGGCCAAGGGCGAGCCCAAGGTCGACTAGCAGGTGGTGGTCTGAGAGGCTCAGCGGCTTTCAGCTGTGCTGGGAGAGCGGGACTCCTCCTCGGGTTGCAAACGCGGACTTTAAAAAGGTAACAGAAGGCACTCTGCAGAGGGGTGAAGAATTTGAGAGTGTTTGTAACGTTGTTGCCCTGCCACGTTTAACGTGTCCCAGGTTCTGTAGAAAACGGCATCGGTGCCCGGCCGCCTTACCCGGAGGAACTAGTACGAAAAGTATCCCCCAAGGCAGCCAGCCGGCCCGGTTCAGCACTATCGGCAGCGGTGGAAGCTGCCAACCCCCTCGGCCAGCTGCCGTGGCTTTTGCCTCAGGCCCTGGGCCTGACGCCGGGCTCTGAAGTTAGGAGTGTACCCGCCGCCTAGGGTCTGCGGGGGCTTCTCCCGGGTGCGGAAGGCCGGGTGCGACGCTGCGGGCGGGCTCGCCGCGCGAGGCCCGTGGCCACAGGGAAGCAGTTAGGTCGCTGGGCTCGGACCATCAACTCCAAACATGGGGAGACAAAATGGCGGCCGTGCCTCGGGCCGAAGCCACATACGGGTTCCGCGGCACGCACGAACTGCAACTCCCAGAATGCTCTGGTTAGAAAGTGGGAGGGCGAGGAGCGCGCTAGCGTCCCTCGATGTGGCGCTAGGCCCCCATGCCCCGCCTCCCCCCCGGCGGAAATACTCCGAATACGTGGCCCCCTCTGGTCCTCTCACCCGCCCTTCCTCGCACTGGCCGAAGGGATTCGTAGTTCCCTGGCAGCTGCGTTGAACCTCCCTTGGGCCTTAAGAAACTACACTTCCCGAAGTGGCCTCGGCGCCTGCGCAAAGCGCCGCGGGACGTACTACGGTTCCCGGCGGGCCCTGCGACGCGCGCGGGTGCGTGCTGACGCGCTTCGTCGGTCGTGCTGACGTGCAGCGCGGCCCAGGCGGGGTGCGAGTGGCGCAGTCGGAGCCCGCTGCGGCCCCTGAGGAAGCGACGAGGCGTCTGTGTCGGCTGAGGCAGGCGGACCGGCGAGGCGAGGCGGCAGCTCCTGGCCCCGAGGGACTCGGGAGCGTGAGCAGCGGCAGCACCTCTCCCCCTCGGAGGCGGCGGGCGGAGGCGGCGGCGGCGGCGGGTGAGAGGGTGAGGGAGCGCGCGAGCCGGGTGGGGGAGGGGCGGCGGCCCCGGCGCGAGGCCAAAGCGCGCGGAGAACGGTCCAGGCCGCCGCGCGCACGCGCGCTCGCCGCCCCTAGCTCACGCGGACGCCCTCGCTCGCCCGCCTCCCCTCCCCCCTTCCCTTCGGTTCCCGTCGCGCGCGGGCTTTTACCTGCCTTCCCCTCCCCCATGGCAACGGCCCGCGCCGCCGAGGGCTCTCGGGCTCGCGGGCTCGCGCGCGCTCGCGACGAGGAGGGGGGAGCGCGCGCCTCGGTTTCTCGCCACCCCCACGCGTGCGGCCGAGGAGGGCCTCCCGCAGCTGCCCCTTTCGACATTTTCTCGGCGGGGAGGCGGCGGCGGCGGCCGTGGCCGTGGCGCGTTCCTGGGGCCCTCCCCCCGAGCCTCTCAGGCCTTCGGCTTCTCCGTCCCTCCCGGGGGCCAGCGGGCCGGCGCGGAGCCTCCCAGACTCCCGGGCGCCGCGCAGCCCCCTCCCCCACCCCTCAAGGCCGAAAATAGGCCTTGGCCGCCCCGCCGGCGCAGGGGAGGCCTGGAGACGTAGGGTAGTTCGCGCCCGTTGCTGGCGGCCTTGAAGCGGTAGGGAGACGCAAGCGCTACGGCTTGTCTTGTTTTGTTTTAACGTAAAGATGACGTGCTCGGCCCAGGTATGCGAGGGAGTGTAGGTGCCCCCCCCCCCCCCGGCCCCCTCTGCTTCATTGTCTTCTCCAAAGTTAAAGCTTCGCGAGGCCGGTGGAGCGCTGCCTGGGGAAGGAAACGCCGGGCTCCGCTTCAGGCTTTATCGGGCCCCCGTCTCTTCTGAGCCTTCGTGTCCACTCCCGCTGGGCTAAGATGTCGTCTGGCCCCAGAATTCAAAACGAGCGTTTCGTTGTCTTTTCTCTTAAGTGTGTGAGTTTCGGTCTTTTCTTGAACCAGTACGTGAAATTGTTCTGGGTTCGGTGGCGTTGGCCCAGCTCCCGAATCAGCTCATCGCTGAGCTTGCTGGGCTGGCTCGTGTCCGTTTTTCCTGCACGCCCACCGCCTCTCTTCTGGTGCGTTTCGTTTCTTGAGTGTTTTCCGTCTTGAACTGAGTGAGGATTGTCTTGTCTCTCTTTGTCTGGCGTCGTGATAAATTAATTGTCCAGTAAAAGGAAGAATGTTTTTGTCTTGCAGTCGATTTTTGCTTTGTGATTTTTTTATCTTGGATAACTTTCGTGTTCTCATAGTCTGTGGACCCTAGTTGAGAATGTTTGTTTTACGAAGTTAGCTGTTTCGGGCGACTTCTGTGTGTGTTGATGTTCCCCCTTCGTTTTTTCCTTTTAGTGTTCTGAGCACTGCCTCAGATGCTGTGGGCTGCTTGGGGGGAGGGGGAAGACTTGTTTTTTAAAGTTCTCCAATTAGTTGTGACTTAATGTCCTTTCTTTAGCAGCTGCTGGTTTGCCCTCTTAAGGGAGTGGGAGGACTTTTGTGTGAGGTGGTATGGAAGTGTGGGTGAATGGTTAAGCTGAAGAATTAATTGCACGCTGGAAGCATTCTGCAAGGAAGGCAGAAACTAGGGTGGGGTTTAGAGAGGCAAAGAAGGACCTAGGTTTAGAGTGGGGAGGATTGGTATTTGAGAAAATGAAAGTGAGTGTTGGAAGGTAAAGAAACTCGTTTCTTGCGCTGTAACGAAAATTTTCATTTTTTTGTGCATTTCTACTTGCTTGTCCTAGATTGAGCTTCATTTGTCACTCCTGTACCTTAGTGTGGTTTTCTGATTTTTCAGTCCTCTGGAGTCTGCTCCTGGGGTTGGGCAGGGACCCAGCCTTTAGAGTTGGGGGATAGAGGTACAAGCAGTTCTGGAATTGGGCAATTTTCCTTCCATTCTCAATCTCCCCATACTTAAAATTTTGTTTTACTATATCCTTCAGGTACTCATATGCTGTTTCTTCTGGAATTTTAAAAACGTAGGCTTCCTTTGTATCCGTGTTTATCTACCTTTGCTTATTTTTCACTAATCTCTTCACTTGTTCCTTGGGGTTTTTGAGGGGGGTAGTTTTCCCTCACATATTTGTGCTCTGTGAAGCTGTCGCGGACGAGATGAGATGGAGGAAGAAATAACGTATATGTAGTAGGAGAAAAGAATAAGAAATGTGTAGCTAAGAAATCTAACCAGAAAAATCGAGGGGGTTGAGGGCTTTTCAGAGCCATGCTGGGGTTGGGACAGGTCGAGAGGATAGAACCTTGGTGTAGGAGGCACGAAGAGAACATGGGAGAGATAAGGCAGGTCTGGAAGAGAAACACTAGGAAGCGAGATAACAGGGAATTGGTAGGGAAAGTTGACAGTTTTGCCTTAGTGAAGGGCTATGAAGGGGGGGGGGGTGTTCTGAGTAAGTTTAGGGCAAGGAATGTAGAAGAGGGCAATGGGAACGGTTGGAGCAGAGGAGGTTTGATCAGAGCATTGAGCTGTAAACAGGTGATGTTTAAGGGGAGCTAATGAGACTTGGGTGAGCTGCCGAATACGTGAGAAATCCTATTGGGAAGGAAATTAAAGGAGCAAGATATCAGGCAAGGTAGTTCATAGCTTATAAATATTTGAAATCAGGGAAATGGCCTCTCCTCGGGGAGGTAAAGTACAAGAAGATTATGTAGCCAAGGTTCTTGTGTTTCTGATATGCATGCTGGCTTTTATTCTTGAGTGTGAGACTGCATGGGACTCTTGGTTTATGTCAGAAACCAACCAGTCCACGTGTTAAGATATGTAGGGGTTGTTTAGTCTGTTTTGCGTTTGTGACGTGGTAGTCTGAAATTCTTAGGTCAGTTCTGAAAAGAATCTTTGGATTTGGACTGTGGGCCCGTAGGTACCACAGATTTGTGGTAGTGGTGGTCGTGCCCTGTTTGGGGGCCTCAGTCAGTCAGTTGCCAGATGTCGGAAAGTAGATTAGGGGGTGGAGACATTGGTGCTTATGGGAGCCAAATGAGAATAAAGAGTGTGGAAAAATTCGAGAGAAATAGGTTTCTTATTTTCTTAGGGTGGAACAAGAACATCTAGGTGCAAACAGAAATGGAAGTGGCTCTTGGCCTTTGAGGGAAAAGGCTGTAAGAGCTGGGGTAGGATTGAGTGGAAAGAAAGTATGGGAAGGGGAAGGGAAGGAAGGGTTTTTGTTAGAAGACCAGGAGGATTATGCAGATAAAGGAGTTTAGTGTGGAGCTTCCTGTTGAAATAGGGGTGAAGAACAGGGATTTGGGTGGTGGCAAGTGGTTAGTTTGGGGTCAGGGCCCTGACCCGTGTTTCCCCGCTCCCCCCCAGGAGCGGTGGTGCCCCCCCGGGCACGGGGCCATGTACAACGGGATCGGGCTGCCGACGCCCCGGGGCAGCGGCACCAACGGCTACGTCCAGCGCAACCTGTCCCTGGTGCGAGGCCGCCGGGGTGAGCGGCCTGACTACAAGGGAGAGGAGGAACTGCGGCGCCTGGAGGCTGCCCTGGTGAAGCGGCCTAATCCTGACATCCTGGACCACGAGCGCAAGCGGCGCGTGGAGCTGCGATGCCTCGAGCTGGAGGAGATGATGGAAGAGCAGGGGTGAGGGGAGGGCTGGGGGAGAGCCAAGCACTGAGTGAGGGCAGAGCTGGGGGAATTAGGTGGGATGTAGGGAGTTGAGGGCTTGTTGAAGAGGCCTGGAGAGGAGTTGCAGGAGGGGAGGAGGTAAAGGAGCTAGCAGATTGAGAGGAGTTAAGGGACAGCTCAAGGTGGGAGATGAGGAAAGTCTGTACCAAGAGAAAGCCTGAGGGAATTCGAATTATTAGGATGAAGACACTTGGGGAAAGAGGGAAGCCATTGAAAAACAAAAAGGTGCTTTAAGGGGAGAGGTGGGAAAGCAGGTACCAGGCAAGAAAAGAGCTGGAGTAGAAGCTGACAGGTGTTGTCATTGGTAGAGAAGAGGAAGGTAAACGGATTTAAGGATCGAGGCCTTGGAAGGTAGTGAAGGCAAGAAAACAGGAATTGAAATACTAATCTGGATAAGAGGGGATCATGGGTTGGGTAGGGAAGTGAAATTTTGGAAAAGGAGTACAGTGAGAAAACCTTTTAGAGCAGTGGTTTTCAAACTTCAGCAGTGGCACCCTTTTTATACAATGCACTTTACTTTGGAATCTCAGGAAATACCTGTTGTTGAAGTCGAGGAGGAGCACCTGGAACTTTGCCTGCTTAGCTTTCCTCTTTTAGCCCCTGGAGTTTAGCCTGTTTAAAATCCACTGTTCTAGAGGCTATAGTAAACGGAGGGAAGAAAGAACAGTGAAAGATCAGAAAGATTTAAGAGAAGGGCCCTTTGGGTGACAGTGAGTGAAAAGTTTTATGTGTGCATGGAAAGGGAAGGGATCCTCCTGGGAATAAGGAAACTTTAACTTGGGACTGGGTTAAGGGCCTAGTCAGGCTTTAACCTTGAAGGGATTTGTTCTTCAGGTACGAGGAACAGCAAATTCAGGAAAAAGTGGCTACCTTTCGACTCATGTTGCTGGAGAAGGATGTGAACCCTGGGGGAAAGGAAGAGACCCCAGGGCAGAGGCCAGCGTGAGTGTTTTCACTGTCTCTTATTTCCTCTGGACTGCACTGCTTCTGCTGTTTTCTCTTCTTCAACTTCCTCCCTGCTCTTTCTCCCAACTTCTTCCCAGTCTCATTTGGCTGCCTCCGGTGGTGTGAGCAACCCTGATCTTTTCTCTTCCCTGCTAACCATTGCCTTTTTCCCCCCAGGGTAACTGAGACTCACCAGTTGGCAGAACTGAATGAGAAAAAGAATGAGCGACTCCGTGCTGCCTTTGGTATCAGTGATTCCTATGTAGATGGCAGCTCTTTTGATCCTCAGCGTCGTGCTCGAGAAGCTAAACAACCAGCTCCAGAGCCTCCCAAACCTTACAGGTACTCAAGGTCAAGAAAGCATGTCAGCTGCTTTTCTTCTAAGCGCCCTGCTCTATTTAGGGATGAGGGGGACTGTTCCTTCCCAAAGTGTTCAGATTTTGTTGTTTTGAAGTTGAAATGTCTGAGAAAATTCATCTTAGCACTCATCCTGCTTCTTTTCATCTTCCTCCAGCCTTGTCCGGGAGTCCAGCAGTTCTCGCTCACCAACCCCAAAGCAAAAGAAGAAGAAAAAGAAGAAAGATAGAGGACGGTAAGTTAGTTGGGATGTCACTTTAATAAGCAGAGGACCGGTCTTCTTGTCCCCCCCCCCCCTTCTGGAAATAGAGAATTCTTTTGGGAAGCAGGAGACAGTTGCGAGATACATCAGGGAAGAGGGAGTTACCATTCAGATTTCAGTCACGGGAAGGAATGTATTAAGTTTATTCATTGGGGAAGGTTTGATTTTGCAGCTTTGCCAACTAAGAACTAACTAAGCAACGTCTTGAATTACTGGGCTTTTCGTTTTGAGGTTTGTTGCTTTATGGAAGAGGTATTTCTGCTTCCTGGAGAGTAATAAGTCCTGGGCTTAGGTCTGAGACATTGGTGATGTTTGTGTTTGTTGATTTAGAAGCCTTTTTTGGGGGTGGATTGTAAGTGGGGGGGGTGAGAGAAGGAACCCAGTAGAATGACTTTGTTTCTGAACCCATCTTTAGCAGGTCAGAGAGCAGCTCTCCTCGACGAGAGAGGAAGAAGAGTTCTAAGAAGAAGAAGCACAGGTATGAGGTGGGAGTACATGAAGTGACTGGAGAGGTTTGAGGAGTCTAGGCATAGGTATTGGTTTATGCGTTGTTTTCCCCCCCTCCCCTCCAACAGGTCAGAATCTGAATCCAAAAAACGGAAGCATAGGTAAGAGCTCCTCGGGACATTGGGGACATAGTGACATGGAACGGTGAGCCCGTCTGGCCTTGCCTGTTCTATAGGGGTTTCTTAGAGTAAAGCTCAGTTCCTTGATCTTCTGTCAATAGTTCTGTCATTTTTTTATTTGATTTTGGATTTTTTTTTAAGATGATTATTTTGAATTTCCATTGTCAGGTCTCCCACTCCAAAGAGCAAACGTAAATCTAAGGACAAGAAGCGGAAGCGGTGAGTGAGTTTGTGTGAATTGGAGGGTAATTTGCTTATTAGGCAGTAGGTTAGGTGAAGTCTACCTGGCGGGGTAAAGGGGAGAATCAGTTGTGTCCTTGACTGATGGTGGAAGGTTGAGGGACCGACGAGGAAAATCTAGTGTAAGCGTAATAGCACCCTGAGCTGTGGTGGTGGCCTTCCTTCAGGTCTCGTAGTACAACACCAGCCCCCAAGAGCCGCCGGGCCCACCGTTCAACGTCTGCTGACTCTGCTTCCTCTTCTGATACTTCCCGCAGTCGGTAAGGGGTGGTCCAGGAGGAAGGGAGGGAGAGGGACTTGTGGGTTAATCAATTTAATATTTATTGAGCGCCCACGGTGTGCTAGGCGCTGCACAGACCATTCGGAAGACACGGTCCCTGCCCTCTAGGAGCTGACAGGCTAAAGCAACAGGATGGACAGACATATACATTTCCCCTTCTCTTTTTTTTTTTTGTTTTTGTTTTTGTTTTTGTTTATTTTGTTATTTTTTGTTTTGTTCTGATGTATATGGACTGCCAGAATAGGGGGGGTGGTGGTTTGTTCGTGGTGTCTGGGGGAGGAAGGAATCCTTACCCTGGCTTCCTTAATCGGGGAAGGCTTCCTGAAGGAGGTGGGCTCAGAGGTGAGTTGTGAATGAAGTGGGTAGGGAATGGGCAGGGTGGAGGGTTTGGGGAGGTTGGGGGAGGTGGATAAAGGGGTAGAGGGAGAACGCTTTTGGGGACTGTTGGGAAGAAAAGGACCAAAGTGAAGTGGACTTGAATTTCCATGAGTGACTTGAGTCTTGTGTGTAAGAGAAGGCTTCTTGGAAGAGGGTTTGTATAGTCAGGAAAGGTGGATGGGAGCTGGGAGGGGGTTCCCTCTTCTCCCCCGAGCTGATTTCTTTCCTCTCCCCTGCCCTCAATTACCTTCCTCAGGTCTCGAAGTGCAGCAGCAAAGACCCATGCAATTACCTTGACTGGGCGAAGTCCTTCCCCTGTTTCAGGGCGTCGAGGGGAGGGAGATGCACCTTCTAAGGAACAAGGTACCACCAACACAGGGCAGCCTAGCAGCCCAGAGCCCTCTACAAAGCAGCCTAGCAGTCCTCATGAGGACAAAGACAAAGACAAGGAGGTAGGTTACGTCTTGAGTTAATGCATGTTTTTGGGTTGGAGGGTTAGGATGGGTGTTTGAAGTGAAGGAGGGAAGTAAACTGGTTTAAAGAAGCGAATTCAGTTCTTTTCGTAATGCGGTTTTCATTTTAAGGTCTTTTCTGCATGTGCAAATTCTATAGAGTTAACATTTTCAAACTTCGCCGGTTATTTGTAGGTTTTACGTCACTATCCTGTTTATGCTTTTACATTCAATTTGAGAAAAGTATTTTTAAATCATTTTTAGCATTTTGAGGTTTGTCTATAGAGTTTATTTTGTTAAATGCTGGTTGTAGCTAACTAAAAGTTGTCAACCCACTGGATTGCTGCCTGCAATTTGAAAACACTACTCTGGAATGGTCTTTTCAGTACTTGTCATTTTATGGTTGCTATTCTGATCGAAGCCCTAATCGTGATGTTTTATTGCTTTAGCTATTACAGTGTAATTGCTCTTCGTTAAATGCTTAGCTTTTTAGTCCCGTTTTCTGTGTCCTCCAGAGTTACTTTACTAAAGTACAAGTTGGATTACCTCAAAAACTTAATTTCTGTTTTAATTTCATTTATTTGTCTTATATTTAAAGCTTTTCAAACTTGGTTTCGTTTTCTTTTTCTGTACTTATCTGTAGTTCTATTTACATAAATCATATTCTCAAATCTTTGCCTTTGCACCATAATCTTAGTGTTTTTCAAGGGTGAAGTCAGATGCCTCACGCTTCGGGAAACTGCTTTGTTTTTCCGTTTAGTAAAAGTATGCACTTTTTTTCTGTTGCCGTGGTATTCTGTTAGGGTTATCGTAAAACGTAGTGTGTTGTTTGTGTTGTTTTTTTCTAGGTTATGAGACTTAAAGTGATAAGATAGCCTGTTCATGTTGTCCCAATTGTCTTTTTATGTGATCTTTTGTTAATGACTACCTGTGGTGAGGTAAAGGACCAGTTGGTGTTGTAATGGGGTGTGTAGAGGAAAAATTTCATTGGCAAGGATGTTAGGCTCTTATGGGTGATAGGAAGTTTTGGTGTTTAGGTTGATGGGAAGTTTTGGTGCTTATGTTCCTATCCGTGCTTTCTTTTCCACTCTCAGAAATCTGCAATTCGACCTAGCCCCTCTCCGGAAAGGAGCAGCGCAGGCCCAGAACCACCTGCTCCCACTCCGCTCCTTGCTGAGCAACATGGCGGCTCCCCACAACCCCTTGCAACAACCACCTTAAGTCAGGAGCCAGTGAACCCCCCATCTGAGGCTTCCCCAACCCGGGGCCGTTCACCACCTAAGTCTCCTGAGAAACCTCCCCAGTCGTCTTCAGAGAGCTGCCCACCATCCCCTCAACCTACCAAAGTTTCTCGACATGCCAGCTCTTCCCCTGAAAGTCCTAAACCTGCACCAGCTCCTGGGTCCCGCCGAGAGATTTCTTCTTCTCCCGCATCCAAGAGTCGCTCACATGGCCGAGCAAAGCGGGATAAGTCACATTCTCATACCCCTTCTCGAAGAGTGGGGAGGTCCCGTAGCCCTACCACCACTAAGAGGGGGCGATCTCGGTCTCGAACCCCTACCAAAAGAGGTCATTCTAGGTCCCGGTCCCCTCAGTGGCGTAGGTCCCGGTCTGCACAGAGGTGGGGACGGTCCAGAAGCCCCCAGCGACGTGGTCGCTCTAGGTCTCCTCAGCGACCAGGCTGGTCTAGAAGCAGAAATACCCAGAGAAGAGGCAGATCTAGATCAGCAAGGCGAGGCAGGTCTCATTCTAGATCCCCAGCCGCTAGGGGCAGATCTCGTTCTAGAACGCCAGCCCGCCGGGCTAGATCTCGCTCTAGAACACCTGCCAGGCGGAGATCACGATCCAGAACACCTGCCAGGCGTAGGTCCCGCTCTAGAACACCAGCCCGGAGAGGCAGGTCTCGCTCTAGGACACCTGCTAGGCGCAGATCTAGGACCCGATCGCCAGTACGACGGAGGTCTCGTAGCAGATCACCAGCCAGGAGAAGTGGCAGGTCACGCTCTAGAACTCCAGCCAGACGTCGGTCACGCTCTAGAACACCAGCCAGGAGAGGGAGGTCTCGGTCTAGGACACCGGCAAGACGAGGACGATCTCGGTCTAGGACACCCGTAAGACGAGGACGATCTCGGTCTAGGACACCAGCAAGACGAAGATCTCGTAGTAGAAGTCTAGTTAGACGAGGAAGATCTCATTCTAGAACACCACAAAGAAGAGGCAGGTCTGGTTCGTCATCAGAGCGGAAGAACAAATCCAGAGCATCACAGAGGAGGAGCAGGTCCAACTCAAGCCCAGAAATGAAAAAATCTCGAGTTTCTTCGAGACGGAGCAGGTCTCTCTCTTCACCACGGTCCAAAGCAAAATCTCGCTTGTCTTTGAGGCGAAGCCTTTCGGGATCCTCTCCGTGTCCTAAACAAAAGTCTCGGACACCACCAAGGCGCAGTCGCTCGGGATCATCCCAGCCGAAAGCTAAATCTAGAACACCACCAAGGCGAAGTCGTTCTGGCTCTTCTCCTCCTTCTAACCAGAAATCTAAAACACCTTCAAGACAGAGTTGTTCCAGTTCATCTCCTCAACCTAAAGTGAAGTCTGGAACACCACCAAGGCAAGGGTCTGTAACAAGTCCCCAGGCAAATGAACAATCTGCCACACCACAAATACAGAGCCGTTCAGAATCATCACCTGACCCTGAGGTGAAATCTATGACCCCTTCAAGACATAGCTGCTCTGGGTCCTCTCCTCCTAGAGTGAAATCTAGCACCCCTCCAAGAGGGAGCCGCTCTGGATCGTCATCTCCACAACCCAAAGTGAAGGCAGTAATGTCGCCAGTCCAAAGTCATTCTGGCTCCTCTTCTCCAAGTCCTAGTAGGGTAACCTCTAAAACACCGCCAAGGCAAAGCAGATCAGAGTCTCCTTGCTCCAAGATGGAATCTAGATTGTTGCAAAGACACAGCCGTTCTAGGTCCTCTTCACCAGATACCAAAGTGAAACCTGGAACACCACCAAGACAAAGTCACTCAGGGTCTACTTCACCATGCCCTAAAGTTAAGCCCCAAACTCCATCAGGGCACAGTCTTTGTGGATCTAAGTCCCCATGTTCCCAAGAGAAGTCTAAAGACTTACCAGCACAAAGTTCTGGATCCTTCTCTCTCTGTCCAGGAGTAAAGTCTACCACACCACCAGGAGAAATGTATTTTGTCTCCTCTTCTCTGCAACAGAAAGGACAATCACAGACTTCACCAGACCCTAGATCTGATACTTCAAGTCCAGACATGAAACGGAGTCACTCTGAGTCTCCGTCTCTGCAGAGCAAATCTCACACACCTCTTAAGGGTGGCCGGTCCAGGTCCTCATCTCCAATCACTGAACTGACCCCCAGATCTCCAACGAGACCAGACAGAAGTGAATTGTCAAGTCCTAGGCTAAAATCTGGAATGTCTCCTGAGCAGAGCAAGTCTCAGTCTGACTCTTTCCCATATCCTGCCATGGACTCTAAATCTCTTTTGGGGCAGAGTAGATTGGAGCCTTCTGAGTCAAAAGAGAAAACAGGCTTACTCTTTCAGGAAGATATTACTGTGTCATCTCCTGGACCAAGAGACAAATCTAGTCCTTTCCCAGTGCAGGATAAATCTGAGTCCTCACCAGTACTCAGAGAGACACCTAAAACCCCATCAAGGGAAAGAGGTGGTGTTGGGTCATCCCCAGATACAAAAGACCAAAGTATGTCAGCTAAGCCAAGCCAAGATGAGGAATTAATGGAGGTCGAGAAATCTGAAGAATCCTCAAACCAGGTCCTCTCTCATTTGTCTCCAGAACTTAAAGAAATGGCTGGAGGTAATTTTGAATCCTCACCTGAAATAGAAGAAAGACCTGTGTCTTTGACTCTTGACCAAAGCCAGTCACAGACTTCTTTGGAAGCAGAAGTCCCTGCAGTGGCCTCAACTTGGAGTGGGCCACATTTTTCTCCAGAGCATAAAGAGCTGTCTAATTCGTCCCCGAGGGAGAATAGCTTTGGATCACCTTTAGAATTTAGAAACTCAGGCCCTGTTGCAGAAATGAATGCTGGATTTTCTCCTGAGGTTAAAGAAGATTTGAATGGATCTTTTCCTAATCAGCTGGAGACAGATCCATTTGTAGACGTGAAAGAACAATCCACAAGGTCCTCCAGACGCAGCAGTTCTGAGTTATCACCAGATGCAGTGGAAAAAGCAGGAATGTCTTCAAATCAGAGTGTTTCTTCACCAGTGCTCGATGCTGTACCCAGAACACCATCGAGGGAAAGAAGTAGCTCTGCATCTCCTGAACTGAAAGACGGTTTACCCAGAACCCCCTCAAGGAGAAGCAGGTCTGGGTCTTCTCCAGGACTTAGAGATGGGTCTGGGACTCCCTCGAGGCACAGCTTATCTGGGTCCTCTCCTGGAATGAAAGATATACCTAGAACACCGTCTAGGGGGAGAAGTGAATGTGATTCTTCTCCAGAACCAAAAGCTTTGCCCCAGACTCCTAGGCCAAGGAGTCGTTCTCCATCATCTCCAGAGCTCAACAACAAGTGTCTTACCCCCCAGAGAGAACGAAGTGGGTCAGAGTCGTCAGTTGAACAGAAGACCATGGCTAGGACTCCTCTTGGACAGAGAAGTCGATCTGGGTCTTCTCAAGAACTTGATGGGAAGCCCAGTGCATCCCCTCAAGAAAGAAGTGAATCAGACTCTTCTCCAGATTCCAAAGCTAAGACACGAGTACCACTTAGAGAAAGGAGTCGGTCTGGGTCGTCTCCAGAGGTTGATAGCAAAGCCCGGCCTTCTCCTCGCCGTAGTAGGTCTGGCTCATCCCCTGAAGTTAAAGATAAGCTGAGAGTGGCACCCAGGGCACAGAGCGGTTCTGATTCTTCTCCTGAACCCAAGGCTCCTGCCCTTCGAGCTCTTCCCAGACGAAGCAGGTCAGGTTCATCAAGCAAAGGCAGAGGCCCTTCTCCTGACGGAAGCAGCAGTTCAGAGTCCTCTCCAGAACACCCACCCAAATCCAGAACTGCTAGAAGAAGCTCTAGGTCATCACCAGAGCCCAAGACCAAGTCCCGCACTCCACCTCGCCGTCGCAGCTCCAGATCGTCTCCTGAGCTGACTAGGAAGGCCAGGCTGTCTCGTAGAAGCCGCTCTGCATCGTCCTCACCAGAGACCCGTTCTAGAACCCCCCCGAGACGTCGAAGAAGTCCTTCAGTGTCTTCCCCAGAGCCAGCTGAAAAGTCAAGATCCTCACGCCGGCGGCGCTCAGCTTCATCCCCCCGTGCTAAGACAACTTCAAGGAGAGGCCGTTCTCCTTCACCAAAGCCTCGTGGGCTTCAGAGATCCCGTTCCCGCTCAAGGAGAGAGAAAACCAGAACAACTCGACGTCGAGATAGGTCTGGATCTTCTCAGTCAACTTCGCGGAGAAGACAGCGGAGCCGGTCGAGGTCTCGGGTCACTCGTCGGCGGAGGGGAGGCTCTGGTTACCACTCAAGGTCACCTGCCCGGCAGGAGAGTTCCCGAACTTCTTCCCGTCGCCGAAGAGGCCGGTCTCGGACACCCCCAGCCAGTCGGAAGCGGTCCCGCTCTCGTACATCACCAGCTCCATGGAAACGCTCACGGTCTCGGGCCTCTCCAGCCACTCACCGGCGGTCCAGGTCCAGAACACCTTTGGTCAGTCGCCGTAGGTCCAGGTCTCGAACTTCACCAGTCAGTCGGAGACGATCAAGGTCCAGGACATCAGTGACTCGACGAAGGTCTCGATCCAGAGCATCGCCAGTGAGTCGAAGGCGATCCAGGTCTAGAACGCCACCAGTAACCCGCCGTCGTTCAAGATCCAGAACCCCAACACGCCGGCGCTCCCGTTCTAGAACTCCACCGGTGACTCGAAGAAGGTCCAGATCTAGGACTCCACCAGTGACCAGGAGGCGATCTCGAAGCAGAACTTCCCCTATCGCTCGCAGAAGATCAAGATCCAGAACGTCTCCAGTCACCCGTAGGAGATCTCGATCTCGCACATCTCCGGTAACTCGAAGGAGGTCCCGCTCTCGAACCTCTCCGGTGACACGCCGCCGATCTCGGTCCCGAACGCCTCCTGCTATTCGGCGTCGCTCTAGATCTCGGACCCCATTGTTGCCACGCAAGCGTTCTCGAAGTCGCTCTCCCCTTGCTATCCGTCGCCGTTCCAGATCCCGTACTCCACGAACAACTCGGGGCAAACGGTCCTTAACGAGATCTCCTCCCGCCATCCGAAGACGTTCTGCATCTGGAAGTAGTTCTGATCGTTCACGTTCTGCTACTCCTCCGGCAACAAGAAATCATTCTGGTTCTCGGACCCCTCCAGTAGCGCTCAATAGCTCCAGAATGAGCTGTTTCAGTCGTCCTAGCATGTCACCAACTCCTCTGGACCGCTGTCGATCACCTGGAATGCTGGAACCCCTTGGCAGCTCTAGAACACCTATGTCTGTCCTGCAACAAGCCGGTGGCTCCATGATGGATGGTCCAGGTCCCCGAATTCCTGATCACCCGAGAACATCTGTGCCAGAAAATCACGCACAGTCTAGAATTGCACTTGCCCTGACAGCCATCAGTCTTGGCACTGCTCGGCCACCTCCATCCATGTCTGCTGCTGGCCTTGCTGCAAGAATGTCCCAAGTCCCAGCTCCAGTGCCTCTCATGAGTCTCAGAACGGCCCCAGCTGCCAGTCTTGCCAGCAGGATTCCTGCAGCTTCTGCAGCAGCGATGAATCTGGCCGGTGCCAGGACACCTGCCATACCAACAGCAGTGAACCTGGCTGACTCCAGAACGCCAGCTGCGGCGGCAGCCATGAACTTGGCCAGCCCCAGAACAGCAGTGGCACCTTCTGCTGTGAACCTCGCTGACCCTCGCACCCCTGCAGCCCCAGCTGTGAATCTAGCAGGAGCCAGAACCCCGGCTGCCTTGGCAGCTCTGAGTCTCACCGGCTCTGGCACTCCCCCGACCGCTGCAAACTATCCCTCCAGCTCCAGAACAGCCCAGGCTGCAGCCCCTGCAAACCTGGTGGGTCCTAGATCTGCACATGCTACAGCTCCTGTGAATATTGCCAGCTCCAGAACCCCTCCAGCCATGGCACCTGCAAGCCTCACCAGTGCTAGAATGGCTCCAGCCTTGTCTGGTGCAAACCTTACCAGCCCCCGGGTGCCCCTCACTGCTTACGAACGTGTTAGCGGTAGAACCTCACCGCCACTTCTTGACCGAGCCAGATCCAGAACCCCACCAGGAGGCCCAGGCTCCAGAACCCCACCATCTGCCCTCAGCCAGTCTAGAATGACCTCTGAGCGGGCTCCCTCTCCTGCTTCTAGAATGGTCCAGACTTCCTCCCAGTGTGTTCTCCCTCCAGCTCAGGATCGACCTAGGTCCCCTGTGCCATCTGCTTTTTCTGACCAGTCCCGAGCTTTGCTTGCCCAGACCACCCCTGTAGCAGGGTCTCAGTCCCTCTCCTCTGGGACGGTGGCAAAGACCACGTCCTCTGCTGGTGACCACAACGGCATGCTCTCTGGTCCTGTCCCTGGGGTGTCCCACCCTGAGGGTGGGGAAACACCGGCCTCCACGGGGGCCCAGCAGCCTTCTGCATTGGCCACCCTGCAGCCGGCAAAGGAGCGGCGGAGTTCCTCCTCCTCCTCCTCATCCAGCTCCTCCTCTTCATCCTCGTCATCGTCCTCTTCCTCCTCCTCTTCCTCCGGTTCCAGTTCTAGCGACTCGGAGGGCTCTAGCCTTCCTGCTCAACCTGAGGTAGCGCTGAAGAGGTGAGGGGGCTTGACTTGCAGAACCGTTGGGTGGGGCCGGTTTGGGGGGTGGGTGGGGGTGGGGAGGGAGAAGTTCTGTCCAGAGGCTCTTGGCTCTTTGAGAGAGGTACGGGACCTTGACCCTTAAGCTGGGATAGAAGAGAATGCTGGGGTGGGGGCACCGGGGGGAGGAATGGGACAGGTAAAAGTCTCCTAAGGTTCATTCTCTAGAGGATAATGATAAGTTTTCCGTCTCTACAGAGGACAGAACTAGAGGAAATGGACTTAATTTTACAGCAGGAGGGATGGCAGTTAGCCTTCAAGAGGAACTCCCTGGGCTGGAAGGATCTTCAGAGGTCATCCCGTCCTTCTCCCTGCCTCCAGGCAGGACGGCCCCTCCCCCAGCCAACCCGCTCGCAGGGGCCTCCCCAAGCCGCGGCTCTCCCCGGAAGGAGACCGCCCAGCTCGGCTTCCACACCTGAGCCCAGGGGCCTTAGTCCTCCTCCATCAGGGACATTCTTGAGGTTTAGCCTTGATCCCTTGTGCTGCGGGCCCGGCCTGTTGCTTGTGTTAGCAGAGGTCGGGGCGTCTCGGGCCACTGCTCTCCAGAGAATGCGCTCGCCGGCTCTCAGCTCCGAGGGCTCCTGGGGCCTTTCTCCGGCACCCCTCCCCCACTGCCGTTCCTCCAGGCCAAGGAAGGTAGGGTCGGGGCTGGGGCGGCGTGTCTCCTCCTGACGCTCTGCTTCTCCCACAGGGTCCCCAGCCCCACCCCAGCCCCCAAGGAGGCTGTTCGAGAGGGACGTCCTCCGGAGCCGACCCCGGCCAAGCGGAAGAGGCGCTCCAGTAGCTCCAGTTCCAGCTCCTCCTCCTCCTCTTCCTCCTCCTCCTCCTCTTCCTCCTCCTCTTCTTCCTCCTCCTCCTCCTCCTCCTCTTCCTCCTCCTCTTCCTCCTCTACTTCTTCATCCCCCTCCCCCGCTAAGCCTGGCCCTCAGGCCTTGCCCAAACCTGCAAGCCCCAAGAAGCCACCCCCCGGCGAGCGGAGGTGAGTGCGGCCTTGCCGGAGCCGGAAGGGGCGGGGTGTGACCCTGGGCGTGAGATCCCTGCCGGGAGTCTCTGGTGGACTGTGGTGTCTGGTTGTGTGGGAGGAGTTGGGCTCTCTCCCTACCACCTGTGCTGTGCCCTGTTCTGGCAAAGGGTCCAAGTGTGGGTGCTCCAGTCAGAATTGTGGAGTCCTAGGTTCCTTCCTCTCCCTTCCCCTGACATGCAGCCTGTTTCCTGCTCCCACGTCCCAGGGATTCTAGATTTTAAATCTCCCCGTTGCTCCCGCCAGGGCTCTGGTCTGGCCACCGTCATCTTCTCCCGACTCTGTCCACAGCCTCTTCCCTGTCTCCCTGCCTCCACGCCATTCTCTTCCACACGTAGCCAGAGGGATCTTTCTAAAACGCACATCTGGTTACTTCCCTCCACTCCACAAATCCTTCCGGGACGCCCTGTGGCCTGCAGGATAAAGCCCCACCTCTGCGGGAATGGCGTGTGAGGCTCTTCACCAACTGGCCTTGCCTGCCCTGTGTTCTCCTCTCCTGCCCGCCCCCACACATGCCCTGTGCTCCAGCCATACCCAGCGCCTTGCAGTCTAAGGAGAACCCCATGCCTTTGGACATGCTGTTCCTTCTGCCTGGAATTCCCTTGTCCGCCTGGTGAACTCCTCGTTCTGCAAGACTCCGCTCAAACAGCACCTTCGAGAAGACTACCCTCCCCCCCTTTCCCCGCCCTGTGTCCCTCCCCCCCGGGTCCCCAGACCCACGTATATCGGTCCTTGTGGGGCTGCTTCCCATACACGGGGCCGAGCGGGCCTCCCTTGGCCTCCCTTCACCACCAGACTGAGCCCCTCCAAGGGCAGGGACTGTCTTTCTCTTTGCATCCCCCGCTGCACCCCGTGCCCTGCCCAGTGGGGCACTCGGTGGATGGTGTGCGGGCGGATGGGTGAGTGAGCAGACAAAGGTGGGTCTGAGGCTGGCCCTGTGTGGTATGAGGTCTGGTGGTCAGGACCTGGGGGGTGGTCCTGAGTGCCGGCTGGTGGGTTTGGAAGAGCATGGTGCTATGGGAACTTCCTCTGCTCCCTAGGTCCCGTAGTCCCCGGAAGCCAATAGATTCCCTCCGAGATTCTCGGTCCCTCAGCTACTCGCCTGCGGAGCGCCGCCGCCCTTCGCCTCAGCCCTCCCCACGGGACCAGCAGAGGTAAGGCCTCCCGTCAGTGGCCAGCCTGGTCACCACCACTCTGAGCGGCTTTGAGGCTCCCAAGTTGCCAGAGGTGGGTGTTGCCTTGCACGTGGGCTGACTGTCCTCTGTTGTTGCAGCAGCAGCGAGCGGGGTTCCCGCAGAGGCCAGCGTGGGGACAGCCGCTCCCCTGGCCACAAGCGCAGGAGGGAGACACCCAGCCCCCGCCCCGTGCGGCACCGCTCGTCCAGGTGCGTCCTTGTCAAGCTCTTGTGCCTGGGGACCTCTGGGGCTGGCTGGGGCCTAGGCACTGATCTCTGTCTCCTCTGTTTCAGGTCTCCTTGAACCTCTGTGGGGGGAATCCCACCACACCCCAAGTTCTGGAGCTGCAGGGAGTGCCCCCTTTACCCAGCAGTGGGGAGGGGTCCTTGTCTGCCCCCCCACCCCCGAACCCTGGCAGCCTCCTGGGGGAGGACTCTTCCTCCTTCCCGCCCCCTCCTTTTTCTTTGTTCCTGTGAAATGTTAATCTCTGTGAGTTTTTCCTGGTTCACGTTTTGGGAGTTTTGGGGTGGGTGGGAATGAGAATGGGAGTTGTGGGAGGGGAGGATACAGTTGGGGACACCCTGGTCTTGAGTTAGGGCTGGGAGGCGTCAGTGCCCCCCTGTAACCCTAAGTTCTGGGGGGAGTTGGAACTTGGGAACTTGTGTGAGGTGTTCCTGGAAGGAAGGGGCAGGAGTTGAAATTAGTTGGCCCTTACTGTCCCCCAAGTGAGGTTGTGGCCCCTCCCCCAACTTTTCTTCACGTTTCTTAAAGGCATTTTGGTTTTTTAAAATCTGTACAGCAAGAGCAACTTTTTCTGTCAAATAAAAATGAGAAATGCAGGAATTGGGTCTGTAGATTATTTATTAGGGGTGGAGAGTGAGCAGTCTTTCCACTTTGAATGCCCCCCCTCCCCCCCAAGCCTTAGAAGACTCAGGTAAGGTGGCTGGCTGTAGGCGGTGGGTTCCCCATGGAACCACACTGGCTCCGGCTATTTTGGCCTCTGCCCCTCAGCCCAGAGGCTGTGCCAGAGCCTGAGCGAGCCTGCTTGCTGGAAGTCATAGAAGGAACCTCTGTCCCCAGGCCGAGCAGAAGGCTGGCCTGGGGCTCTGGGTTCCTCCCGGTTCTCTGCCCACAGCCGGAGGGGCAGGCTCGAGTGGGTGTGACGGCAGGGACCCAAGGAGCTTGGGGGTCGGTCCCACAGCCACGGCCAGCCTCGCAAGTACACGGGGCAGAGGAGGAGCCTTGCAGGGGAGCAGACCCCGTCCCAGGGAAGGTGACGCCTGAGTCAGGAGAGGGTGCGCAGAAAAAGGCAGCAACCAGGCAAACGCCCAAATCTCTTTTATTGGGGGGGGGGGGCACCGGGGGCAGGCCAGGAGCCCTCTCACTGCACTGCTTGTTCATTGGCGCTGCTTCCGGAGTCCTGTGGCTTCATCACATCGGGCAGCTCGGGCGGACTGGAGAAGGGCTCGATCCGCAGGGCCTCGAAAGCGTCATCTGGTGGACAGGGGAGTGGTGGGGAGAGCTGGAGGGAGCAGCCACCCGGCTTCTGGGGGACCTCCGAACCAATTCCCACCTCTGCAAAGTGAGTCTCCCTCGCCCGGGCCGGCCTGCCTAACTGCCTGGACTCTGTGATCCTACTGGGATGCCTCCCACCCCCACCAGCAACCTGACCCCCTCCATCTAGCCCAGCCATCCCGGGGGTCCTCCTCACCCTGTGCCCCTAAGGGTGAGCCTGTGGGCTGGCCTGTGTCCACGTGCTTGTCTCCCCTCAATCGGCCCCAACTCACTGTTCCATTCACACCTCCTCTACACCAAGCACTGATTTTTAAGCTTAAGCCAGCCCATTCTTTCCCTGCCTCAAACCTTCCAACGGCATCCCGTCATACTCCGAATAAAATCTCAAGTCGTCACGTTTGTCTGTCTCTTGTGTTCCCGTATCAAGCTCTTCCTTCCTGTTTTAGGAGCTTCACATTTGCTGGCCCCTAGCCTGCCATCCAGATCAACCCCAACGTCACCTCAGAGAAAACTTCCCCGGCCCTTCTATAAAAACAGTCCCCGCAGCCCAATGCCTGTGCGTTGCTTCAGGAGCATTCACCTGCCACCAGCCACAGACAGTCCCGTTCCCTCTGACCAGATGCTTTCCCCCAACTGGAGAACAGCGGCTGCAGAAGGGCTCCGGTCTTGTTTCTGCTGTCACCTCAGCGCAGAGCAAACAAGTCCCGTTTGGGAACTTCTCTCCTGCACTTTCTTCTAACAGGGACGCTATTCTCTCCACCTGGCTCAGGGTTCTTAACCTGTTAGGCCCCTCGGGAAAGCCGGCCAAGCCTGGCCACGGACACCTTGGGAGAGTGGGTCTATGACCATCTCTGGCAGTGGCCAGAGATGCTCAACACCTTGGAGTGCACAGCACCATTCCGAATTCTCCAGCCCCAAACGGCAGCAGTGCTGAAGACACCCGGCCCAGCGTAGCAACGAACTCCCCCAAGCCGTAAGTCTGCGGTGACAATTCTTGCTTTCGTCACCTCTCCCATGTTTTGGAAATGGTCTGGATGATGCTATTCAACACTCCTTTCCCTCACTGAGTAGCCAGTTGGAAAGAATCGTCTTGTCACAAGAACTGAACGAGGACACAACTACGCACCCGCAAGTGTACTTCCGCAACAAAAGTAGTCCGTGGGAGAAGCAAAGAACAGCCGCTTCAGTCCATACTGTTTACTCTGTCAAGACGACGATCCCCTGCCTGAGGAGGGGGTGCCACCCAGGGTCTAGGCACGCCCACATTCAATGCCATAAACTAGAGTCGGGGCCGGGGGGACGCTCCCTATGTTGTGATTTTTCCATCAAAAAATAGGTGTATCAACATCTTCCAAGAGTGTCTGCAAGCCTACACAAAAAATGCCTTCGTTCAGTAAGAGAAGGGCGGCTACTTCCAGAAGGCAGTCCAGCCTTGGCTTCAGAAGCAGAATGGGAGAGGTCTGGACCAGCCCTGTACCTGCCTCAGCATCGCTGTGAGGGTCAGAGGGAACCCACAGAAAGACCCCTAAGACTTCCATCTGCTAAGCACTCACAGGCCAAGGCCTGTGGTGCATGGGGGCTCAGGCTGCCTGTGAGACTGGCCTATGTGTCGCACCCCTCTATGGAGACAGGAGCTCCAGTCGGGAGGGCGGCGGGGGGGGGGGCGTGAAGCAGCCACCCAAGGACATGGCTGCTGAGGCCTGGCACAGGGATCCTTACGAAACTGGCAAGTGGCACCCTGCTGGAATCCCTCTGCAGCCCTTGCTACTTTTCTCACAAGAAGCCAGAAAAATAAGTACTTATCAACAAAGTTTACCCAGCCATCCACACAGCCCCAGGTACACAGTCGTGAAAACATACCACGTAGAACTTCCGTTCATGTTTCCAGAGACCAAGAATAAAATTCAAACCTCTCTTGGGGCAAGGAGGTATACAGGAGGGGAGTGAGCCACTCCCTCAGATTTCTAAACATCAGGCAGGGGGGCATGTGGTCGATCACACGACACAGTCTCTGGGGCAGGCAGGGGCTAGACACGAACTCTGGATCTGGCAGTCCCAGCAAGCGACCTAACCTCCCTGGGCTCAGTTACTCAACCTGAAAGTGGGCACAAGTGTGGCATGCACAGAGATGCTGGGGGTCTAAGTGATGTCCTACAAAGGTCCTGGCAGTCAGCATCTGAATCTTGACAGCCGGCAAGCCCCAGTGTCTACGTCTCCAAAGTGAGGATAGCAGTGCTTACCTCGCAGGCTAAGGAGCGTTTTAAATGGAACGGAGATAAAACGCAGAGCAGACGGCCCAATACTCAGTAAGACCTCTGTAAACATGACTAGGGACAGACATTAGACTCCCCCACGAAGTAGACTTCAATTTCTACAGGCGTCTCGTTTTCTTTTTTTTTTTTTCCTTTGTGGAGAAACACACACACTATCACAAGATACCACCTACACTTTGTGGACTGGGGAACACAATGCCCTGGAGGCGGGGAGGAGCCAAGAGCAGGCTCCCCAGCGACCCCTTCGTCTGTTCCACCCTGCCTGACAGCCCCACTCACCTGCCCGGAAGGCCAGCCCCACGGTGGCTGGGGCCTGCGGCCGTGCCGTCTGACTGGTGAAGCCGCACTCTCCCAGTGTCTTGCCATCATCCAGAAGTTGGTCATCCTGGGGAGAGAGGTGGGCAAGGTGTTACAAGAGGCCCCAGGGCGGGCAAGTCCCAGAGACTTCCCTGGATGTCAGGATTCAGGGAAGACAGACCCAAATACGGGCCAGGACCACCCAAGTGTGTCAAACACAGTTTCCAGGGCTACGCCCAAGACTTTCCAAATCCGAACCTCCCAGGGTTAGGGCTCTGGAATCTTTTTTTTTTTTTTTTCACCCCAAACTGCAGGAAAATCTAATTTCAAGAGTCAGTGACGCAGTCTGTCCACAGTCTGCCTGATTTGAATCCCAGCTCTGCCACCTGGGACAAAGCGTTTCATCTTTTTGATGTGAAGTTTAGCTGGAAGATGGGAATTACTGAAATTCCCACCTTGTAGGGCAGCCAGGAGGTTTCACTGAGCGAAAGACACACAGAAAGCACGGAACACAGTATGTGAAGAAGCACAGGCAGCAGGGAGAAAAGTCTGGAGTGAAAGGCCACCTTCCTCCTTTCCAGCCAGAATCTCATCAACGCACTTAGGTGGGGGACCCCATGCTGCGGGACACCCGAATCAGGGACCAATAAAACGCACTCCCCCAACGAGAACCCCAAGCCACCGGAGCTGAATGATTCTGCAGTTGGTTTCTAAAGGGGGTGGGGAGGAGGGGCTTTTAGAGCATCCGCAGAAAGCTGGGAAATAATACAGTGGTTGGGCGAGGACTTTACTCATCGTGACACCCTCCAACTGTCTGTAATAAGGAGAGGAGGTGAAGGGGTGCGATTCTGATGGGCCTGCGGAGGATTAAGGGCAACGGAGTTCAAATCCGACCTTGGGCTGAGTGGCCGCCTCCCCAGCCTCAGTTTCCTGGACGCACAGCAGGGCTGTCAGGAGCCCGCGCGCCCCCGAGGCCGCCTCGCCTCCACGCGGGGGAGTTCCGGCCACTGTTGACAACAACGACGCGGCCGCCGCGCAGCGCCAGCCCGGCCCCCGCCCAAAGCCCGCCCGCGGCCGCACCTTGTACAGCCGCTGCTCGTCGGGCGGCCGCTTGAGGATGCCCTCGACGATGCGCTTCAGCTCGAACACGGTGCTCGACTCCTTGGCGTCCGTGAAGATGGTGGTCTTGTGGCGCCTGATCATGAGGAACACGTCCTGGGGGGCGGAGGGCCGGCGTGAACGCAGAGCCCAGTCCTCCCCACCCCCCGCCCCATGCGGCCCGCCGCCCCCGTCGCCCCCGGCCCGGCGCCCCCGTCGCCCCCGCCGGCCCCGGCCCGGCGCCCCTCCCCCCGCGCCCGCTCACCATCGCGGCGGCTGCCTGTCCCCCCTCGACGCGCCGGCGCGGCCGCGCTCCGCCCCGTTCCCGGCAACCCGCGCGCCCGCCCCAGCGTGCCTCGCGCCCGGCCGCCCCGCCCAGCGGCCGCCATTTTAAGTGATGCGCCGGCGGCTCGGTCAGACCGCGCGTCCGGCCGCCATCTCGGCGCCGTGGCGTGGAGAGTGGGGCAGAGACCTGAAGCGTCAGGTAGTGGCGCCATCTTGGGAGTGGCAAGGCCGAGGCGCCCCTGTCGCAGTCAGGGAGCAGTCTGGGCGCAGGCTCAGCCCTCTTTGGGGGACGTCGGGGAACGACTTGGCGAGCGTAGCGTATCCCCCCATCCCAGGAATAGTCAGTGAATGTTGTGCATCCTGGTCATCGGGGCGGCAGGACTTTTGCGTCTCAGCGCGACCTGGGCTGCCCTGTGAGGGCGAGCGCCTCCTGCCGTCCATCCTGAGGGGGTGATAATTCTGGACCTTCCGGCTACCTCCATGGGTGGGCTGTCCCCATTTTCCCCGCCCAGCCTGGGCCGGGCTTTTGTGGCCTGGAAGGACCCCAGGAAGCTGCTCCCTGGGTTAGGGAGGGGCCCGGCGAACTTCCGGGGAAAAGCAAGGCACGGTGCAAGATTGGTTCGCCCCAGGGACGGAGGAAAGAGGAGACCCCCGACCCAGGGACCTAGGTCCTCTTGGGCTCTGGGAGGGCCTGTAGGCTTGATTTCCCTGGCCGGCTGCCCTTCTACGGGGCTGCCCTACCGACGCCTACACCTTACTTCCCCCGGTGTTGGGACACTGTCCTGCCTTGCCCCAGATTGCAGTTACACTAGAGAAAAAATGAGGCTTTTTTCTCTTGCGTAACCAGCCCCTTGGAGGGAGAGCGCCTCAACTGTGTCCCTGAGGACGTGTCAGGCTCAGGGCGCCCCGTGAGCAGGTGGAAGGCCTCGGATGCCAAACAGCTGTGCAGTTGCGGGGCTGCAATTTGAGAATTCTCGAGAGGGGGCAGAATCTGAAGGTGCTGCTGCCTTGGCCCTGAATCAAGCTGGTGACTGACAACTGTTAACCTTAGGAAATAAAAAATGAGTTATTTCACCAGCAAAACTGGGCTTATCCGGGGATACCAGGCAGTTACAATCCACAACGAGCAAGCTTCAGCAAGGATACAGGCAAGCGCGGAGACCAAGGAGACTGTCATCAAGGAGCAACAGGGCTGTCGTAAGCAAAGTTCATTGGCATACAGTGGGAGGTCTAAGTATACTGGCTTTTCATTGGCTGGGCTGTGAGAGCCTCTCATTGGCGGAGCCGTTGCCAAGGGAGGAGGAAACCTTCCCCGTCGGGTTGGTGAAGAGCACCCACCTGCGAGGTCCCAGCTTGGGCTGCGATGCTGAGAACTCCCTCTGCTGGCCTCCCGACTAAACGACGTTTCCGTTTACTAATTTTTCACACGCACGCTCTGGCCTCAGGCCACGAGGGATTCAAATCCTTGCTCTCGGCGCTGACTGCAGCTTTGGGTGATAAAACTCGCGAAAGTCTAATGTCCTCTGCTTTAAGATGCGAGGAATGGCCGTTTGTCAAGTGTGTACACTTTCATCGAGAATTGGTACTCAACAGAGGTTTCTAACACTGTGAACATAATTATTGTCATTTTTGAGTTCTAGCCCCTGGCTCTCTGGAGCCGCCTCAGGTCCTTTCCCCTCCTGTGACTCTTCCCTCTCTGAGCCTAGGCAGCCCCTGCTCCCTGCTAGCTCCCCATCCCGTGGCTGACCTTGACTTCATCACCTGAGTCAGGAGGCTGTGGACAAGTAACTGACGTGGCGGGTCCTCGGCTCAGGTCAGAGATTTCCATCTTAACCTCAGCATCTCTGTGCACAGAGATTTGGAGGCTTTAGATCCTGTACTGCGGAAGAGGGAGAGCATGGGGCAGGGAAGGGATGTGGACGGACCAGGGGAGGCCAGTCACGCTCTCAGAGGCATCCAGCAGACCTCCCAGAATGTGCCAGTTAAAGATGGAGTCCAAAGGGGCGCCTGGGTGGCTCAGGCGGTGAGCGTCCAACTTTGGCTCAGGTCATGATCTTGTGGTTTGTGGGTTCGAGCCTCACGTCGGGCTCGGTGCTGACAGCTCTGAGTCTGGAGCCTGCTTGGGATTCTTTGTCTCTCTCAAAAATAAATAAATGTTTAAAAAAAAAAAAAAGGAGCCCAGGGTGCGGGGAAAGGAGGGGCCTCCTCTCCACCTAGGATGTTGTGACCCGGCTGCACCTGGGCATATTGTCCTGACTCTCGGCCCTGTTGCCACGTACACACCTGCCTTGTTGGCTTTGCCCCTGCTGGTGTCACAGCTCAGAATGCCTACCGGGAGTCCCCCTGAGTGGGCCCACACTCCCTCCCTCCGAGGCTCACGCCTGTCTCCACCCACCCTCGGGCAGACCACCTGGGTCAAATATCAGCTCGTTAACTGTGATCTCTGGCACGGGGCTGAGCCTCCACCCGTCGTCCCATCCGCGAAGGGGACGGACACACAGCTGGATTCCATAAGGCATTGGGGAGCATTAATGAGCCAACGCACACGGCACAGCGCAAGGGTTTGGGTAATGACTGGTGTCCGATTCCGGCGGTCTCTGCTGTCAGAGGTCACCCGGCCTAGGGGAGGTGGCGAGTAGGGCAGGGGCCTTGCCCGCCACGAGCCCTTCCCCTCTGGGTGTCTCTGTGAACCCCACGGTGCCGCAGACCTGGTGGGTCGGTTGTAGGGGGTGGACTGTAGGCCTTGCAAGGATGTCTCCTGCCGTGGGAGTGGGCTCAGGAGGGGCTTGAGGGGGAGTGGGGGCTGACCTCCAGCCCCCGCTCTGCGGCCTCACTGGGGCCATGACGGACGGCACCAGAACCTCAAGATGGTGGGTGAGCTGGCCGGCCCACTGCTCCTGGTTCTCTGCACAGGAAGGCTGTCTGGGCCCTTTCGGCCCCATCACCTCGACCACCCAACGCTCACGACAGGGACCCTTCTCTGGCCTCCAGACTAAGCTGGCGGGGTCTCGACCTAGTGGGCCTTCCCCTCCTTTTTGTGTTGAACGTTGATTAGTAATTGTCATCACCGGTAGTTACGAAGCGTGCCTCCCATTTGTAGAGTGTTTCACGACTACTGTCCTGGCCACAAGGCAAGACGCACAACTGGGTGTGGGGCCTGAGTCAGTTGCCCAGCTGCAACCTAGCTTCACCGCTTACCGGCTACGGGCCTCGCGCTGCTTAACCTCTCTGGGCCTGTCTCCCCACGCGTGAACTTGACAACGAGGGCGCCTCCCGGGTGTCCCTAGAGCGAGCGAGAGCGCACTCATGCAAAGCACAGCATGCAGGCTCAGTGGGCAGAAGGGCGGGGGCCTCAGCCGTCCTCTTAGCCCTCCCAGCAGCCCCGACATGGTGGGTGGTAGCAATTCAGAGGACAGAGGGGAAACCGAGGCCAAGTCGGAACTCTTGGGGGAGTCTGGGCCGTCTGCTTGCAACATCCCCAGCTGGAGTCGGCGGACAGCCAGGAAGCGCCTGCCTTAGACAGGAGCGCAGCGTCCCCCATGCTTGAGACTTCCCAGGACCACCCTTGCCGCCCCGGGTGCTCCCCTCCGGGCTGCACGGCCTCCCAGCCTGTCACCTGGTAGGTCAGGCAGCTGTGGCCGATGCAGGGCCAGGTTACCCCCACGCCCCCACTGACCTTGCAGACAGACGGGATGCTCCAGCACAGGGCCCGGTGCCCCTGAGTCGGCTGCGCCAAGACCTGCCGCCTGCCCAGCCTCATGGAGCTGGTGCGGCCGGAAGGGACCGGAAGGGGCCGGAGCCCGAGCTAGGGGGCAGCACGTGGAGAGGCAGTTGTGACCCCGCCCCTGCCGTTCCAGCTGCCTCCGGGATCAGACCACCTGGGTTGGAATCCCGCTCTGCCGTCTACCAGCCACGTGCCTTTGGGCCTTAGCTTTCGCATCTGGCAGATGGGTGTCAGGTGAGGATCCCAGGAGACGGTGCAGCAAAGCTCTCTGCATGGCATCTCGTAAGGGCTTGATGAGGAGTAGCTGACCTCTTCTCATTCCCTGACCTTCCCTTCCACGCCCAGATCCTGTTTCTCTAGCTTCCGGACTCCCATGTTTAGCTCCCAGTTCATGCTTCAGACACACAGGGCTCTCTGAATGCGGACCCTTTACTCGAGTCACAGCAAGTCCCAGGCTGAAGCAGACTGGCTCCCGGCCCCCGGCTTGTTCCCACCTCAGTGTCTTGGGAGGCGTCCTGGGGAAGGCCCCTTAGCCGGCTCCAGACTGAGGGAGCCACCGAGGATGGCCGGCATCACCCAGCAGCGGTCACCAGGGTCCCCTTGCTGACATGTCCACAGACAAGCCCCATTCCGGACGCCCTGCTCCCCGATAACCGCCCTCCAAGGGCGGTGAAGCTCTACCCCAGATGGATGGCCTGCCCCGCCAGGCTGCACCTTTGATGATGGCCTCCCCCATCCCATTCCTCCACTGGCCCTCGTAGCATCAAAGATTAGGCTTTGGGGTTTCCAGGGTTTGTTCCATTTCTTGTTCCTTCTGCAGTTCTAGAAACTGAGCTGTATCTATTGGGATGGATGGTCTTTGGCCTGGGAATGAGGAGATGGCAGGGAGGGGACTGGACCCAGGTCCCAGGCACACAAGGGTGGGCAGGGAGCTGCAAAGGGCCAGATGCAGGTGGGGGGGGGGGGGCCCTGGGTCTGTGGGCCCCTGCCACGGGGAGGACACAGCCCCAGACCCTCCCCGCAAGTATGGTTATAACAACGGAACCAATCAGGCACAGCAGGAGTTCTGGCCAGGCCTGCCTGGGGGCTCCCGGCCCAGAGGGCATGATGCCAGGCGCCGAGGCCCCTGAGCCCTTCAGAGCACATGGCGCGCCCACCCAGACCCCAGTGCAACAGGGCACGATCTGTATGTTTTCTGTTGCTGCGTAGTAAAAGACCAGCAACACGGCGGCCTGAACCAACACAAATTTATTAAGTCATAACTCTGCAGGCCAGAGGTCTGGGTGGGCTCCGCTGGGTTCAAGGGCCTGGTCTGGTGGGCACCCTGATGCGGGGTGGGCGGGGGGCGCTCCTTTGGAGGCTGTGGGGAGAACTGGGTCCCAAGCTCATTCAGGTTGTCGGCCAGCTTCCCTTCCTTGCAGTCGGGGCACGGAGGTGCCCCCTGCTGGCCGTCCGCCGCCGGGGGCTGCCCTCCGCTCCTGGAGGCCGCTCGCTCTCCCGTGGCTCCTCGCCAGCAGCTCCTCCATGTTCAAAGCCAGCAATGGAGAATCATCTCTCTGGGGCTGAATCCCTCTCACTCTTTGAATTTCCCTGACTTCCTCCAGGAAAAGGCAGGCACGCGGGCCAGACCGGGCACCAGCTGGCTTGCCCGCCTCTGGGTGCCCAGGCCCCTGGCTGGAGCAGAGAAGGGTAAAAGTGAGCAGGACGGGGAAGGCGGAGTGTGAGACCCGGGGACGCAGGGCAGGCTCCAGGAGGAGGGCTGGCGGCTAGGGTTTGGTGAGCTCCAAGGAGGAGTCGGGGGATGGAGAGACGGATGGCCCCGCAGCTTTCTAAGGCTTATGAGCCTTAAGTGGGAAGGGGCAAGGTGGGAGGGAACGTGCGGGTCCTCAGAGGGACCCTAGCCTCTGGCTCCAGCTCACGGCATTAGAGGCTGAGGCGAGCCCGAATCCAGGGGCTGTAAGTGGCCACGTTGGTGTAGACACCTGGACGGTTGGGCAGGGCACAGCCCTTGCCCCAGCTCACCACGCCCACCAGGACCCAGCGCCCAGACGTCACACAGGTCAGGGGTCCCCCAGAGTCACCCTGCAGGAGAAAGTCGGGCTTAGATCTCAGCCCTTTGAAGATCTGGGATGGCATTTCTGGGGGTTGGGGGCCAGGAGGTGCAGCCCCTGGGTCTTGGGTTCTAGGGAGCTGCGACGGGAGCCGGGTTCCGGGGGCTCCAGGCAGCTTCCCGCACCTGGCAGGCATCTTTGTGGCCCTCGACGTAGCCGGCACACAGGTTCCCGGGCAGCACTATGTGCTCCGCTCTGGGCACGCTGGTGCCCACGTGGTAGAGGCGGTCACAGGTGCGTGCGTCCAGCAGCGGCACCCTTACTCCCTGCAGAGGTCGCCACTCCGGGAGTGGCACTGGGGGGAGGAAGGGGGACTATAGGAGCGGGGAGAGGGCGAGGCAGGAAGCAGGAGTGGTGGGACCCGCCTGTCTGACCGGGAGGAGGTCTGGAGGTCTCGCTGGGTCCCGGATTGGGAGAGTGGGGGGCTCCCGGTCAGAGGGAGGTGGAGGAGGATCCCCTGTCCCTCCCCCACCCCCCGCTGCCTCACCTCCGGGCTGGAGGCTGCCCCAGCCGGTGACCCAGCAGGGCGCTCGGAGCGGTGGGCGGGCCCCGGGCTCGGGCAGACAGACGGGCCGGATGCGGGCGCTCAGGGGCACCGGGCGGCTCAGCTGCAGCAGCGCCAGGTCGCCGCGGCCGCCACCCTCCGAGTAGTCCGGGGGGAACAGCACCCTGCGCACGGGCGCCGAGAGCGCGCGGGGCGAGGCGGGACCCAGGCGCAGCGCCCCGAGGCGCACGCGGTGCTCCGACGGCAGCACCCGCCTGCGGGACAGAGGCGGCGCTGCGGACGGCGGCCCCTCCCGGGTCCCCGCGGCACCCCGGGCCGCCGCATCCCCCGGAGCCGGCCTGGCGGCGCCCCCGCACCCCGCTGACCTCGGGAAGCAGTGCGCCGCCGTCAGCACCCACTGTGGGGCGATGAGCGAGCCCCCGCACACGTGCGCCCCGCGGTACTGGATGCTCGCCTGCCACGGCCACTGTCCGTCCCGAGCGTCCCGGCCCCCCACGATCCGACTGGACACCTGGGGCTGCCCGCAGGCTGCAGGGGACAAGGAGGGCGCGAGGGTGGGCGGAAGACGGGGGGGGGGGGCGCTGGCAGGCGCGTGGGATCGTGCGATGGGAGAGGCGCAGGGCCAAGGTCAGGGAGGGGGTGGCGCCAGGGGCCCGGAGGCTTCCTTACCTGCAGAGTCCGGTGTCCCAGGAGCTCCTGGGGGAGGAAGGAGGGAAGGGACCGGATTATGAATTTGGTGTCAGATAACAGGGGGAGAGGGAGAGGGAGGGAGGCCAGAGACTAGGAAGGAGGGTGAAACACATTTGTGGCACCGACCTGGTTCCAGGCTTTTGTGCAATCAACAGGTTACCCGACTTAACCCTCCCCAGAGCACTGTGAGGCGGGGGGGGACTTGTACCCCTTACGCAGACGGGCACATGTGAGCTCGGAGAGCCCAAGGTCAGTGACGGAGAGAACCTGGACCTTTGAAGCCGAGATTAGGAACCCCAAAGTGCTCTAGGGGAACCAGGCCGGGGAGGGGTAACACGGGACACTGGGAACAGCCCCCAGCCCCTGCCCCACACCCACCTAGCAGCAACAGCAGCGGCAAAAGCTGGAGGCGGGAGGCCCCCCTCATTCTGTCTTCAGAGCTGGGCCAGGGAAGGGTGACACCGCTCAGGGTCTGGACTCCGGGCGGTGCCTGCAAGGAGAGGAGGGTCCTAGCCCCAGGCCCCAGAGGCCCTCTGTGTTCCCTCAGCCCCTGGTTGGCCCTGGACGTATCCCAGGGGCACAGGTCCTATGCACCTCCCTGTCCCCGCACCCCAGGGATCATGCCTGTCCTCCGACCCCTGCAAGCTTTGTCCACAGGAGCCCTGGAGCCTGGCCCCTTCCCCCCCCCCCGCCCCGACCTATTTCCATGGCCTGCCAGCTGCTCCTGAACCCTACTCTTACCTGCATGGCCGGTGCCCTCCCTGCTGACTGGGCAGGGGCAGGACCTGGGGGCTTAAAGGGACTGGGGGTGTGTGGGCCTGGCCAGGGGGTGATTAAGGAGGCCAGGGCGGGGCTGCGGCTTCACCAGTCCCGCCTCGAACAAAGATGCTTTGAGCAGCGCTTGTGAGGTGGCAGGAAAGGGACACCTGGGTTTGTCAAAGGACGCCCGGCTCGGGCCGCGGTGCTGACAGCTTGCTGAGGGCCGGGCAAAGCCAGGGGCGGAGAGCTGTGGTCAGGCCAGGAAGCTCTGGAGAATCCTTGCCCGCTCATCTGTGAACCTGATCCCAGCTCCCAGCTCCTTACAGTGCCGGTCACGGGAGCAGCTGACTCGACCGTTCTGTCCAGAAATCCGGGAGCGGCCCACGCGGAGCCCCAGCCAGACCCTGCCCTGCACTCAAAGTGGGAGATGGCTGCCTCGGGGCTGGCCAGCACTCTTTCTTGCTTGACCAGAAGCGGAAGCCGACTTGACCTTGGGACACAGTCCACTCTTGGGTTTGGTGTGGCCAGGACAGTGAGGCTGCTGGGAGAGCGAACCCCGGGGACACACAGCCATGTCTGGGGGCGGGCGCCAAACTTGACAGGGCAGCTGTGGCCTAAAGGCTGGAAGCCTGTCCCGCAGGGGACCTGGGTCCCTGCCTGTTGGAAACTAGGGGCACGGGGTGGAGGGCACGGATGACAACACTCATTCTGAGAAGCTGGCTCGTGCAGGGAGGGGCCAAAACTGGGTGAATAGCCAGTAGAACCCCTGGAAAGGGCCCCCAAACCCAACCCTTGTGTCAGACTGAGACACTGAGGCACAGACCTCTGTTGGGCCCACGTCCCCTTCAGCCCTCACCCTTCAGTCCCATGGCAAAAGTGGCCCCTGGGGAAATGTCATGTGCTTGCCCAGGGAGGGGACCTGACTCACAGCTGACTCCACGCTACCTTCTCTGGCACAGACCTGCCCCCAGTCTCAGGAGAGGACGAACGACCCAATCTGGGGCCACTGTCCCGGTGACACGTGACCCGGACCCAACCAGAATCTCTCCCTGGGACTTTTACCCTGGAAAGAGAGAGGACCGATTGGAGGCCTGAGGGTGGGGCAGCCATGGCCGTGGTCACAGGCGAGGACTCTCAGCTGGCCTGAGCGCCTGGAACCTTCCACACTGAGAAAGAGTGCCCTGCGGTGTTGGAGCTCCTAGTCCGGGAGTCCCTGCCCTTCTCCCGACTGCCTTTTCTGCCTCTGACATGACTTTCCTGCACTCATGCTAGTTCTAGGGGATTCCGTTGCTTACAAGGTCTCTAAATGCCAAGGATGGAAACACAAAACCACAGCTCTATAAACAGCTCCTGATGGCCCAAGACCACAGTCTATCAAGGGAGAAGCGAAGATACGTTTCACAGCCTGTCGCCCTGCGCGGGCGCGTCACAGTGGCAGTGCCCAGCCCACTGCCTGCAGCACAGGACTCTCGTGTGACAAATGTCCAGCCCTACCCTCTGTACATGGTGGCAGGAGGAGGAGGTGGGGGGCGGGGGGCGGCCCCGGGGAGACCAGCCGGCTGCCGGCTCTTCAGGATCCGGTTCGCGTGTGTGATGTCACAGCAGATCCCAAGCCCTTTGGGGTGGCCGCAGCCAGAGTCCCCACGTCACGTTGATGTAACAACCAGAGGTTGTCCTTATCAGCCTGGGGAGAGGCAGAGGTGTAGGGGTGAGCCGGGCATGGGGAGGGGGCGGGCTGTGGCAACTGCGGGGATCCTTCCGAGCCTCTGGGGAGGTGGCTCCAAACGCGACCCTCTGGGCGACACGGCTCAGGCGGGGGCCAGTGGTCCTACGCAGCCGCTCACGCAGGCCCCGGGCCCCGGAAGCGGAAGGAGTCTACCTGCTGCTGGAGGGGCCGTCCCGGCCCTGCCAGGGGGTCCCGCGGAGCGGTGCTGCACGGCAGCCGGTGCAGGGCACTGAATAGCGCCATCCTCCAGCGACATGTGGGACACCAAGGGTGGTGGGTGATCCTCTTGGGGCCAGCTTGGAGGGCCTCGGAGCAGGGGACAGGAGGCGCCCTCAGGTTCCAGCTCCTCGGAGGGTGGGTTGTGGAAGCGGAAATGGACGGACGCTGTAGGAGACCCCACGGCATGCCCGGGAGACGGCTGGGGACTCGCCACCCAGGGATCTGCTGGCCCCTCCGTGTGGGGCCCGGCAGGTCCGTGGGCAGTGAGAGGCGGACAAAAACCCTGGTGAGCGGGGTGACTCAGTCCCGCCACCTCCCGGGGCCTCAGTTTCCTCACTGTGAAGAGGGAGAAGGGGAGTTCCAGCCTCAAGGGCCGCCACAGCATGAAGCCTGAACGTGTCGCCCTATAAACCTCGAGGCTGTCGGAGGTGGGACAGAGGCGGTGAGGGCCCCCCTCCCACTCCTCTACTTGTCTCTCCACAGCTGGGGGCAGGGGGTGGGGAGCCGAGGGGAGGAATGTGCCTCAGCAGTTCCAAGGTGCCCCGGAGGCTGCCCTGCTGGCCTGGGGCCTGGGCCAGGCCGAGGCTGCCCCCCTCCACCCGGCCTCACCAGGGGTGCTCCAGCTTGGAGAGAAGCCCACGCCCGGTGTCCTTGTCCTCCAGGGGGCGATGCTGAGCCGTGCCCCTGCGGCTTCTCCGCTCCAGCAGGACTCTGCCTCCGCTGCCCTCAGCGGGAACCCCCTCATGTGGGCAAACGCCATCGGGCTGCTTCCCTCCCTGCCTCGGTTTCCCTGCTCCTCACTGGGGCCTCCCGGCGTCACCCCCCAAGTAAACTTCCCGCACCCCAGTCCTGGTCCCGGGTCGGCCTTTCGGGGACAGAGGTAGGACCGGGAGCGTCTGGCGTCTGGGTGGAGGGTCGCACCGGCATGAGCACCGGGGGGCTCGGGATGCTCCCCCCGCTGCACCCCGCTCCGGTCTTCCTGGCCCCCAGCGACCCGGGGGTGACTGACGTCCTCCCATAAACTATCTTTCTGATTGAACCAACCAGAGAGGGCTCCGTGGTTCGTCACCCAAACCCGAATGGCGCAGACAGCTGGAGCGAGATTCAGGAGTGAAGGACTGGATCCCGGGGGGACCGTGAGGGTGTCCAGGGAGCCACCCGGGGCCACACAATGCTCTGCGAGGCATCGATTCCAACACGCTAAGGAGTTTATTAGAAAAGGGACAAGGTGGGGGACGGGGCCTGGCTCAGCAGACGGCCCCAGCTCTCAGGACTCCGTTGGGCTCAGGCCGGCTGCGGGAGCCCGGCCCAGAGCGCAGCGAGGGGCAGGAGCAGCCGAGAGGGGACTGGCCTGGGGGCGCCGCGGGCCACCCGCGTCCGGATCCAGTTGAAGTGCCTACTGACGTTGGTGTAGACCCCGGGCCGGTTGGGGCTACCGCAGCCCGATCCCCAGCTCACGATTCCAACCTGAATCCACAGACCTCTCTTTTCGCAGGCCAAGGGGCCACCGGAGTCACCCTGGGGAGCGGCGCGGGTGAGCCAGGCCTGGCGGGGCAGGGGGCAGGTGAGGGGCTGGCGGAGAGGCAGGGACAGCTGTGGCGACAGCAGGAGGGGCTGTGGAGCCGGGCAGACCGGGTGCACATCCTACTCCCCACCCCGGAAGCGAACGAGCCTCGGTTCCTGCATCTGCAGAGTGGGCATCGGTCTCAAACTGCCCCTTTCCCTCCCCCCCCCCAGGGGTCAGGTGAGAATCAAAGGTGATACAATGAAGGCAAAACAATTAATGCTTGTTGTACCAGCTGGAGAAATAAGGCCCATGGTTGTTTTCTCATGAATAACCTCGGGTGGGTTGGCGGGCACCAGGGGGGTTGCTCCCAGGCCCAAGGTGGGGAGGGGTGGTGCCCGGGTCCAGCAAGGCCCTGGTGGGGGCGGGCGTACTCACTTTGCAGGCGTCACGTTGGCCATTCTCAGAGCCAGCACAAATCATGTCGTCCGGGTCATAACTGAGGAAACCGGGACGTCGGAACAGGAAGTCGCACCTGGAGTTGTTTATGATGGACACCTGTGCTTCCTGGAGACGGTAAGGAGGCGGTAGAACTGTCAGGGATTGAGGGTCAGAGAGAGGAAGAGGACAGCTTCGGCCCCTCCCCTGCCATCTGGGACAGGGGGAGGCTGGAGGGGGGGGTGGGCTCCCCGGGGCCCCCACAGGGTCCGGGACATCGCTCTCGATGACGCCTCTGCCCCCAGCCCAGCACCCTTCACATTATGGGCGATGAACGATGCCACAGAAGGACCCGAGGGATGGGCGGGCGGTCACCGCTTCTCCCTGAAACTCAGTGTCCCCATCTGGAGAATGAAGATGACAGCCCCTGGCTGGGCCACCGGGGAGGTCCCTCAGCCACAGCATGCTCAGGGGGCGGGGCTGACACCGACACGGTAGAGGATTAACATACTTCATCTGCAGCATCCAGGCTGAAAACGCTCCAGAGTTTTTCTTCATGTTTATTTATTTTAGAGACAGAGACAGAGACAGAGACAGAGACAGAGACAGAGACAGAGAGAGAGAGCGCAAGCAGGGGAGGCGCAGAGGGAGAGACACACACACACACAGAATCCGAAGCAGGCTCCAGGCTCTGAGCTGTCAGTGCAGAGCCCCACGCGGGACTTGACCTCACGGGCCGCGAGATCGTGACCTGAGCCGAAGTCGGACGCTTCGCCGACTGAGCCACCCAGGCGCCCCGAAAATGCCCCAGATTTGACAAAAGGTATGAATCCCTATCTTGAGGACGCTGAGCAATTCCCGAGCAGGATAAACACAAAGAGATCTACCCGGAGATACATTTTCATCAAAGTATCGAAGGGGAGACTCCGGGAGACAGCAAGAGAGAAGCTGCATGCGTGTCACATCAAAGATCCCCACCAAGATTAACAGCCACATTCTTCTCAGATACCCTGGAGGCAGTGGCGGGGGGGGGGGGGGCTGCGGGATGACACATTCAAAGGGCCGAAAGAATCAAACAGGCGACCGAGAATATTCTGTATCTGTATCGGAATTCTCTATCAGGCTGTCCTTCAGAAAATGAGGCGGCGATGAACAGATTCAGATAAACAAACGCCAAGAAGGTTCGTCCCTAGCAGACCTGCCTTACTAGAAACAGAAAAGGGAGCAAGGGAGGTCTTCAGGACCCTGGCCAGTGTCCGTTCGTAGGAAGAGAGGGCGCTGGTAAAGGTGACCACAGGGGTAAATAGGAGAGCCAGGCCTATTATGGCTTTGGTTTATCACTTCTTTCCCTTCCTTTATAATTTAAGACACGTGCATACAACAATTCTAAATCTCTGAGGAAAGAGCTGCGTAAGGAACGGAATTTTTGTGTACTACTGAAGCTAAGTTGCTATTAATCCGACATAGATTGTTATAAACTTAACTTGTTGGGGCATCTGGCTGGCTCAGTTGGTGAAGCGTTTGTTGATTTTGGCTCAGGTCATGGTCCCAGGGTCGTGGGATCGAGCCCCACGTCAGGCTCTGTGTTGAACGTGAAGCCTGCTTAACATATTCTCTCTCTCTCTCTCTCTCTCCCCCTCTGCCCCTCTCCACGACTTTCGCACTCACTCTCTCAAGTTAAAAAAAAAATCAAGTTTAAAAAAAATTTTTAAACGATAAATTTAAGTTGTTAATTGTAATCCCCAGGTCAACCACTAAGAAAATACACAGAACGCGAAATGGGAAGGTAATCAACACAGACCACTAATAAAAATCAATGAAACACAAAAAGAGGAAATAAAAAAGATATAAAGTACAGATATAGATATTGAAAGATGTGACAAGATATACAGAAGACATAGAATAATGGTAGAAGTAAATCCTTACTTATCAGTAGTTAATTTTAATGGAAATGAGTTAAATGGATTAGATTGCAATTAAAAGGCAGAAATTAGCAGCATGAATTAAAAATAGAGAATCCAGGGTCCCCTGGGTGGTTCAGTCGGTTGTGTGGTTGAGTGTCAGACTTCATTTAGGCTCAGGTCACAATCCTATGGTCGTGGGATCAAACCCCACTTTGGGCTCCACACTGAACGTGGAGCCTGCTTAAGATTCTCCCTCTCTCTCCCTCTGCCTCTTTCCCTGCTCGCACTCTTTTTCTCTAAACACAATTTAAAAAAAGATTTTATTATTTTTTTTAATGTTTTATTATTTACTTTTGAGAGAGAGAGAGAGGCAGACAGACAGAGAGCAAGCAGGGGAGGGGCAGAGAGAGGGAGACACAGAATCTGAAGCAGGCTCCAGGCTCCGAGCTGTCAGCACAGAGCCCGATGTGGGGCTCGAACTCACAAGCTGTGAGATCATGACCTGAGCCGAAGCCGGACGCTCAACCGACTGAGCCACCCAGGTGCCCCTCAATACCCAACTTTTAATAATGAATAGTATCAAGGGCACTTGGGTGGCTCAGTCGGTTGAATGTTCGACTTCGGCTCAGGTCATGATCTCACGGTCCGTGAGTTCGAGCCCCGCGTCGGGCTCTGTGCTGACAGCTCAGAGCCTGGAGCCTGTTTCAGATTCTGCGTCTCCCTCTCTCTGACCCTCCCCTGTTCATGCTCTATCTTTCCATGTCTCAAAAATAAATAAAATGTTAAAAAAAATTTAAAAAAAGTAAAAGGAAAGAAGGAAATAATAGAGAATAGAGAAAATCAAGGTAGGGAATAGAAAAATAGAGAAAATCAACAGTTAAACCAAAACTTGGTTCTTTGAAACATCAACAAAACTGATCATGAAAGTGGGGACATAACTACAGACTTTACAGCAATAATGAGGACTGTAAGGGAAACAGCTATACCCCAAATTATATCAGGCGGATGAAATGGACAAAATCTTAGATAACACAAACTACCAAAACTCAGAAAGAAACAGAAAATCTGAACACACCAGTAAGAGATGAAATCTGTAGTCAGGGACCTCACAATGAAGAAAAGCCTTAGGCCATACGGCTTCAATGGTGAATTCTACCAAACCTCTGAAGACATGAACACCAATCCTTCTTAAACTCTTCCAAAAAATCGGAGAAGAAGGAATACTTCCTAACTCATTCCATGGGACCGGCATTATGGGGGCACCAAATCCCGGACAAGGACATCACAAGAAAAAGAAACAACAGACCAATATCCTTAATGCAATAATAGTAATAATAATATGCGTACATATATGCAAAAGGTATATATACAAAAAATACATATATGCAGACATTCTCAACAAAATGCTAGCAAACGGAACCTAGCAGCATAGCGAAAGAACCGTATACCACGACCAAGTGAGATTTATCCCATGAATGCAAGCGCGGTTCAACATACAAAAACCAATCAATATAACGTACTACAGACACTAATAGAATGAAGGAAAAAAACCCACAGACTCCTCTTAGCGGATGCTGGTAAAGCAGTTGGCAAAATCCAAATTCCTTCATTAGAGAAACATTCAATAAGCTAGGTAGGAATAGAAGGCACTTTTTCAACATGATAAACACTAGATGTGAAAAACCCACAGCGGACATCACACTGAATGGGGACAGGCGGGCAGCTTTCCCCGAGATCAGGGACAAGATGATGATGCCAGTTTTTGCCATTTCATTTAACATTTTTCTGGAAGTTCCCATCCGGGCATTTAGGCAAGAAAAATAAAACACATCCAAATTGGAAAAGAAGACGTAAAACTATCTCTATGCGTACATGACACGATCATCCATATCTACATACATACGTACATATATATGTGTGTGTGTGTGTGTGTGTGTACACGAAATCATAATGAATACATTTAAAGAGGGCTAGGGTTAATAAATGAAGTCAGCAAAATTACAGGACCCAAGATCAAACCACAAAAGTCTGTTATTCTACTGGGGCACTTGGGTGGCTCCACTGGTTGAACGTCTGACTTTGGCCTTTGGCTCAGGTCACGATCTCACAGTTTGTGGTCCGAGTCCCGTGTCGGTCTCTATGCTGACAGCTCAGAGCCCAGAACCTGCTTCAGATTCTGTGTCTCCCCCTCTCTCCCCACCCTCTGCTTGCGCTCTCTCTCGCTCTTAAAAATAAATAAATAAACATTAAAAAAAAAGAAGTTTCATTTACAAAGCATCAAAAATAAGAAAATAGTTAGGAATAAATTTAATTGAGGCGATCAAAGACTTATTAACAAAAACTACAAAACACTGCTGAAAGAAACGGAAGACCTGAATACATGGAAATATATCCCTTATTTATGGATTGGAGATATAATATAATGAAGGTGGCAATGCTTCCCCAAAGCAACCTACAAATTCAATGCAATCCCTTTCCAAACCCCAATGCTCTTTTTAGCAGAAATTGACAAATTGGCCCTAAAATTTATATGGAGTATCAACAGGCCCAAATAACTAAAACACTACTGAACAAGTAGAACAAAGTTAGAAGACTCACACTTCCTGATTTCAATATATTATAAAGTTACAGGTATCAGACAATGAGGTCCCGGCATAAGGATGAACATACACACCAATGGAGTACCATTCAGAGTCTAGAAATAAGCCCACACATCTACAGTCAATCAGTAAGGATGCTGAGACAATTCAATTGGGGAGAGGAGTCTCTGTGACAAACGGTGCTGGAGCAACTGGAAATCTAAAGGCAAAATAATGAAGTTGGACCCCTACCTCACACCATGTACAAAAATCAACTCAAAATGGATCCGACACATAAATATAAGAGCTAAAACTATAAAACTCTGCAAGAACGTGCAAGTAAATCTTCATGATCTTGACTCTGACAGTGGTTTCTTAGACCTGACATCAAAAGCACAAGCAACGGAAGAAAAATAATTTGAGGTTGATCAAAATTTTGCAAATTTTGTGCATCAAGAGATACTAGCAAGAAAGTGCAGCAAAGAGAGCTACACAATGGGAGAAGATATTTGCAGATCGTGTATCTGATGAGGGTTCAGTATCTAGAATACATAAAGAACTATTACAACTCAACAACAAAGACAACTCAAATTAAAAACGGGCAGGGGCGCCTGAGTGGCTGAGTCGGTTAAGTGTGCGACTTTTGATTTCGGCTCAGGTCATGATCTCACGGTTCATGAGATTGAGCCCCGCATCGGGCTCTGTGCGAACAGTGCAGAGCCTGCTTAGGATTCTCTCTCTCCCTCTCTGCCCCTTCCGATTGCTCTCTCTCTGAAAATAAATTTTAAAAAACGTTAAACATAGAATTACCACGTGATTCTGCGACTGCACTCCTAGACATACACACAAAAGAACTGAAAAGAGGTGTTCAAATAAAAATTTGTATATGAATGTTCATAACAGCTCTATTCACAGTATCCAAAAGGCAGAAACAACACAAAAGTCCATCAATGGAAGAATGGATGAATACATTGTGGTCTATCCATAGGATGAACTATTATTCATCCATAAAAAGGAAGAAAACTCTGGTACATACTAGAACACCCATGAATCTCTAAAGCACCATGCTACATGAAAAAGGCCAAACACAGAAGGTCACATATGAATCCATTTACATGAAAAATCCAGAATAGGTATATCCATCAGCACAAAAGGCTTGTTAGTGGCTGCCAAAGGGCCGGAAGAAGAGGGTAAGGGGGAGTGACTGGTCAGTGACTATCGGATTTCCTCTGGGAGGGATGAAAATGTTTTGTAACTTGATGGAGCTCATGGTTATACACCGTGAACATACTAAATTAAATGTCACGGGATTGTATACTTGAAAATGATTAACTAAAAAAAATAATAAAATGATTAATTTAGGGACGCCTAGGCAGCTCAGTCAGTTACGTGTCCAACTCCTGATTTTGGCTCGGGTCACGATCTCCTGGTCGTGGGTTCGAGCCCCACATTCGGCTCGGCACTGACGGTGTGGAGCCTTCTTGGGGGTCTCTCTCCCTCTCTCTGTCTCTCCCCCGCTCATGCTCTCACTCGCTCGCTCTCTCTCAAAATAAATAAAACTGTAAAAACTTTTTTAAAAAAGGAATAAAATGATTAACATTACGTGAACTAAACCTCAAAGAACGGGGTACAGGTACGTGTTGGACCACACACGAACCTTGAATATGCTGAGTGAAGGAGTCAGGGACAGAAAACCACACGCTGTGGGACTCTATTTCTATGAAATGTCCACAGTCCGGAAATCCCGAGACAGAAAGCAGATGGGTGACTGCCAGGGGAAAACGGGGTATTGGGAGTAAAGGCTAGGAAGTACGAGGTTTCAGTCTGAGATGGTAAAAATGTTCTGGAGCTAGATGATGGTGATGGTTGCACAGCCGTGATTACACTCAACACCACTGAACCGTATGCTTGAAAACGGTGAATTTTAGGTTTTGTGAGTTAAATCTCAATTTAAAAAACCCCACATACCCAAGGCCTTTCTGAGGAGGCCTTTCTCACCCCAGAAACTTCCACACCCCTGCAGGCCGGGTGGGAAGCGTGGGCCTGGGCCCAGCTGGCCTCCCTCTCACTGTGGCTTCGGGCTCACAGTCTCTGGAAGGCAGAGGGAAGGGGGTGTGGGGACAGGAGGTCCTGCCCTGGCGGGGTGGGGGGGCAGGCACTGCTGGGCAGCCCCCAGGAGGGACCCAGCTGCACAGAGACCCAGGTGGGGGCTGCTGAAGCCGCTGTGGACGGAACAGACGGCGGAGCCCGCAGCCCCCCCTGCCCCACCCCCCACCTGCCCCCAGCCTCACCTTGACCTTCTTCGATGTGCCCCCAGCCAGTCACCCAGCAGTCAGCCTTGTTCTGGAACTCAGAGGAAGAGGCCACAACACAGATGGGCTGGATGTACTTATTGTAGGTGACGGAGGAGGACAGCTTCAGCAGGGCGATGTCCTTGAGTGAAGTCCCACTGAACTGGGGATACACGACGATATCCTTCACCCTGTACCGATGGTAGAAGGTCCACAGTTTCCAGAAAGTTGGCCTGGAGGACAGCTCACCAAACTGGGCCGTCCACTTCGAGGGATCTTTGTGTCTGGCGAGGGAGGAGAGAGCAGGCAAGGGTCCTCAGAGGAGGGAGGGCCCCCTGAGCACACACGGGGGAGGGGAGACACTCCCTGAGGCGGGGCCGCAGGGGTGCTGCTAGGGCTCATCCTGGACACGGTTAGCACTTCCTCTCACGGGCCACTGCGCCCAGTGTAGAAATGATGGCAGCCCAGAGAAGATGGGCCAAAATCCCAGAACCCGGGGACCGGGGGATGCGGGGATGGGCAGGAAGGGCCTTTCCCTGAGGTCGGATCTGGCTGGTTACTCAACCGGCCTGTCACCTGCCACAGCAATCCCAAAAAAGAATGAACAGGGCACCCTGGTGGCTCAGCCTGAGTGTCCAGCTCTTGATTTCGGCTCAGGTCACGATCTCAAGGTTTGTGGGTTTGAGGCCCGCATCGGGCAGACTCAACTTGGAGCCTGCTTGGGATTCTCTCTCTCTCCCTCTCTCTGTTCCTCCCCCACTGTGCTTGCGCGCGCTCTCGCTCTCTCTAAAACTTAAAAAAAAAAAAGAACAGATGCACAGGACTAGGCAGGTGCGGTCAAAATAGCTTCCCCGAGCCCACGGTCCTGGCAGGCCAGGCTCTGTGCCCAGAGCTCGCCCACCTCGGTCCGCCCCTCGGTGCACCTGCACCGGGGGAGGTGGGATGGGGAGGGGGCGGCTGGCGCTGCCATCCGGGGAGAAGAGAAGACAGAAAAGAACACGACACAAAAGGGCACGGGAATGCGGTAAAGAACGTTCTGGAAAAAACGGAACAGGGTTTTCTCACGTGGCTGCGGCCGGGCCGGGGCTCGGGAACATAAGAGAGCTGAATCCGCACGCGTCAGGCCCGGAGGACGCGTCCCCCCAACCCCGATTCGGAGGGCCGCCCGCCCCCAGACTCACTTTTCAAAGCAGTGCGCGGCCGACAGCACCCAGCGGCGGTTGAGCAGGCTGGCGCCGCAGTGGTGGGCGCCCCACAAGCGCAGACTGCCCTGCCACGGCCAGCGCCCCAGCTCCGAGTCCTTGCCGCCCACCACGCGCGTCGTCGAAACGGTTCGGCGGCCGCAGGGCCCTGGGACGGACACACGGGCACGCGGCTGAGCCGCACGACCCCGGCCGCCCCACCGGCCCGCGCGAACCAACGCGAGGGGCCCCTGGGAAAACGCGCGCGTCGGGGCCGCGCCGCCCAGGGACCGGGGGACCTCGCGCCCCTCCCCACGTGGCGCGCGGGCGCCGCCCCTCCCACCCCCCCACCCCCGCCCCCGCCCCCGGGGCCCGGCAGTTACACGTGAGCAACGAAACGTGAGTTCTCGAAACCTGGGCGGGGAGAGGAAAAGATGAGGCGCCCCTTGCGCTCCGGCTCAGGTGCCCTGCGCGGGGAGGCGCGCGTCCCGGGCGCCTTACCTGGAAACAGCCGGTCCAGATCCTGAACGTCTGGGGGGCCCGGAGGGGGGATGGCGGGCGGCCAGGTGAGCTCCCCGCGGTCTGCACGCGCCCCGGCCGTCCCCCACCACCCCTGGGGCGGCCCGCAGCCCCCGCCTCAGCTCACCCTGTCCCCGGAGCCCCGCTCGCACCAACAGCTGCGCCAGCAGCAGCGCCCGGACGCGCGCGCCCACGGCCGCCTCTGCCGCCTCGCGGCGCCCCCTCTGCTTCCGCCCGCTCGGGGCGCCTAACCCCGGGGGGGGGGGCAGGGAACGCCCGCGACGCTGCACCCCCCCCCCCCGCCCCAGCGGGACCGGTCCGGGTCCGAGGGCTTCGAGCTGGGTACCCCAACCGCACCGTGCCCCCAAACGGTTCTTGTCTGCAGCCCTGGGATCCCGGCTGCCCGGCTCGTTGCCCCCCTTCCTCCACCCAGCGCTTCTTCGGGGAAGGGCCAAGGCCGGTCCCCACCAGGACCCCCGTGAGAGCAAGTCCTCACCGAGCGCCCGCTGGGGGCCTGGCGGTATTGGGCTGCTGCTAAAAGCCACGGTCCTTTCCAGGAGCCCGAGTGAAATGGCCTGATGTGGGCCACCTGGAGGGCTCCCAGCCTCCCTGCTGCTCCCAGCTGGCCCCACCCAGCCCCACAGAGCCTACAGTCTGCCTCGTCCTTGGGCACTGGTGCAGGGCACCAAAGTCATCAAGTTGTCTCTTGAGTTATAGATGTGAGTGAACAACTGAACCGGGGCCCCCAGGGCCGCCCTCAGAGTACTGATCCACTACAAGGACTCACAGGACCTAGAGAAGCTGTCATCTCCACGGTGATGGTTCACTGCAGCGGTACAAGGTGTGGAGGACAGAGCCTAGGAGAGACCAGGTGGCAGCTTCCAGCTTCCCTTTAGCAATGGAGTCAGATGGGCAGAGCTGAATTCTCCCAGCAATGACGCGTGACATGGGGTTTTTATCCTTGGGGCTCCGTGACAGAGGCAGGGTGGACAGCCCACGTGGCTAACCCTAGTCCTCAGACTAAAGCACCTCCTGTGGTCCAAGTGACGCAGTGTGGCCCGAGGCGGTCCCATCAACTGTGCTATTAGCATCAAGTATCTGGAGTGGCCCAAGGCTCCCGGTCTACAAAGACGCTCTTTCCAAGCAAGACTTTGCGAAGACTCAGAGGTGACTTCCTAGGACCCGGTCGAGGGTCGGTTCATCCTGGGCCTGCTCACTTAACCTGTTGTCGCTGCACGGCCACTAAGGAGAAAGCAACATTGGAGGAAAATCCACACACGCACCAGAACGATCTGTTTGGATACAGGGACCGGCTTCGAGGAAAACGGAGGGAATAAACACACGGAGCAGTGGACAGCTTGGAGGACGCCAACTGGTATGCTTCGAAAGCTCTTGCGAGAGTGTTCACAAACACTAAACAAGAGTTAGGCAGGAAAAGGGGCGCCTGGGTGGCTCAGTCGGTTGAGCGTCTGACTTCAGCTCACGGTTCGTGGGTTCGAGCCCCGCGTCGGGCTCTGTGCTGACAGCTCGGAGCCTGGAGCCTGCTTCAGATTCCGTGTCTCCTTCTCTCTCTGCCCCTCCCCTGCTCGCGCTCTCTCTCTCTGTCTCTCTCAAAAATAAATAGAACATAAAAAAATGAATACAAACCAAGAAGTGTGTTAAGTAAAATAAAATCAAGGGTTGAGAAACGACAAAGAGAAGGCCAAGTTCTAGACTCCCCGGCAGCAGACTGGCGTCCTGATGTTGGCGCCAGATGTCCCAGGCATCTGTCCGGGACTGTGAACTGGCCTAGCTTACGTAAGTCCACGGGGAGACCGAGTTCCCACCACGAGCTCGGCAGACACGAGGAACGGGACGAGCCGACGTAGAAGAGGAGGGATGTGACATCATTTCTGAGTCAAATGCTTTGCTGGCTGACAAAATACCATAAAGTGGGTGGGTGGCTCATAAACAACGAATATTTATTTCTCACAGTTCCTGGGCTGGAAGTTTGAGGTCAAGGTGTCTGGGAAGGGCCCCTTCCTGGTTCATAGCTGCTGCCATTGCCCTGTGTCCTCACGTGGCCTTATAAGGGCACTGATCCCACTCACGAGGGCTCCACCCTTCGGTCCTAATTGCTTTGCAAAGGTCCCACCTCTAAACACATCACCTGGGGCTTCAACATACGGATTCCGATATATGAACTTGGGGGGGGGGGAGGGGACACAAACATTCCAACCCCAGCACAAGGCTGTGTGTGTTTTACCTCCTCAGTCTCACACTCAGCAGTTGACCAGTGACCTGTGAACACAAAAAGGGTTATTGAGTGGGTGTGGGTTTTAAGCAACACTCATTGTGACGATGATAAGTCCCCTTGTGACGTCCTTAAATCAGCTTTACTCTGGCTCTTACATAATTCTGATAATCTAGGGGTTCTCAAACGGAATTTCTGGGACGAAACTGAAGAAAAAAAAAATCTCAAGCAGGCAGGATGTGCCTTGATCCTCGTAAGGCATCGGGGAGTCATATTAAGCTTCTATTGCAAGCACAGAAATCGATAATACCGTTAACAGAAGTGCTTTCCTATTGTACGAGTATTCTAGCACGTAGATTCCAATTTTTTAATATAAATAAATATATATTTATTGTGACAAAATTGGTGACAAAATTGCCCACGAGATGAAAGTGAACCCGAGACTTGAGAATGAAATACGGGGTGGCGGGGGGGGGGGCACCCGGGCGGCTCAGCTGGTTAAACGTCCAACTCTTGGTTTCCGCTCAGGTCACGATCTCACTCACTGTTCATGGGCTTGATAAACCCATAAATGAACTTTGGGGGGAAAAGGAATGAAATACAGAAACTTTTACGTTGACACGTCACAAGCCACTGAAAAGACATGAGTCACGAGTCCTTATGCCCCCAATAACAGAGCTTGGAAATACATCAAGCAAAAAAAAAAAAAAAAAAAATTTTTTTTTTAAGTTCTTAATACTCCAGATACTAGGAAATTCACATTTCTCCCCTCAGAAATCAAGAGATCAGGTAGGTGGGAAAGGCAGTACCGCCAAAGCGTTCACTGAACGTGATTTTGACCTAAATCAGGTATTTGGGGCTGCTCAGAGCCCCACCATGGCCCCCCAGGGGGAATGAGCCCTCTGGAGAGGGAGGTGCGCGTAGGCCAGGTGGCGCGGGGGCCTCAGAAAGGACGGCTGCTTGTGGAGAGAAGCAGAAAACTTAGCCACCAGGGAAAGTGTCCTGCATCCCTCCCTGCCCGGCGCCCTAGGCTGGTCAGCTCTGCTTTCTCGGCCACGGCCACCCACGGGGCTTTACAGAGGTGAGGCGAGGGGAGCACAGCGGCCATCCAGGCGCCTGCTGTTTGCGGTCGGGGAGAGATACCAGGGGCGTCTCCTCGCTGCTCTACCCCCGTGGATCACGGGCCCCTCTCACTCTGCAGGCGTCTTGGCCCCACCTCGGGCCCTTCAGAGCCCCGGGGTGAACACGAAGGCCGAGGGGGCAGACTGGGGCGTGACCTCGGGTCTGCGGTTCCTCTCCCCCGCCTCCCCTTCTCAGGGTCCTTAGGAGACGAGACGCCCAGCACAGAGCACAGAGGTAAGTGGTTTTGTCACCTGTACGGCCTCCGGCCTCCGGTGAGTCATTACACCACGGGAGTCCCGCTTCCTCTGCCGCATAGGGGGATCATAAGAGCGCCTGGCGAATGAGGCGGGAGGAATAGGACACGGGTGACACAGGCCCGCACCCGGGAAGTGCCCCGTAAGTGGTGGCGTGGTTGGTGCCGCGAGGCCAGTGAGGCCAGGGCGGGGGAGCGGAGGCCAAGGACCCTGTGCCCAGGAGCAGTGCCGAGCCGAGCCCCAAGGGCAAGGCGCGGAGGAGTCAGCCACACCCCAGGACAAGCCCAGAACCTGGGCTTGGCTGCGGCCATCTACGTCCCCCCCCCCCCCCCCCCCGCCCCGAGTGTCTGAGGACTCTGACCCCAAGAGCCAGCCGCGGAAGTGGTGGCTGGGACATACCATGTCGCCGGCCCTCGCCGCCAGCCTGCTCTCCCTCCTCTCCGTGGCTCTGCAGGGGAGCCCCCCTGCTCTCCCACCCAACTTCTCCCTGGTGAACGCCAGCGCGACAGGCCTGGATTCAGGTAGGACGGATATCGGGGTGCCGAGAGGAGGGGCAGGTGCAGCCGATGGGTGATCCCCGCCCCGCGCCTTATAGCCTGTGCGGGGCAGGTCCTCCAAGGAGCCCAGACGCGGGGAGGGGGAGGGGACCCTCATTCAGCCACCCCAGACCTCAGCGTCCACCCGCACCGAGCCGCGTTCCGGTCTGTCCCAGGAGCCGAGCGTGGCTAAGCCATTTAGGGCCCCAGCTCTCGCTTCCCCCAGCTCAGCTGCGGGGCACCGCCCCGAGTCCTCCCCTGGAGCACGGGGTCCCACGTCACAAAGAATTGCGCTTCGTGGGGCCTGAGGAGAAGGGACCGGGTGCCAACCCCCGAGCAGCAGGGATACATGAGGGCGGGTCTGCAGGGCCAGGGGAGCCCAGAGGGGACCACGCATAAGTGGCCCATGGACTCACCCCGCAGTGTGCGGACGCCCACACGTGTCAGGCCGCATCGTGTCGGGGCAGAATGCCCAGCCGGGCCAGTGGCCGTGGCAGGTCAGCCTGAGGGAGCACGGACAGCACGTGTGCGGGGGCTCCCTGATCACCGAGGCCTGGGTGCTGACTGCAGCCCACTGCTTCGACCAGTGAGTATCTTTGGGGGGACACAGGCGCGTGCCGGGGTGGCCGGGACCTGCCCTTCCCCCTCCCTTCTCCGTGTGAACCACAGCCTTCTGCCCATCTGGAGACAGGCGGAGGAGGGCCGTCACTTATCCACCCAGGATGGTCCCTGTCCTCAAGGCTGGGCACTGGCGGGGGGGGGGGGGGGAGGGAGGGAGGAGACAGACCGTCCGGCCCTCCCATCGTCCACCCACCAAGAAATGATTCGCTTCCCAGAAACCAAAGGCCCCCACACGGAAACATCCCTTGAGAGGCCAAGGCCTCAAGTGCACCGCTCACCAGCTGGGCAGCATTTGGGCAGGTGACCACCTCCTGGGCCTGGGGTACAGTCGCCAGAGGGGGGCGTGGGTGTCCGGCAGGGGTGGTCCCAGGATTGGGCGGGGCACTTCTCATTTCTGGCACGCGCACAGCTCGCAAAGCCGTCTATCTGTAGCATCAGGACCCTCAAATCAAGATCGTCCCCGGTCCCCGCCCATGGGACCCTGGCACAGCCCTCACCCCCCCACCCCGACTCTCCCATCTCCAGGAAGCAGCCCCTGTCCGCCTACTTCGTGCTGCTGGGTTCCATCTCCTCCTACCCCCAGGCCGGGGAGCCCCAGGAGCTCCGCGCGGTGGCCCAGTTCATCAAGCACCCCGAGTACTGGGAGGAGAACAACAGAGCCGACGTCGCCCTGGTGCGGCTGGCCGCACCTGTCACCTTCACTGACCTCATCCTTCCAGTCTGCCTCCCCAAACCCGGAGACTCTCTGGGTCACGGCACCTGGTGTTGGGTCACCGGCTGGGGGAACGTCGCCACAAATCTACGTAAGGACACCCTGAGCGTGTGGCAGGTGTTGGGTGGGGACCAATGCTGACGGGGCCTAGGGCCTCCCCCCTCCCCAGGGCTGGCCGCACCCGCCACCACACTCATACGGGACGAACGTGGAGCCTGCACACGGCAGAGGGGAGCCCCTGAAATGCTGCCAGGAATGAGCAGCCCGCCGCCCCAGACCCTCCGTCAGGCTCCCCGGTCTGCCCTCCCAGCACACCGTAACCAAAGGACGAACGCCAGGCCCCGGCAGAGCTCTGGAATGCTGGCCCAGGCTGGGGCCCGGAACATTCTGACTGCCCAGTGCCGGTGCCCCTTATATGTCTGCAGAATTATACACGACCCCTGCCCTCGTGGCTTGGGACCCAGGGCCTGCTCGCCTGGCCTCAGTCCTGGCTGGGTGACCTCCACCAGCCCCGCTGGGCTGTGGCTTCCCCCCCCCCCCTTGGACAAGTAGAGCTTCCAGGGCTAACCTCGCGGGGTTAACGTGAGGGTTACACGGAGTGAGGCATTTCGGGAGCTCCCGGCAGGGCCGGGCAAGAGTGAATTCTCGATACGCGGTGGGCCAGCAGCCATCACCACCGTCAGCGCCATGCTGTAATGTCACCTTGTCCTTGGCCGCCATAACAGACTACCACAAACCGGGGGGGGGGGGGGGGCGGGCTTAAAACAACAGAAATGTTGTTCTCTCACAGTTCAGGAGGCCACGGTCTGACGTCAAGATGCTGGCAGGGCCGGGCTTCCTCTGAAGGCTCCAGGGAAGGAGCCTTCCCGCTCCTTCCAGCTTCTGGTGGTTCCGGGACATGCTTGGGGTTCCTTGGCTCATGGCCACATCCCCCGGGGACCCGCCTCCACCTTCCCACGGCCTCTGCTCTGTGTGCTCTCCTTTTCTGTCTCACCTTGATCCCGCATGACTTCATCTCAACTGATCGATCTGCAAAGCCCTTATTTCCACAGAAGGTCACCTTCTGAGGTGCTGCGCGGACACGAGTTTTGTTTAAGTTTATTTACGTATCGAGAGACAGAGCAGAAGAGCGCGCCTAAGCGGGGGAGACGCAGAGAGAGAGAGGGAGGGAGAGAGAGCGAGCATCCCAAGCAGGCTCCGCACCGTCCCCACCAGATCGTGACCTGACCCGAGGTCGAGTCGGGCGCTCGACCTGCTGAGCCACCCAGGCGCCCCAGACGTGAATTTTTCAGAGGCCACACTCAACCCGCTTTTGACCTGAGCGTTAGGGGGCCAAGAAGAGAAGGGTCATTCGGTGGAAGCGACTCGACCACACTCTCTGGCCGGGGTCTCGGCTCTTGCCCTGCACCCCACAGTGCGTCCAGCTTACCCCGCTGCCCGGGCCCGGGGAGGGAGGCCAACGCCGCCGGGGAGGGCTCCACACCCCTGACATGCGCTGCCACAGGGAGGGGGCAGCGGCTCTTCCTGCCAGGCTTTCCCGGACACAAACGCAGGTCCCCGCTCCTCGAGAAGCAGAAGAGTGACAGGCAGAAATGACAAGCAGCGGCTGAGAGCCAGGAGGCGGTCACCTCCCTTCTGAGCTCTGCTCCCCCCCCCCCCCGCCCCGCAGCGCTCCCTCCACCCTTCACCCTGCAGGAGCTGTACCTGCCCCTCATTGACACCCAGACTTGTAACCACTACTATCTGGAGAATTCCGGCACCGTCAGCCCGGGGCCCGTCATCCTCCAAGACATGCTCTGTGCCGGCTTCGAGAGTGGCCAGAAGGACGCCTGCGGGGTGAGCAAGCCACCCCCCTGCGGGGGCCGGGGTCTCCCACTCCCCATCACCCCCGGGGACTCCCAGGGCGGAGGAGGGCAACGTCGTTTGAAATACCAGGGTCGGGCGCCCGGGGGGCTCAGTGGGTTGAGAGTCCGACTCTTGATTTCGGCTCAGGTCATGATCCCAGAGTCATGGGATCGAGCCCCGCATCGGGCTCTGCGCTGACATCGTGGAACCTGCTTGGGACTCTACCTCTCCCTCTCTCTCCTCCCCCCCGCCCCCCGCTCCTCCCCTGCTCGTCCTCGTTCTCTCTCTCTCAAATACATACATACCGAGGGCAATTTGAAAAGGAAGAAAAAAAATGTTCCTGGACCGGGTCTCGCTTTGAATATCCCACCGATATTATCAGAACGTGAAATACTTGCAAACACGCTTAAACAAATCGTGACCGTATTTTCTCTCCCTAAAGCCTTTTCTTTTGGGGCCAGAAATGTCTTTTTCCTCTCCAAAAAAAATAACACTCGGGGCCTTTGAGCAACTTGTCCTCAGGGGCAACATCGCTTCTGGTCTGGGTTGCTTTGGTCTTTCCTTGTCTGCTTTTTTTTATTAATTTTTTTTTTTTTACTGTTGATTTATTTTGAGAGAGAGAGAGCACGAGCACAAGTCGGGGAGGGCAGAGAGCGAGGGGGACACAGAATCCGGGCTCTGAGCTGTCAGCACAGAGCCCCACGCGGGGCTGGAACTCACAAACTTCCAGATCGTGACCTGAGCCAAAGCCGGACGCCTCACCGACTGAGCCACCCAGGCGCCCCCTCCTTGTCTGCTTTTATAAGCAAAACGCACTTTATCTCACGTGCCCCCTCAGTATTACCACAGACTTTTTCGTCAAAAACCAAGCAACTTTGTTAGCGGCACAGAAGTGCTCCTCCGAGCCCCTTCTCTGAAATGCAGTTTTCTTTAGAGAATATGGTGTTCCATCCGCCAGGGGTCTGACCCCTAATTCCCAGACCTCTGCTGCCTTCCAGAAACACCCAGCCCACCCACCCTCCGTGCACTAGACCTAGCCGGCAGTGCGGAAGGGAGGTTGGTGGGCCTGGGGAGGCCCCTGGGAACTTCCTCCCGTGAGCCGCCCAGCCCCTCTGGCCCGACCCTTCTGGACTCCTCTTCCTCTCTAGGGTGACTCCGGAGGGCCTCTGGTCTGCGACATTGGTGGAGTCTGGACCCAGGCAGGCGTAGTGAGCTGGGGACATGACTGCGCCCTCCCGAAAAGGCCGGGGGTCTACATCAACGTCAGCATCTACACCGCGTGGATTGTCGACACCATCCGGGGCTCAGCACCGGACGCCAGAAACTTCTCTCCGGTCCCTGCCGGGATCTTCTTCCCTGCCATGTTGCTGGTTCTGTATCTGCTGGGGGACACGCTCGTCTCCCTGGGCCTCGCCTGACCGGCCACCCACCCTCTGTCCTCAGGGACCCTCTCTGGCCTCTGTCCCTCAGGAAGCCACCCCCTACCCACATCTCCCCGACTTCAGACCCCGCGGCCCGCGGCCCGGCCCCACCTTTCGAGCATCCCCCACGGGCTTCGAGCTTCCCTTGCCCGCCCCGCCAGCCTGTGAGCCCCTGGGGACAGAGCCCGGTCTCCCCGCCCCTCACCCACCAGTCACATCTGAGTCCCAGGGTGCACCCACGCCCGGGGGCTCCTGTGCTGGGTCTCTGGGGCTCTCGGAACTGGGGTTCGCAGCCCCCCCCCCCCGTGCTGGGTTGGTGCCTTTGCAGGCCTGTCGATGTGAGAGGCAATAAAGACAAGCCGGCAGAAGGATGGGTGACCCGCCCCGTGCCTCGCGCCTCGGGGGCCCCAGAAGGGTGTATTTTAACGCACTTCCTGTTTGTGGGAGCTTTACCCCCAGGGTGTCACCACAAGCTCACGGCAGCCCTCAGAGGTCCGCGTTACTAATGTTCCCACTTTTCTCAGACAGGGAAACCGAGGACTTCAAGCCCCAGGGCTTGCCCAAGCCCGCTCGCTCTAGCAGCCCCGTCCCCAGGCTCAGTGGGGTCATGGCAGGGCTGGGGGTGCACCCACATCACCCCAAGTATGAACATCAGAGCCAGGCTGAGCTCTCTGCCCGGCTCTCGCCCTCCGTCCCCAGCCTGTCTCTCCAGGGGCCACGTGTGAGCCGGCAGCTGGAGGAGGCGACACAGGGCTGGGACCTGAGGCCGGGGTGCGAGTGACTGGACGCCCCTGCAGTTTACGACCAGGGCAGGGGATGGGAGGAGACGAGCGCAGGCTGGGCCCCTTTCAGCGGGACCCTCAGCCTCCGTCCCGGGCGTCCCCACCCCGGCCCACGGGCCGCCGAGGGGTCACCTCCGGCAGGGGCTCCCTCCCCGCAGGCAGCATGCTGAGAACCCTCCCCCCTCTGGCCCCCCCCACCCCGCCCCTCCAGGGCTTCCTCCGCAACATCCCCTGTCCTTGCTCCTCTGAGCCCCGCAGCCCCCTCTGGAGCCTTCTCTGGACGCACAGGGCCGGTACGTCTCCGTCAGGGTTGTCTCCTGATGGCCAGAGAGCCAGGGAGGTACTCCCAGCCCCAGCCCCGGGGCCCAGCCGGGACGGCCACAGCTGGGTGGGATGGGGGGCCTGTGGCCAAGGATGGCCCCGAGCCCCGAGCCCCGAGCCCCAGGCAGAAGAGCGGGCCTCCCGCTGGCAGCCGGCCCTGGGGGAACGGAGCCCGAGCTGGACCCCCAGTAGCGTCCGGCATCCACGCCAGAGCCACGGGCTCACCGCCGAGGTCATCGCTGCGCTCGCCACGCACCCACGGCCGCGTGCCGGCTGGAACAGCGTGCTGGGTGGCCCGCCAGGCACGCCAGGGGCGAGTGCGAGCCCCTCCTGCACGTGTGACCACAGACGTGGACTCCGGCTGCCGCCGCCCGCCTTCTCCAGGCTGCTTCTGGGGCCGGCGCCTGGGGGAGTGGGGGGGAGGCGAGGCAGCAAGGATAGGGAGAAGGAGAGGACGACAGGGACCTCCAGGACCCCCCTGGGCTTTGCACACCCTGCCTCTGTATCCCAAAGGGCAGACATCCCCCACGGAGCGTGGAGGGGCCACTCCCGGGCCACTGGCCTCCCCCTGGCGCCGCCCCCGCAGCACTCCTCCTGGGCCAGGAGACCCGGAGGTCCCTCTAGGACGGCGACAACAGGGACCCTCTCCACCCTGGGAGAGGCTCCGCCAACCCGCATCCCCTCTTCTCCGTCTACCTTGTCTCCTTCCACCCCTCCCTTTACTGCTCCATCACCCCTTAGGTTCCACAGACACCAAGCCTGCCCCTCACGGGCCCCGGAGGCAGCCAATGGGCAGATGCACACGCGACAAACCAGATGGCCGTGGATGCTTCACAGGGCTGGAAAGGAAGTGCGGCTTGTGAGACAGCCCTCCGAGGGGGAGGAGGCGGCAAGCTCGCTGTAGACGGGAAGCCAGCAGAGAAGCTTCGCTGAGGGGTGACGTTAGCACCGAGCCCCGAGCCCCGCCGTGAGGGAGCCTGCCGTGCAACTCTCTGGGACCTGGGACAGGAGTCTGCAGGGAGAGGCGACCCCAGGCTGGAGCCAGCCTGGGGTTCGTTCGCTAGGGGAGGGGACCGGCAAGGGGCGGGGCTGTCGCGCACTGGGAGAGCCGGGATGGTTTTGGCAAGACCTGGGGCCGCAGGCAGCCATCCCTCGGGGTGCAGTGGACAAGGGACTGCCTGGGTTCCCCGTAAGGCACCCGAAGGCAGTCGCCGGCCCTGTGACTCGGGCCATGTGCCACACTTGGCCTCAACCGCAGGGAGCTCACAGGAGATTGGCCAGTTACAAGTGCTGTGGTGCCAAGGGCCACAGAGGGGAACCGTTTAGGGAACTCCGCCCCCGTGCCGGGGACCCGGTCCCGTCCTGTCCCTGAGCCCATCTGCCGGAGCCCATGCCCGCAGCCCCCACTCTGCAGCTGACTTGCGGGAGACACCCCAGTGTGTGAAGTCAAGGAGGCGTGCCGACAGGCCAGCTTCACCCTCTGGAGGAGGTTTCGTGTCACCCGGCACCCCGGGTGTCACCAGCGTCTCTCTCGGGGTGCCCTGGATCCGGGACACCGCGGGGAACCCTCTCTCCTGTGCCACCTGCTCCCGATCCCTTGGGCGCTCACCACCCAGGCCCAGCTGAGCGTGTTGTGGGGCCAGGCCCTGGAGCGGGGCTCCCACGGGGGGGACACCTAGTCCAGGCTGGCTCCCCTGACTGGAGGGACCCCAGAAGCCAGTGCTGGGAAACTCATCATTTTGTGAATCCCACCACACCCCCGATAGTGCTTAGGACACAGACGGGGGCACCAGGAAGGCACAGCCTCCCAGAACCTCGCTTAGGAGAGTCACTGGTCACGGGGACACTGGGAGACGGATAGCCTAGGGGTGTCTCTCTCATTTGGGCCATTTTGTTCCCCCAAGGACCTGGGCAGGAAAGAAAGTTTGAGAAAGGGGTTTCAACTTCCAAGATTTAAATTGGAGGAGGTGGGGAAGGGGGTAGAGGGGGAGGTGGGGAGGAGGAGGAGAGGAAGGGGGGGCGGGAGCCTGCCACCAGGGGGCAGCCAGGCTTGGCAGGGACTAGCCTGCCTGTGGGCTCAGGTGGGGAAGAGACCCGAGACCATCACTTCCCCGAGTCTTCTCCAAGAAGGGAAAACACGAATCTTCTCTTCCTGGCTCTGCCCAATACCGCCAGGCCCCCAGCGGGCGCTCGGTGAGGACTTGCTCTCACGGGGGTCCTGGTGGGGACCGGCCTTGGCCCTTCCCCGAAGAAGCGCTGGGTGGAGGAAAGGGGGCAACGAGCCGGGCAGCCGGGATCCCAGGGCTGCAGACAAGAACCGTTTGGGGCCACGGTGCGGTTGGGGTACCCAGCTCGAAGCCCTCGGACCCGGACCGGTCCCGCTGGGGCGGGGGGGGGTGCAGCGTCGCGGGCGTTCCCTGCCCCCCCCCGGGGTTAGGCGCCCTGAGCGGGCGGAAGCAGAGGGGGCGCCGCGAGGCGGCAGAGGCGGCCGTGGGCGCGCGCGTCCGGGCGCTGCTGCTGGCGCAGCTGTTGGTGCGAGCGGGGCTCCGGGGACAGGGTGAGCTGAGGCGGGGGCTGCGGGCCGCCCCAGGGGTGGTGGGGGACGGCCGGGGCGCGTGCAGACCGCGGGGAGCTCACCTGGCCGCCCGCCATCCCCCCTCCGGGCCCCCCAGACGTTCAGGATCTGGACCGGCTGTTTCCAGGTAAGGCGCCCGGGACGCGCGCCTCCCCGCGCAGGGCACCTGAGCCGGAGCGCAAGGGGCGCCTCATCTTTTCCTCTCCCCGCCCAGGTTTCGAGAACTCACGTTTCGTTGCTCACGTGTAACTGCCGGGCCCCGGGGGCGGGGGCGGGGGTGGGGGGGTGGGAGGGGCGGCGCCCGCGCGCCACGTGGGGAGGGGCGCGAGGTCCCCCGGTCCCTGGGCGGCGCGGCCCCGACGCGCGCGTTTTCCCAGGGGCCCCTCGCGTTGGTTCGCGCGGGCCGGTGGGGCGGCCGGGGTCGTGCGGCTCAGCCGCGTGCCCGTGTGTCCGTCCCAGGGCCCTGCGGCCGCCGAACCGTTTCGACGACGCGCGTGGTGGGCGGCAAGGACTCGGAGCTGGGGCGCTGGCCGTGGCAGGGCAGTCTGCGCTTGTGGGGCGCCCACCACTGCGGCGCCAGCCTGCTCAACCGCCGCTGGGTGCTGTCGGCCGCGCACTGCTTTGAAAAGTGAGTCTGGGGGCGGGCGGCCCTCCGAATCGGGGTTGGGGGGACGCGTCCTCCGGGCCTGACGCGTGCGGATTCAGCTCTCTCATGCTCCCGAGCCCCGGCCCGGCCGCAGCCACGTGAGAAAACCCTGTTCCGTTTTTTCCAGAACGTTCTTTACCGCATTCCCGTGCCCTTTTGTGTCGTGTTCTCTTTTGTCTTCTCTTCTCCCCGGATGGCAGCACCAGCCGCCCCCTCCTCATCCCACCTCCCCCGGTGCAGGTGCACAGGGGGGGCGGACCGAGGTGGGCGAGCTCTGGGCACAGAGCCTGGCCTGCGGCAACAGTGGTGACGGGAAGTGTCTGGTCCCGTGCATCGATTCATTCCTTTTTAGGACGGCTGTGGGAGGCGGCCCCCTGGCTGAGGTGACCACACCTCAGGCGGAGGCACGCTGCTGCCCCCAGGCGGGCTCAGGGCCCCTCCCTCCTGTAAAGACCCCTGACCGCCCGCTCCCCCCCTGCCAGGCACACTGATCCCTTTGAGTGGTCCGTGCAGTTTGGCGAGCTGTCTGCCTCACCATCCATCTGGAATCTGGAGGCCTACTACAACCGATACCAGGTGGAGGAGATCATTTTGAACCCCATGTATCTGGGGGCTTCATCCTCTGACATCGCCCTGCTGAAGCTGTCCTCCTCCGTCACCTACAACAAGTACATCCACCCCGTCTGTGTTGCGGCCTCTTCCTCGGAGTTCCAGAACCAGACTGACTGCTGGGTGACGGGCTGGGGGCACATCGGAGAAGATCAAGGTGAGGCTGGGGGCAGGTGGGGGGTGGGGCAGGGGGGCTGCGGGCTCCGCCGTCTGTTCCGTCCACAGCGGCTTCAGCAGCCCCCACCTGGGTCTCTGTGCAGCTGGGTCCCTCCTGGGGGCTGCCCAGCAGTGCCTGCCCCCCCCCCCCGCCAGGGCAGGACCTCCTGTCCCCACACCCCGTTCCCTCTGCCTTCCAGAGACTGTGAGCCCGAAGCCACAGTGAGAGGGAGGCCAGCTGGGCCCAGGCCCGCGCTCCGCACCCAGCCTGCAAGGGTGTCGGGGTTGGCGGAGGCCGCGTTAGAAAGGCCTCAGTGGTTTTGTGTGCGTTCTTTCCGCTCAGCACGGGTGCCCACCCAGCCCCCAGCCATCCCGCCTCCCCGCTTTGGCTCTTCCGTACCTTCTGCACCTACCTGCCTTGCCACCGTGTCTCCTTGCCTGGAGTCCTGAGCCCATTGTCTGTCTTTGCAGTGTCGAAGCATCTCCTTTCTCTGACTCCCCAGTAAATCTGTGGGGGGCGGTCCTTGGGCCAGCCTGAAGCGTCACCCGTGCACCTCTGCCCCGAGGTGCCCTGGGTCCTGAGCGCCACACACAGGGCCTGGCCCCTATGCCTGGGCGGCCCCCTATGCTTCTCCCTGGCCTGGCCCCTTCCGGCAGCACCCCTCCCTCAGCAGCGATGGCAGAGAAGGCTCCTCGAGGGCGCGCCGCGTGCCGGCACTGTTCTAGGCTCTGGACCCTGAGGACCGAGCAGGGTGAGGTCTCTCTTCTGGGCCTTACCTGCGAATGAGGCGGGGCCATTTTTATACCTGCTTTATCGATGAGGAAAGGGAGAGACGTACAGAAGTGGCCGTAGGGTCCCAGAAGGAGTCGGTGGAGAAGCCGGGGCCCACTGGCCGAGAGAACAACGTGTCCTCGAGGTCACACATCGGGGATTGGCAGGGCGGAGAGAGAAACCCGCGCTGGTCCTGCCTTCCTTTAGAGTTGGGGTCCTGTCCCTTCCCTACAAGGGACTGGAGAGAGTGTCCCCCTGCTCCCCCTGCTCCCCCTGCAGATCCCTCCCGGCCCAAAGGGCTGAGTGGGTGTGAACCAAGGGACCCAGCCACCAGACTCCCTGGCCCGAGGCTGACAGGGAGTCAGGGCCGGCCCCAGGCTCCCGCCTCGTTCTAGAAGGTAGCAGGTGACTCTGGCCGCCACCCCCCTTGCCTGCTGGGAGGCTTAGCTCTCCCTCCTTCCGGCTGGGAGACCCCAGGCCAGGCATCTCCTCCCCCTGTGCCTGGGCCTCCTCATCTGCAGAACAAGGTGAAACGGTTCCCAGCACAGAGCGTGGTTCTGAAATTTAAAGAGGTTCCTACCTGAGGGCTCAGCAGAGCGCCTGGCGGACCAGAGGCTCCACCTGCACGTTAACCGTGGTATCCTCGTGACGTCCTCGGACGGATCAGCCGGTGGCTCGGGCCCACGCTGAGGAATTGGACAGATTTGGGTTCACGACGGGCTCTGACGCCTCCCCGGTGCTTTGCTGGGGGCGGGAGGGGCAGCCCTCCCCGCCGAGTCTTTCCTTACCTGAGAGTGGGTCCCCATCACGCCGCGCCCTAGGAGGGCCACGGGGGCCCCAAGAAAGGCCCGGAAGCACCTGACGGGCAGCTGGACCACAGTGACCGTAACCCTGCTCGCCTGTGTCGGCCCCTCCCCACCGGCTCGGGGGCCGCTTGCCATCCGCACGCGCCCGCAGGGAAGCCGGGCCTCGGTGGCAATGAGCAGCGGCGACGGGTCCTTCCCCCACGACGTGCCGGGTGCTGCTGGCCCCAGGGACCCTCGTCCCTCCCCCCTCCCCCGCGGCCTGTGCCATCTCTCCCAAGCAGATGGCAGAAGAGAGGCTCAGGGTGCCGTCTTTCTTTGTCCCCTCGACCCCTGGGCAGTGCTGCCAGCCCCCTACCTCCTCCAGGAAGTACAGGTCGGCGTCATCAACACCACCATGTGTAACTACCTGTACGCACAGCCCCTGGTCCGCTACGACATCTGGGGGGACATGGTGTGCGCTGGCGATTCCCAAGGAGGCAAGGATTCCTGCTTCGTGAGTGTCCCTCTCCACCCCGGCCCCAAGCCCGAGGGCGGCCCGCGCCTCATTTGGTCCGCGTGTCGATCCCAGAGGGTAGAGACCAGTGCCCCACTTCGCAGATGCAGAAACTGAGGCTTGTTTACTTCCGGGGTGGGGGGTGGGATGTGCACCCGGTCTGCCCGGCTCCACAGCCCCTCCTGCTGTCCCTCCCGTCGCCACTGGCCCTCGGGAGCCCCCGCCCCCCCCCCCACTCGCCGCCAGGCCTGGCTCACCCGCGCCGCTCCCCAGGGTGACTCCGGTGGCCCCTTGGCCTGCGAAAAGAGAGGTGTGTGGATTCAGGTTGGAATCGTGAGCTGGGGATCGGGCTGCGGCAGCCCCAACCGGCCCGGGGTCTACACCAACGTCAGTAGGCACTTCAACTGGATCCGGACGCGGGTGGCCCGCGGCGCCCCCAGGCCAGTCCCCTCTCGGCTGCTCCTGCCCCTCGCTGCGCTCTGGGCCGGGCTCCCGCAGCCGGCCTGAGCCCAACGGAGTCCTGAGAGCTGGGGCCGTCTGCTGAGCCAGGCCCCGTCCCCCACCTTGTCCCTTTTCTAATAAACTCCTTAGCGTGTTGGAATCGATGCCTCGCAGAGCATTGTGTGGCCCCGGGTGGCTCCCTGGACACCCTCACGGTCCCCCCGGGATCCAGTCCTTCACTCCTGAATCTCGCTCCAGCTGTCTGCGCCATTCGGGTTTGGGTGACGAACCACGGAGCCCTCTCTGGTTGGTTCAATCAGAAAGATAGTTTATGGGAGGACGTCAGTCACCCCCGGGTCGCTGGGGGCCAGGAAGACCGGAGCGGGGTGCAGCGGGGGGAGCATCCCGAGCCCCCCGGTGCTCATGCCGGTGCGACCCTCCACCCAGACGCCAGACGCTCCCGGTCCTACCTCTGTCCCCGAAAGGCCGACCCGGGACCAGGACTGGGGTGCGGGAAGTTTACTTGGGGGGTGACGCCGGGAGGCCCCAGTGAGGAGCAGGGAAACCGAGGCAGGGAGGGAAGCAGCCCGATGGCGTTTGCCCACATGAGGGGGTTCCCGCCGAGGGCAGCGGAGGCAGAGTCCTGCTGGAGCGGAGAAGCCGCAGGGGCACGGCTCGGCCTCCCCTCAAAGCAAACCCCCTTGCTCACCCGACATCCCGGGAGGAAGGCTGGAAGGGGGCCCTGGTTCCCCAAATAGGGAGAGTGGGCGCACCAGACCGAAGTCTTCCCACCAGGCGGAGAGCCCCCCTCCCCTCCCTGTCGACTCACTCGGGGCCACCACGGCCTCTGGTGGGTCTTGCTGTTTCTTCTTCCTCCCTCCCTCCCTCCCTCCCTCCATCGCGGCGGGAGGGGTTCGAGTCCACAGGCGGCAAGGCAAGCAGACGCCGGAAACTCACTGTGGCTCCCCGCTGCTCCTGGGCCCGTGGCCAGGCTGGGCCCCTCACCCCTGCAGGGACCTGGCCGCCTCCGCCACGCCTCACCCCTCCACTCACACTGGCACATGGCACCCGTGAGACCAGCTCTTGTCTGCCTCGGGGTCCTTGCAGATGCTGTTCCCTTTGTCTAGAATGTTCCCTCCTTTGCCTGGTGGCCGTCTGCTCTTCCTCCGGACCTCCCCTGCGACGTCGCTCCTTCCGCTCTGTCATCCTGCTCGTCACGCCCCTTACGGTCCTTCGTGCCACCTCTCAGTGTGTCGCTAGCTTTGCGGTCCTTCGGTGGGCGGTCCTAAAGCCTGTGGTGGCCCAGCAACGACGGTGCAGCCACGCGCCTTCGTGGTGGAGACACTCCGTGACCCCTCCGGGAATCAGTGACAGGCTCCGGGAGGTCTGGCCGTGGCCGCCCGCCTCCCCGTCCTGCGGTGCAGGTGATGCTGGACGTGTCCGGGCCGGGGTGGGAGTGAGCCCTGGGGGACCGTCCACGCCGGGCCCCGGGGTCACCACGGGGCAGCTCTGGGTCCCCGGTTCACTCCAGAGTCCACTGCCCTCACTCTCCTGAGATGGTGTGTGGACAAGGGACGTTTCCTCAGGCTTACGGAAGGGACTCCACAGATGCAGACTCAGGCCACCTGCTTCCAACCAAACCGCTGTTCCTGCGCCGCTTTTTAAGGACAAACGTCAGGGCCGCCGCTTGCGACCGTGCGACGGTGCCGGGATTCTGGAGCGTGGCGCTCGCAGGAGGTGCCGCGGGGTCTCCGAGATCTGAGAAAGAGTTATTTAGGTTTTTGAACTCTAGACCCAGCGAACACATGAGGAGGGGCAGCACGACGTCCTTCTCGGACAGGAAGGCTCCCCGGTGGTCGCCCGCCTTCCTCCCCGAGGAACGTACCTGTCGTGGCCAAGAACACAGAGCCCCTGCTTGTCTGCATCCCCGTCTCTGGAAACTGAGGATGTCACTTTCGTGGTGAAAGACACTGCAGATGAGCCAAGGACGGGACATGGGGAGGTCATCCCGGATGGCCCAGGTGGGACCAGTGTCATCACAAGGTCCTTAAACCGGAAGGGGTCAGAAGAGAGAGTGCAGTGAGGCCACGTGAGGAGATTGTGCGACAGAAGGGACGCAAGAAAGACTTAAGAGGTGGAAGGCAGTGGAAATGGGGCGTGGAAGTCACGTGTCTCGTCCTGGAAAGCGACGAAGGACAATCAGGAGCGCCAGGGGTGAGGGCAGCAAACCCAAGGTCCCAGATCAGCCGGTGTGCGCTCCAGCTCGTAGCCGCGCGGCGGCCGGAGGCGGCGTTTGTCTCGCGGCCACTCTGTGCCCGGCGGCGGGGGTGAGAACGGCACTCAGTGCCTTCACACCTGCGCTCCCCTCCGCACCGCCGGGGGAGTGAACCGGGCTAGTGAGTGAAGCAGTGAGGACAACGCCAGGCATCGGCTGTCATCGTCGCCACCTGTCACCACCAGCCTCCTCCCCATCAGCACCGGGTGGCCCGAGGACGCCAGCTCCCAGCCCGAGAGGCCCCCGCGGGAGACCCTGGCCACGGGCCGCCTCCGCGCCACGTGCCCCGCAGCTGTGGCTTCTCACGCGTTTTCCACGGACTCTTGTTTCCAAAGGCTGTTAATAGACGTTGTTTGTAAAGCGATCCCGTGCCCACAGACTTCTGGGAGAGGGAACTTTGTTTGCTTGTCGTAGGACCTTTCTAGGACTCTGACGGGGGTAAAACGCATCAGAAATCTGTGAGAGGGTGTGGGAGAGGCAGGAGAGAAGCATCAAAGGAAAAGACTTCCACAGGGAAGGGCTGGAGAAGGCGCCAGGCCTTAGGACATGTTTACACAGCCGAACGCCCTGCGGCCGGTCAGGAGCGCCTAGAGCCGTTAACGTTGTCCAGGGCCGGACCCTCCTTCACACCTGACCCTTCCTAGTGTCATAGAAACCAATGAACTCGGAACCCAACCTTGAAAAGCTAAACCATTAGATTGATTCACACGCTTGCGGAGCTGACTTGACGCACGTAGTTTTTAGCAATTATCCTGATAAAAAGAAGCTTCATTCTGGAGCCCGGGCCTCATTCCCGCTCCAGCATGAGGACCTTCGCCTAACTGCTTTTTTGTTTGCGGACTCATCTTTTGCGACTCCGGCCATACCCCGGCGTCGGGGCTCCTGACAGGCTCACCCGGTTAAGCGTCTGACTCTTGATTTTGGCTCAGGTCATGATCTCATGGTTTGTGGGTTCGAACCCCGTGTCCAGCTCTGCACTGACAGCATGGAGCCTGCTTGGGATTCTCTCTCCCTTTCTGCTCCTCCCCCTTGGATGCCGCCCCCCCCCAAGTAAATAAATAAACATTAAAGAAAGAAAGAAACCTGCACGAGGATATGCAGTAGGCAGTGTTCCCGAAGTGAACTGAGGGTTCCCGTGGAACCCTCGACTGGGGAGATTCACCAGAGACGTGTGAGAAGCTGCCCCGTGTCTCTGGGCCCAGCTGGGTGCTGGCAGTCCCGCCCTCCGCCCCCTCCTGTAGGATCCCCGGATCAGGTGGCTTCTGGTCTTTCAGCTCCTGTCTCCGCCGTGTGCCCTCTCTGCCACAAGGGGGCACCTGGCGAGCTGCGGCCGCCCCGTCCACACCGCCTGGCGCTCCCTGCAGGGGACGGAAGGGCACCGAGTGCTGCTTCCTCGTTGGATGTTTGCTCACCGAGCAGGCCCACGGAAATGCAGGGGTGCAGGGGACCTCAGGTGCCTGAAACACAGTTTGCACACACTTGTTTCCGTGGGAGGAGGACCCCGGCCCCTGCCTCCCGTTGCCGTGCGCCCCATTCCGTGTCCAGCCTGAGCAGCCTCTGTGTCGGACCCCTTCTCTCCGCCCCCAGGAGGTCTGTCCCTGCCCCGGTCTGAAGGCCAGGTGCAAAGCCTCGCACGCAGAGCGTCTGCCCACAGAGCAGGCTGGTTTCCTGTGCAGGAGCCGCGGTCGGTCGGGAGCTTGAAGATGTGTCACGCGCTCGCTGCCCGGGGCTGCTGGTTCCCGCCCGACAAACGCCGCTGCCGGGACGGCCGTTTACCATCACGGGCCAAGTGGCTCTGTGATTGCGGAACCAGACTTGTTTGTGAAAAGAGCTCTGGGGCGCTTGAGTGGCTCAGTCCGTTAAGCGTCCGACTCTTGATTGCGGCTCCGGCCGTGACCTCATGGTTCCTGAGTTCGAGCCCTGCATCGGCAGTGTCCGGGCAGAGCCTGCCTGGGATTTTCTGTCCCTCTCTCTGCCCCTTCCCCGCTATCCCTCTCTCTGAAATAAATATGTGAGGTTAAAAAAAAAATAAAACAGCACCTCCATGTAAATCTTTATAAATCTCGGTGCACCCTCCTAATCGTTTCGTAGACTAACTTTTCCATGGGTGCTTTGGTCACACAGGCTTCCTGTTTTCAAAGGTTTCTGAACCACGAGAAAGACTCCAACACAGTAAGAGGGGACTATTTCCTACAGTGTTTTTGACACTGAGGGCTTCCACTTCTATGGCCTTGGTAAGCTTATAGGTTAAAAAAAAAAAGCATCCCAATTTTTAAAAAGTTATCATTTTGTTTTTGTAGGAGCGGTCCAGTCTTACCCAAAGAAATCAAAGCCATACAAAGGACAGGGGAGAAATCGAGAAAGGTCCCAAACCCCACCCTCTGGAAATAGCCGTTTTTCTGATTGAACACTGTTCCAGAAGTCTGTTTGGAAAGGCAGGTTCGAGGGCAGGCAGGAGGAAGCCTAGGTAGGGTGGGGCCGGGCGGGGACCTGGGCACACACGTGCCTGCTCCTCCCAGACACCTCCAGACTCCAGAGAACAGCAAGATGTTTACAAAGAGAATAATGCTCTGAGAGAGTTGCGCCCCAGCTCTACGGCAGGGGCCTCTCACCGGAGAGAGGCAGATGGGGTTGGGTGGATGGGGGCCAGGGCCTCAGGGGGCCTGGGGGTGGGGTTCTGGCCGCTTGCACGTGGGGGGCAGTGGGTCTGGGGTTCAGGAGAGGCTCCCAGGTAGGCCTCAGGCTGACCGGTTGATGCCCTGTAACGGGTTAGATTGTGGCCCCCCAAAAGGATATGTCCGCTCAGGACAACTGATGTGACCGTATCGGGAACAGGGCCTTTCTTTGCAGACGTGATCAAGGTAGAGATCTTGGGATTATCTTGGGTAGAAAGCAGTTTAAGAGCTGTCAGGAGAGAGAAAAAGAGAAGTCACACACGGGGGAACGGCACCCGTGGGCCGGGGGGAGAGATGAGCTCCGGGGGTGCAGCTAGGAGCCAAGAGGCACCCGCCACCAACTGGGAGAAGCAGGGAACGTTCTGCAGAGACTTCGGGCTGCGCGCGGCGGCCAGCAGATGCCTGGATGCCGGACCCCGGCCTCCGGTGCCGGGACAGGATCCGTTTCTGTTGTCTTGAGCCACCAGACGTGGTCATTTGTTAGGACACTCGGGAAGCCGGTGTTGTCCCTCCCCATTTTGTTCCTCACGTCCTCGTTAGTCCAAACGTTGTTAACTTTTGTAACTTTGTATTCACACTGGGACCAGGGTTCCCACAGGTATGTATTGGTCCGTATTTAAATGAACTCAACCTACCATGTGAGCTCCTGGTCAGATTAATTTCATCACCCATTCTTTTCCCTAAAAAGTGGATCATCCCCTCGATGCGCCTACAGCGTCACGAGGTCAAGAATGTCTGCTGTGGCCGGGCTTGCCCGGTGGCGGGAGGACAGACGGGGAACAGCAGGAGGGAGCTTTCTGGGGCGACGGCGTGCTCTGTGGCTAGAAAGAGGCCTGGCTGAGAGAGCTACGTGGAAGTGTCTGGAATAGACACTTCCAGATCTGTGATTCCCTTGCATGAAAATTGTACTTCAAAGTTGGGGGGGGGACAGCCCCATACAAGGTCTCCTTCGTGACACGCGTGATGTGGTGTCTGAGAGGAGGGGCGCCGGTCTGCAGCTGAGGTTGTCACGTTTCAGTGCATCCAGAACGGGACCCCGCGGCGGGGTGGCCGGCCGGTCACACGGACGTCCGCTGACACGACGGTGCAAAAACAATAACATGGTAATTGGCCGAGTGTGAGTAGGTCAGGTGTCGGCCGTGAAAATCTTTCAACTTTGTAACAGGCTCCAATATTTGCGTAGTAAAATGTTGGGGAGAATGTCTGCTGACTTTATACTTGGAAGACTCTAGCTTGCCTGGGTCCACTCGGACCCCCTGCCCTTGGTGGAGAGCCATGGTCTTGGGAAGCTCCGGGCCCTCCCGTGGGTGCGGTGTGGATGGCGTCCGCTCGCTATCGGGAGGTGGCCCCCCGGCCCAGAGACGCCCCCACGGGGCTCCCGCCCTCGGCAGCCCACACAGGGAGGGCTCGACCATCCTTGGGAAGGAGACGAGCGCGTGATTCAAAAACCAGTTTGACGTGGCCCCGGCACCTGATACCGAAAGGGACAGGGGGCGCCATCTGACCCAGTCCTCAGGAACACAGACAGATTGCTGAGACCTGCACACTGTCCTCTTCTGCCTCACGACCTCATGCAGGGGCATCCGTTAGGGGCCCGTCCACAGAGCAAGAGACGGAGGCCCGGAGTGGCGGCACACAGGCAGCAGAGAGTAGGCTCAGAACGTGGGCGGGTCGGAAGCTCGGGCAGCAGCGACGTCCCGGGGCCGGCGGCGTGCTGAGCCCACAAGGTCAGCGGTGCCGTCAGCGGGAAGGGCCCCGGGAGGAGGTCAGGAGAGCAGTGGGGGAGGGGTGCCAGCCCCAGGGGAGTCTCGGGTAGACGCCGACCAGGGCTGTGGACTGCGTGTGCGTGTCCCCATTCATGTGCGGAAGCCTTCACCCTCAGCGCGATGGCCCTTGGAGGCGAGGCCCGAGGGAGGTGACGTGCTGTTTGTCACAGCAGCCGCAGCCGACCGATGCACCGGGTCACGCACACGTGTGCCAGGACGGCCTCGGGGAATCGGAGCCTGGATGTCCTGCCCCCCCCCGGAGTTGACGCTTGGGGATGGTCCGTCTTTTTTTCTACACTCGCACTAGAGCGATTTTAATCCCATAAAAGATGAGACAAAACGTGCGCTCGGGTGTCCCGGCGTTCCACTAAAAGCGCTCAGCTTCTCCGGGCAGAGTGGAGAAAAATGCTCAGCTCGGAGCGTGGCATCAGCGGGCATTGAGGCCTTCTCGTCCTCTGTGCCTCAGGCTGCGGGCACAGAGCGGTGCCCCCCCAGCCCCGCACCAGAGGGCCGGGAGATCGGACTCAACCTCCCACCCCTGCTGAAAGAAGTCCCCGTGTCCCGCTCCTGGCAGGCTGAGGTCACCGCCTTGCAAATGCCCCCACCCCCAGGGACAAAGGGCGTGTGTTCAGTCTCCCCAGGGCCGCGCTGGGCAGGTAGCTGAGGGGGCAGGGCTGACCTTCTGAAAGACGTGTGCACGAGTGTGTGTGTGTGTGTGTGTGTGTGTGTGTGTGTGTGTGTGTGTGTGTGCGGGCCGTGTGCAAACTCCGGTGCATGGGGAGGACGCATCCGTATGTGAGCGCACGTTCACGCACTCTGAACGCGCATCTTGCGTGCGCTTTCGGGCCCGTGCTGTCACCCCCGTTGTCTGGGCAGCGGCCGGCTCTTCTCCCAGCCCCCACCCCAGGTGGTGCTTCCCGGAGTTCCGGTCCACACGGACCCTCCTCTGGGCGCGAAGCCCAGCCAGCCTGGCACGTGAATTGGCAGCAAAACCTTCGACAGCGCCCAGCGGCTGTGGCAGGATCGGAACAGAGTCCCCTTTGTGTGGCCGCCAGGCCTTTCCTCCAGAGCTGTGCCTGCCGGGCGCCCGGGCCTATTGCGCCCCCGGCCTCCCCCCCCTGCAGGTTCTGGGGGCCTGTGGACGGGCTCAGCTGCCCGTGCCCTCCGCCCCACGCCTGCCCCGTCTGTGGGCCTGACTGCCCCTGGGAGCGGCGAGAGCATTGGGAGGACGGGCCGGGGAGCCCTTACCTCCCAACCTGAGTCAGCAGGGGCCTGAGCCCCAAGGGGCCTCCCGAGGGAGACGGGTGCAGGGCCGCAAGGAAGGGCCAAGGCCAGAGCAGAGAGGGGCTCCGAAGGCTGGTTGGGAATGGCTGTGGACGAGGCTGCCTCTGCTCCAGGGCGGGCAACGGGGACCCAGCCGGGATCGGCTGACTTTGTGGGTGAAGGGCCCGAGATCGCACGTGTTAGGTTTTCCGGGTCACAAAGTCTCTGTCGCAACTGCTCGGCTCCGCTGTTGTGGGGTGACAGCAGCCCCAGACGATACACAAATGAATGGCCTTGGCTGTGTGCTCCTAACGTTATCTGCGGGCAACGGCCCTGGAATGCCGTAGAATTTTCGCGTGCTACTCTTTGTCTCAATGGTTTTCTAAGCATTTCAAAACGTAGAAAGCGCTCTAGCTCATGGGCCGCGCTAAAACAGGCGGGGCGGGGTGCTGGATGGGGCCTGCGGGCCTCAGTCCGCGAACCCCTGGCCCAGACGCCTGCTGTACTTGCGGGAGGTGCCGGGTAGACGGGCCCCCCCCCCCCCAGCACCGCCATCCCAGCGATCCCAGTGAGGTGAGCGGCCCTTCCAGAGCGGGTCAGCGCACACGCGAGGCCATTCTTCGCACCCCTTTTCTTGTGACCTACTGGGGCCTTCCCCAACACCCTGCTTTCTACCGAGCCTGGTTCCTGGGGCCGAGGAGCAGTGCCGCGGGAGCGGCCCCATGCCTTCTTCATGCCCATGTAGAACTCCACCGCTGACGACACCGTCCCATCTGTGATTCGTCACCAAAGGCACCAGCGTGTTTTTCCTGATATTCTGCAATTTCAAAGGAGGCGGCCAAGAACCACCCCGTACGCCTGGCGGTACGCGTGAGTCTTTGGGCCCCTGCACAGACGTCAGATGGCACAATCGCGGCACTCGGGTGACGGGAGGTCCCCGGACGGGATGCCGGGAAGCAGGGAAGCCGAGATTTGGACGCCGTGTGGCTCCAGTGCCCCCTCCCGAGTTGATGACCGCAACCCGGTGGTTTTTCTCGAAGGGTGGAGGCCCTGACGGCCTCAGCTCCAACCCGTCACAGGGAGCCTGGACCGGTGGCAGCAGCAGGGGCCTCAGAACCCCAGCCCCGGACAAGTACCGTCACCTCCCGGCTAAGCCTGACCCCGGCCTGACCCCAGCGGCCGTCGGGGGCACTGGCCTGGAGAAGCGCCCTCTCCCCGATCCGTGCCTGAGTCCGTCACCTCTGCCGTCCGGTCCGCCTGAGGCCCCTTGAGGCCAGCCCGTCCCAGCCACACACGTTCCCTGCAGAAAGCAAACACTGGCGCTGTTTGCCAGGTGACAGGCCGTGGAGGGCCAGCCCCTGGGGTCTCTCCCACCTGGCACCAGGCACACAGCCCAGCTCTCCGAGGGTCACAGGGAGCTCAGCCTGAGCTCGGGGAAGCCCAGGGGACCGCAGGCTCCACGCGGGCCCGGATAAGGTCCTGAGCCGGGTTGTGCACCACGCAGGGACCCCCGGGCCCCAGGGAGCTTCTGTGGGCTTCCAGAGGGCAGCTCCCCCATGGGGTGGACACCTTTCTGGCCCAGCTGGGGAGGGCTCTCAGCAAAGCGCCCCACGTCTGAAGTGCAGCTCTAGTCTACGTGCTGGGGAGAGAGACCCAGAAGCGACAGACAAAACCTGTCACTGTCCCGTCTTGTTTGTGTAGGCCGTGGGGCCGAGACAATAAACACAGCGTGTCCGGAAGGCTCCTGCAGAATGGCTCTGGGATTCCCCCAGGAAGAGCCCCCACCGCCCAGCTCCTTCTTCCCCCCTGGTGGCCCTTGTTCCTTCCTTCTGGACGGGGGCCCACAGGGACGGGGAGGGTATATAGGGCCAGGCGGAGTGTCCAGGAGCAAGACTCCGCAGGACCGGGACTGGGCCACAGGACTCTCCCCGCCAGGTAAGGCTGTGTTTGCGCCCCACGACGGGGCCTGGCCGGGCCGGACGGGGCTCCTCTCCGAGTCCTTCTCTTCTCTCCAGGAGCCTTGGGACTCACCTTCCAGAAGCCATGCTGCTGAGGCTGACACTCGCCCTCCTGTGGAGCACCTGCTTGGCAGCACGTAAGTCTGGCGGGTGTGCGCCCTCTGGTCCCAGCGGCCACCCTCACCTGCGCGCTCCGGGAGGCCCCGGGTCTGGGCCCGGCCCTGACCGCAGCCTGACTCTAGTCTCAGGACCCTGCCGTGTCCCTGCACGGCGGCACCCGGTCCGGGGCAGGGATGAGCCACATATTAGCGTCTGGGTTTTTCCTCTCCCTGACCCCGTCCCTTCATCCATCTAGAGATGTACGGGAGCGGAGGAGGCAAATACTTCAGCACACCCAGAGACCATGAATATGAAATCACCGGAATCCGGGTGGCCGTAGGTTCCTTGGGCATACTGAAGAGGTGAGTAGGAGCAGGGCCACGAAGCCCTATCACCACGGCCTCGGGACCCTGGGAAGAGGGCTTAGCACCTCTTCCCCTTGTGCCTTCGCTGGGTCTGCACGTACAGTCCTGGGGAGGGCGGCCAGCACCGTAGGGGACAGAGTGTGGGCAGGGCAGGGGGGAGGAGGCATGGGGGGTCAGGGACGCCCCGATGGGCAGAGCTAGTGGAACTCTCCCAGGGGAGTGAGGGAGTCACCTGCTTCTCTGACCTGTGACCTGGTCTGCTCAGTATCTGGGGCTCAGAAGGTGCAAGCTGGGCCCGGGGACAGCTCCCCACTGTGAGCAGTGACAGCAGGGGGCACCGCCCGAGTAGCACTGTGTTCCAAGCTCCCCTTACCAACGGTCTCAGGGACTTCCCCCCGCCACCCCCCGAACCACTCCCACTTTGCAGGTGAGGACACAGGCCCAGAGAGGCCGGGTGATGAGCCCAAGATCACAGAGCCCGAAAGCATCAGGGCAGGGGTCTGAGACCGGGACCTCTGTGTCAGGAGCCCAAATCCACGTGCGTGGGGACACGTACCTGTAGGGACAGGGCTGCTGTCCTTGCCAGGCGATAGAGCACCTGGGGAGTGCTGATTCAGCCCAGGTCTGGCCCTCCAATGCTTCCCTGTCTCCCAGTATCCAGGTGCGATATGGACCCTCCTGGACGACCGTGTCTGGTTGTCCGTCATCCGGAACTCCACAGGAATTCATCCTCTATCCGGGAGAGCGCATCATAGGGATAAGTGGCTCCTACAAAATGTATCTCCGGTCCCTGAAGCTATACACAGATAAAAGGCGCTCTGCCACATTCGGGAAGGACGATGGCAACCACTTTTTCGTCTACCCCGACCTGTTCAAGAACGTGCTCACAGGAATCTGCGGCCAGTGCAAGCTTTTAGGCATCACGGGCCTCTGCTTTGAATGGGATTATCCTCTAGAGTTCTGGGACATGATCCAGCAAAACAGTACCTTACCAGAGAATTGAGTGTTCCTGGGTCCCAGGGGTGGGGCTTGGGTCAACCTGGGTCAACGTGGCTCGTGCTGGGCTGACGGCACTGAGGTAGCTGAGCCTGGACCCCAAATTTCAATCCACGAATAAATAGAGCTTCTGCAAGAATGGTGCCTCCAGGTGTGGTGTTTGGGTCCCGGGGTGTGACCAAAGCTTTCCGAGCTGGTGGGGGATGGGGCCTCCGGGCCGGGGGTGCGAGGTGAGGACAGAGGTGGGTCTGACATCCCGGGCCCTGGTGATTCTGCCGAGAACGAAGGCCCTACCTGTGCAGCCCTTGGACTTCAAAGATCCTCAGTCTCGGAGGAGTCTGGGCTCCAAGGACGCCCCCCACCCCGTCCCTACCCGAGGCCCATCCGGCTGGCCTCCGATGGCCCGAGTTCAATTCCAGTTTTCTCTGAGTGCGCACCGGGCCTCAGGGAAGTCAGTCATTCACTCATTCGGCACACATTGGCCAAGGCCTCATCCATGCTGGGCTCCCCCGGCCGCTCAGGGGTAAGAGAAGGAGAGGGGCGCCTGGGTGGCTCAGTCAGTTGAGCGACAGACTTCAGCTCAGGTCATGATCTCACGGTTCGTGAGTTCAAATCCCTCATCCGGCTCTGTGCTGATAGCTCAGAGCCTGGGGCTGCTTCAGATTCTGTGTCTCCCTCTCTTCCCCTCCCCCATTTACTCTCTCTCTCTCTTTCTCTCTCTCTCTCTCTCTCACTCAAAAATAAATAAACATTTTTTTTTAAAAAAAGAGGAGAGACTCGGTGTCTCCAGCTGAAGGGTCCCCTGTGGGGGGACAGAGGCAGAAACAGGTGGTGGCAGTGGTTGTGGCATCTGCGCTTGTGGGGACACATGCAGAACCTCGTGCATAGGCACCCGCCTAGAGGCTGAGTGATGGGGGTGTGCTTCCGGGAAGCCTTCCCGAAGGAGGCAACATCTGAGCCCGGAGGCTGAGTGAGGCCCGGCCCTGTAGAGACAAGGGGAGCGGGTGGTCCAGGCTGAGGGACCAGCACGGGCAAGGGCCAGGGCCAGAGACAGCTGAAGACAGTGTTCCCCGTGACCTTGCTATACCGATCACCGTTGTCCAGATATCTTGAAATTGACACCCCTCACCGCTTGAAAACCGTGGCTGTTTTCAGTCTTGCCATTTAATCTGTCGGCAGTGAGAGCACAGGTATGGACCGAACCCCTCACATTGACGGTACGCACACATTTTGACAAGCATCGGGGGTGACTTTGCAGGACACTCTTCCGGCTGCGTGGAAAAGCCACGGTGGGGGCGGGGGGCCTTCCCTTCCCACCCCGGCCCCTGCTCCATGCCGCCCAGGGGCGGGCCCATTGCATAGTTAATTGCTTGCCGGTGGATTTCTAAAAGGGAAATCTGTTTTCGGCAGGAGACTCTTGACCCCTTTCTCGGAGGCCTTTCTTGGGCTGGCTGCTTCAGGGGGGCACCTTACCTCCCAGGGCTCCTGGTATGGCAACCAGGACGGTCAGAAACGGGACCGTGTTGGCTTGAAGACACAGCGCCCAGGTCCACGGCGGTCACCGCCTTGTGACTAGATTCGGGAAGTGAGGGAGCAGGACGGGGCGAGGGGCAGGGGCCAGCTCAGGGGCAGGTGTGCCCACTGATTGCAAAGCCCGGTCCGTGGCCCAGATGGTCCTTATTTGTGAGCAGTTGGCCGGAAGTCCCGCGTGGTTCTCGCGGCGAACCCCGTGCGCGCCCTGGGCAGCCGGCACACCCGCGCTGTGGCGATGCCGCACCTGTTCTCAGGACCTCGGGGTCACCACGGTGCGGTCCTCGCACAGACACCGCAGAGGGGCCAGAGCTGGGGCGTGGGAGCTGCGCGCGCCCCAGGCCCCCTCCCCTTAGTGACAAGGCCCATGCGGGTTCGCGCGCGCGTGTGTGTGTGTGTGTGTGTGTGTGTGTGAACCTTTATTTAACGTGCACTCCGGCTTGCTCCGGCCTCGCCTTTTGCCGCCAGCACCGGGGTCACCGGGTCTCCGCCGCAGGGGACCCAGGCCCCTCTCAGAACCCAGCAGGCGGCCTCCCTGAGCGGGTCTCCCCCCCGGGCGGGGTCGTCGGCTGCCTGGTCAAGGTGGGGGACCCCTGGACCGGTCCCCACGCGAGGCGGGTTCCGCGAGGCAGCAGACCCCGCGCGGGCTGGCAGGTGGTTCCACCCCGTGTGGCCTCGACGGCTCCTCCTCACCGCGGGCTGCTTCTGCTGGAGGCTGGAGGGAGGCTGGCTCCCTGGCCCTCTCCCCACACCCGGCCTCCGCGCACCCCTCCCTCCCGGCTCCAAAGGCCCCTCGCCTAGGAAGTCCTTCTTGCCGTCTACCCACTGTCCGCGTTGGACAGGTAGCCGGCTTCATCCCTCGGGAGGGGCCGGTTCTTTCCCCGTGTAACAAACCTCCAGCTGCTGGGGCTTCGCCTGATTCCCCACGTGCACTTCCGTCCCCAGGACAGGTGCTCTGTTCACCTGTCCTCAGACCCCAGCTCAGGCCTGTTCCCTCCGAAAAGATGCAGAGGCCTCTTTGGGATATACCCTCCCCTTCAGTGTCCAGAGACTCGGGCCCCAGGGGCCGCTCATGTGGGGCTGAGACCCACAGCCGCCTCTGAGTCTCTTCCCGTGGGTCCCAGCAGGCCCACTTGGGGCTCAGCATGTTCTGGGCCATGACCTTCTGCTCTCCTGGTGGAAAAAAGACCCTTTAAGTGTTGGGGGAAGCTCCTCCTGGGGCCGCAGCTTCTCCAGGGTCTGCCCAGCTCACTACTACCCCTCTCTGGGCCCCCTCCTCCAGTCTACTGGACTGAGGCCGAGGAAGCCCCACTGGGACCCTCTGGCCTGTCCCCCCTCACCTAATCCCAATGTACCAGAGGTGCGCCTTGGCCCCAGCTGGGCCACTCGTTCTCAGGGCCAGAGATGGGCCAGCCGGGCTCTGCAGGCAGCTGGTATCGTCATGAGTAGGACTGGGAGCATGTGGCGGCCGTGTCCCCGGAGGGTCTGAACCTCTCGGGTGGGAGAGGGAGACCGGTGAACAGCAGAAAAGAGGCAAGAGGGATGGCCCGATGGTCGTCCGGCCAAGCTCTAGACTGTTCCTTACCTCAGCTGACTCCTGCTCTCGAATCCCAGGACACATCTCAGGGCGGGCTCCCAGATAAAATGCAGGCCACTCAGTTAAATCTGAATTTCAGATAAACAACAAATAACTTTTTACCAAAGTATATATCAAACATTGAGTTTTTAAAAGTATAACTATGTCCCAGGGGCGCCTGGGCGGCTCAGTCGGTTAAGCGTCCAACTTTGACTCAGGTCACGATCTCACAGTTTGTGAGTTTGAGCCCCATGTCGGGCTCTATGCTAACAGCTTGGAGCCTGGAGCCTGCTTCCAATTCTGTGTCTCCCTCTCTCTCCCCCTCCCCTGCTCATGCTCTCTCTGTCTCTCTCAAAAATAAACATTAAAAAAAATTTTTTTAAATAAATAAACGTATAACTATGTCCTAAATATTGTTTTTTTAAGTATAAGTATATCCCAAACACTGCACGGGGTATACTTATACTAAAAAATTTTTTCAGTGTTCATCTCAAATTCAAATTTAACTGGGTGGGGCCACCTGGTGGCTCAGTTTGAGCATCCAACTTTGACTCAGGTCACGATCTCAATGTTTGTGAGTTCGAGCCCCACATCGGGCTCTGTGCTATCAGAGGAGAGCCTGCTTCAGACCCTCTCTCTCCCTCTCTCTCTGCCCCTTCCCTGCTCGCCCTCTCCCTCTCTCTCAAAAATAAATAAACATTAAAGAAAAAGATAAAAAAAATGTAACTGGGTGTCTTTTGCTGGATGTGGCAACCCTAACCTGAGATGCTTTGGGTGCTGCAGGCAGGACCGGAGGGGAGCTTCGAGAAGTCTGGGAACGACAGCGTGGTTTCAGGGAGGCTCTGGGGAGGAGAGGTCAGGCGGGAGGGGTCCTGGAGGTTGGGTAAGGGCACCTGAGGGGAGCCTTTCCCTCCAGGCTTCAGCGACTCCACGAGAAGACAGCACCAGAACTGTGTCACGGGCTTGCCACCTGTAGGGCCACACAGAAGGGCCTCTGCCTGGTGGGCAGCTCTGACGGGCGCATCCCGAAATTGTTAACACTTTTTTTTTTTTGACAGAGCGTGAGCAGGGGTGAGGGGCAGAGGGAGAGAGAGAGAGGGAGGATCCCAAGCAGTCTCCATGCTTAGCACAGAGCCCAACGCGGGGTTTGATCCCACACCACCCTGGGATCATGACCCGAGCCAAAATCAAGTCAGACCCTCGACCGAGTGAGCGACCAGGCGCCCCTTAGAAGTTTTCATCGAGGGGCCCTGCCTTTTCTCGTACGCTGGGCACCCAAGGGATGCAGCGCTTGGAAAAGACTCCATTTCCCGGGGGCCCCTCTCTTCCCCTCTCCGGGTCAGCCTCCAGGTGGGTCATTCGTGCCCTCCCTTCCCCTCCGGCCCCGCCTCCCAAGGCCGAGCCGGGTCCCGCCAGCCCCCAGCGCCTCCTGTACCCGCTCGGCCTGGTCTGGGCCCCCAGCTCGCCCCCTCAGACCCAGGCGCTGCCCAGCTGCGTCCACCACAAGGGGTCCCGAAGCCTCCGCCTCTGGACGGGCTCTCGCAAGAAGCCGGCAACTCACCGCATGGGGTGTAGACGCGCCCCGCAGACAGAGTTCTCAGACACTTAGGCCGAGCGGACGTGCGGGGTTGCCTCCGCCAGCGAAACGGCGGCGGCAGCAGCAACCTGCTCGTAGCCTTTATTTCGCGTTCGCCGGGGCGGGGGAACACCAGAGAATGTTGAAGCGCGGAAGGAAAAGACAAGGAGCCTCCAGACACGGACCGAACGCGCATCCGGCGTTTACCGGAGCGCGTGCAGGGAAGGTGTGCAGTCTCGGGCCTTGGAGGCGACTGCCCTGGGTCTGTTCCCTAAGTGGCTCCCAGGGGGACCGTGGGGCTCTGTTCCCATAGTCCTGTGGCCTTGAGCCTTGAGCTCAGAGCCTCGACGACCCGTCAGCAATGACCCCACTGTCTTCCCCAGGGCTTGTGGTACAGTCTCTAAAAGTGACTCCACAGCGGGGCCTCCTGGGAAGAGCACAGGCCACTCAGGTTTCGAGTTCCTGGCCGCAGCCCCCAGACAGGTGCGCCCCGCAGCCCAGGCCGGGCCCGCGGGACGTGGGGAGAGCCAACGAGGGGTGGCGAGAGATGCCCACCCAGCCACCCACCCACCTCAGCTCAGGTCTGGATTTCAGGGTCGTGGGTTCAAGCCCCGCGTTGGGCATGAAGCTTACTTAAAAAAAGAAAAAACAAAAAAGTTCCGCTCCCGCTGCCCCATCCGAGGTCTCCTACGAACACCTGCTGCTGGAGCCTTCCCGCGGGCCAGGCCTCATGACATCGAATCTCTGCTTTATTCTTATTTCACAGCTGAAGACACAGGCTTGGACGTGTTTTGCGCGAGGTCACTCAGGGAGTTAGTGGCCAAGGCCGAACTCAATCCCGGGACAAGTCCTGAGCAGCCCCTCGCGGCCGCTTCTGCCCTTCGCCGCCACCCTCTCCCCCCCCACCACCGAGGAGATGCCAGAGGAGGGATACCCGGCCCTGGCTCCCATCTCCCCCAGCCAGCCTCTGCCCCTTCCCTGACCCAGTTCTCCCAGGCTGCGCCCCGTGCACAGCCAACCAGCCCCATCCGACACGTCCCCTCCACGCCCCCTCCCCACCGCGGCCGCCACCTGAGAGCTCAGGGCCCCTGGCGCTCCCCTCTGAGGGAGGTTGCAGGGGTGAGGGGCAGCCTGGAGAGGCCCGGAGAGACTCCCCGTAGGGCTGTTGTGATGCCAGGGGAGGGGGCGGAGGTGGCCTTGGGGCAGACAAAGGGCTAAGTCCTCTCTGGAAAGGTCCCCAGGAGGAGACAAAGGGCTGTTGGTTCCACAGGGCCGAGCCCAAGCCAGAGGCTGCGAACTCCTCTGTGGGTTTGGCTGCCCTTCCGGCTTCCTGGAAGGAGGGAGGGAGGGAGGGAGGGCCAGGAGCAGGTCGGGCTGAGTGCAGGGACTGCAGGGCGGGGTGGGCGGGAGCAGGAGGCCCGACTTCCTTCATCGTTTGGTCCTGCTGAGAGTAAGCGGCGGCTGCCCCATTTTACAGATGAGCAAGCCGGGACCCAGGGAGGGGAAGGGATAGCGCGGGCCTTACCTGCGGTAGAGCAGGAGTCCGTGTCGGCCAACATAAGCCCCGGCCTAGACAGAGCCCGGAGCCTGCGTCCATAAACGAGGAAGCCAGAAACCCCCCAGCCGGCCTGTCCCCGCCGGCCGGAGGTCAGAGTCCTCGGCGAGGGGCCTCCCTCGGCGTTTCCAGGGCCTCGTGTCCATCAGGAGCCTGCGGAGACCCACCCAAGACAACCAGCTGGCCGGAGGGATTTCTCTGTCAGCGCTGTTGACGGGGTCACAGGTTTTCCAGGGCAGGACCAACCCCCTTGGTTTAGAGCAGTGGTTCCCAAGTGGGGTTGGCGGTGCCTCCAGGCGACCTTTGGCGGGTGGGGAGACATGGGGTTGTCACAACTGGGTGAGCGTTACGGACACCGAGGGGATGGGGGCCAGGGAACGCGCTAAATATCCTACGATGCGCAGCACGGCCCTCCCATCCACACACGAACAAAGACCTCTCTGGCCCCAAACTGCAGAAGGCCAAGGTTGAGGACCACGGACAAGTTGCTTGGGTGTGCCCTGTAGCCCTCAGGTCTCCCTCTCACCCCACGGGAGTCGGACGGGGGTCCAGAGTGGGGTCCATCTCCCTGGAGGCCTGTGCCCGGACCCCGCCACGCCTTTGGGCAAGGGGCATTTTCTCTGCGCTCCCGCTCTCTGCCCCCAGCCCCCCGTGTCTCTGGGGCTTTCCAGCGGAGGAGGCGTTCTGCGATGTCGTCCACATCAGTTCACATGCTGTACGAGGTTGGCAGGTATTTTTACTGTGGTAAAATACACATAAAATTTATGATTGAAGCCGGTTTATTTTGTATCATTTTTTCTTTTTAAGAATATCTAAGTTAGAGAGAGATAGAGAGAGAGAGAGAGAGAGAGAGAGAGAGAGCGCGCGCATGTGCACAAGTGGGGGAGGGGGCAGAGAGAGGGGGAGAGAGAGACAATCCCCAAGCAGGCTCAGTGTGGAGCCTGGGTGGCTCCTTGGGTTGAGTGTCCGACTTGCCTCAGGCCTTGATCTCAGAATTTGTGAGTTCGAGCCCCGCATCAGGCTCTGTACTGACCGCTCAGGGCCTAGAAACTGCTTGGGATTCTGTGTCTCCCTCTCTCTCTGCCCCTCCCCTGCTCAGGCCCTGCCTCTTGGAAATGAATCGACGTTAAAAAAACTTTTTTAAGGTTATTTATTTATTTTGAGAGAGTGAGAGAGCGAGCGAGCATGAGCGGAGGAGGGGCAGAGACAGACAGAGAGAGAATCCCAAGTAGGCCCCACACTGCCAGGGCAGAGTGGGACCACGCAGGGCTTGAAACCACAAACCCTGAGCTCATGACCTGAGCCGACATCAAGCGTAGGACGCTTAACCGACTGAGCCCCCAGGCGCCCCTGAAATGTTTCTCGTCTCTTTGTCCGAGGACCTTGATGTCACAGCAGCAGGGACATTCGAAACCTCCAACGAGAAAATGAAGGCCTCGGAGAAATCCAGCGCCTACAGAACCAGGGACCAGCCTCACAGCGGTTTGCACTTGTCTGTGGTCTCTGTGCGCCTGCGGGTGAGCCCAGGCAGGGCCGCTGGAGCCCCGGGAATGAGGTGTCCGCGAGTCACCGGACCCCCTCCTCACCTGACACACCAAGACACCAGCTCCCGCGCTGCGGGCGGGAATGCAGGCCGGCACGGCCACTCAGGAAAGCCGTCTTGTCCCTCATGAACTCGGATACATGCCTCCCGCGTGCGTCCTCCATGCCGCCGCTAGGTGGTGACCGAGGGGACTGGAAACTTCTACGTACACTAAGATTCGTGCATGATTGTCCACTTTGTCCACAGCAGCGCTGACACAGCCCCCAAATGTTCGTTGGCTCGGACCTGGAGAGACAGCACCAAGTGTAAATAAAATGAAATACTGCTCAACAATGAAAGAGGGACAAACTAGTCAAGTTCAAGTAACACGGATGAACCTCAAAATCCTAACACCGGATGGAAGAAGCCAGACGCAAATGAGTCCGTATAGAGGATTTTGTTTGTAGGAAATTAAAACATTTTTTTAACGTTGAGTTTTCAGAGGGAGAGAGGAAGATAGAGTGCAAGTGGGGGAGGGGCAGAGACAGAGGGGGACACAGAATCCGAAGCAGGTTCCAGGCTCTGAGCTGTCGGCACACAGCCCGATCCGGGGCTCGAACCCACAGACCACGAGATCATGACCCGAGCCAAAGTCGGACGCTCAACTGAACGAGCCACCCAGGCACCCTCTACTTGCAGCATTTTAAAATGCATTTAGGCAGGGGCACCTGGCCGGCTCAGCCAGAGGAGCGTGTGACTCTTAATCTTGGAGTCATGGGTTTGAGACCCACATCGGGTGTAGAGATTACTAAAAAAATCATGAACCTTACAAAATAAAAATAAAATGCATTTAGGGGTATAAAAGGGTTTAAGCTCGATAAAGCGGACACCCAGCTGCAGAAGGTGCCTTTGGGGACACAGAACCAGGTGTTTGCAGAGGATCCTGTTTGAGCTGAGGACGCAGGGCGTGGGGGGAGGGGCAGGGCAGACACCTTTCCACACCCTCGCGCACACCTGCTGGTGGTGTTACTCTCCCATTTTCCAGGTGTCCCCGCGCCCCAAGTGCCCGGCGCCTCAGCACCACGCGGCACGGGTTCTCCTGCGGGCTGGGAGAGACGCTTGTCCCCGGGAGTCCCTTCCCAGGGACTCCGACGAGTCCAGAGACGAAGGCCGCGCGGGACCGGAGCCCGGGGTCCAGGTGGAAGAAGGGACCGTTTATCCTGTGCTCGGTGCCCCCTTCTCATCGTCGCCAAGCACTCGGGCCTTTGGGCAGAAGTCCAGCTGTCAGCCTTCAGGAACATCTGAGTAAATTGTAACCACTTCCTCATCGGCGTAGCGGCTCCGCCCTGGACAGACGTGTGTTGGCCCCGAATTGTGCAGCTCCTGGCCCTGACTCGCCCCTCGGAGGCGTCACTAGTCCCGGGGCCTGCCAGAAGTCCACCAGGTACACGGACTGACCAGGCGTGGCTGGCAGGTGCCCTGGAAAGACGTTCGGCTGTGCCTCGGGATGGGCAGGGCGGCTAGGTGTTCAGGAGGTATGGAGTGCCCCTCCATGCCACCCCCCCAGGCACCGGGACCCACTCCCACTCCCCCACCCCCAGGCACCAGTGCCCCCCCACCTGGTCCCCCCAGGCACCAGGACCCTCCACCCCCACCCCAGGCACCAGAACACCCCCACCCCCACCCCAGGCACCAGGACCCCCCCACCCCCACCAGGCACATGAGAACCTCCTTTGTCTGCTGCAGTCGGTGGGGGGCAGGGGTGGGGTTGTATAATCAGAAAGGTCAGGCTTCTACAGCTCTCCACACACCGCCTCTGGGGGCCAGAGAAAGAGAAGACAAAGGGGCCTGTGTCTGTGCTGCAGTCAAGTTCGGCCAGGAGAACCTTCCTGCGCGCTTGGCTGTTGGCTCAGGCTCCTTCCCTCTAAGGGGCGGGGACGCAGGAGTCGAATGGGCTCCAAATAGCACGCACGCAGGTGTGCACACGCACAGACACGGGTGGACGTGAGGGACACGTGCGCACACGCCGCACCCCCGGGCGGTGGTCATGGCGGGGAGGTGAGGCCTCGGGCCTGGTGGGTGGAGTTGAGGCTCCCAGGTGGTTGGCTCACGGGGGAATCGTGGCTATTGTCAAATGTTAAGCACAAACGCGCCAGGTAATTGAGGGATTTTGTTTACTTTGAATCCTTTGTGTCTCCTCCTCACTGCCTTCTGGAAGCGTTCTCGTGTGGACTGAGGAGCTGGAGAATTGAGCACAAGAACACAGGGAGGTGATTAGTGGGGGAGGAAGTCCCCAGGAGAGCCAGACTCTGAAGGGCCCAGCAGCCCCTTCCCCGGGAAGGCAGACGGGTGGGGGCGGGGAGGGACAGCGGGGCTCTGAGGGCCACTCCCCCGGGCAAGGGGACAAATTCCAGAGCATCCCGGGTGTGTGTGACTGAGGCGGGAAGCCTTCTGGACGGCAGGCTGCTGTCAGCTTGCCCGAGGCGTTAACTAGAGGCTGCCCGGGGCTGGTCTGTCCCCTAAAGGACAGATGCAGCGGGATTGAGGGGTCTGCCCCTCACCGTCCGCTCCCTCTGCCCAGGGCTGACGGCTGCAGTCAGCCCTGAACTCTTGGCATTGAACCTGGACGGGCCTCTCGGCCTTTGTCCATAGAATGTTCCAGCCACCTCTAAGGACGGGAGGCACCCGGGGGACACGGTGGGCTAAGTGGACTGAAAGCGGGTCCCCTTTGCCTCAAAAAGGTCGAGGGAGTTTACTGTGACACAGAGGGTTCGCACATGCCCCAAATCTGAGCCAGCTTCTGAGACACGGCCAGCTCCTGTGGGCTGTCCCTGTGTTATCGGCAGGGAGCGGGGCGGGTGGCGGGCGTGCTGCTGGCCAGAGCTGGGAGATCCAGTCCGAAATGGCCAGCTGGTGTCCATGGCGACCGCGGGCTGAGCAGCTAGAGATTAGAAATCAGGCGGCTTCGAGGGGCCGGGGCCCTTGGGTTAGCGGAGTCACTGTTGGGCGGGCTACATCACTCACCCAACTCTTGGGACGCTTGTGAGAGTATCGATAACGTTAAGGAACAAAATCCAACCGAGTAAATTTGAAGATCGGATGGGCTTTATTAAGCGATTCAAGGATCGGGCAGCGGGGTGGGCAAGGAGTTAACGGCAAAAGAAAAGAAAAGATGGCAGCGGGCAAGGCTGCTTTCCCTTAGGTAGGGGCAGGGCGGGGGTCTGAGGTGGGTGGCGAGGCCCGGGCGCAGAGGCCCTCACTGGCGCCGACCAGGCCTTGTTTCGTTTCCGGGACAGGCTGGAAAGTGCACCCAGGTCAGGGCCCAGACTCCAGGTGGGAGACTTGACCTAAGTGACGCCATTTGGGGCCTTCGATTTTCTATTTAACAATAATTACATCACGACAGGCGTCGCCCAAGACCGTCCCGAGCACGGCGAGCAGGTGGGGAAGAAATGCGGGTCAAACCACCCAGGGCAGCGCGTCTTAGAGCCTCCGGTCGCCTCCCACCGATGCTGCTGTCACAAACCCCACAGACAGGGTGACAAACACTCCTGTCGTCTCAGTTCTGGCTGCTGGGAGTCGGAGATGACGGGGGGGGGGGGTTGGCTTCTCTCCCGGTGGCTCTCAGGCGGCCCCTCCACCCTGCGTGCGCACATGGTCGTATCCATCCAAAAGGTGGTAAACGTGCACGTTTCCCTGACTTCTGGGAGCCGCTCTAACCAACTGGAAGAGCTCGTGGAGGAGGACCCTCCTCTCTGTGGCCTGTGGTTGGGAACACTGTGGGGCGGGGTGATCGTGTGGGGCTGAACCCCTAACCCGTGGCCCCTGTCGCTGTCCCTGGGTGGACGGTGTCAGGATGGAGAATCCTGGGCACTCTCGTATCTGGGGATCGTCTAGTGTTCAGTGTGGGGACCCCTCCTCCCACGCTGGAATTGGGTCTGGGAACCTTAAAAAGACCGTAACCCACACGTTAATAAGATGCAATAATACAATTGTAAAATGCAATAAAAATGAATTAAAAAAAGGGAGGGAGGAGAAGACATAAAATGCATACCTACGTTTTTTATAAAAATAACAGCAGCTTTTAGCCTTGTGGTGCTGAAGTGGCTGCTGGCTCTTAAGCATCACATGTACATCCAAGACTAGAAGAAGAAAGAAGAGGGGAAAGGATGCCAGCTGAGTATGTCCCTTTTATCGGGAAAAAGACAGTCTCCCCAAGCAAACATCGGACATCTGCTTCCCTCTCCCGGGCCAACACTCAGTCCCACGGGCTCTTGTGACCTTGTGGGAGCTGGTGGAAGCAGGTGCCTGACTCTTCCGGTCTCTAAGGTGGGGGGCACCAGGGAGGGGCGTTGGCCATGGCAGCAAGTCGCGGGGTGGGTGTTGGCCAGCTTGTTCTGGACGCCAGGGCAGAGCTGTGAGGTTCGGGGGGGGTGGGGGTGGGGGTGGACGTCTCCTCAAGGGTTAAAGGTCTGAGGACAGAGCATGTGGAGGGACAGACGCGCCGCTGGGACCTCACAGCCTGCAGGGAAGACAGTTCCCGCTGGAATGACATTTGTCACCGCGGCCAGACGGCCCCGCCTCTGCCCTTGGGGAGGTAAGGGAGCTCTGCAAAGGTCTGTTCCACGAGGGAGGTAAAGCTGGTGGAGACACCTGTCCACTGGGCACGTGGGTGTGCCGGCCCCTTGCCACCGGCCCCTGGGACGTCCCCTTCAGGGGACAGCTGCAAGGGTCTCGGTCTGTGGCCCCCAGGGGCAGGCGGTGCCGGTGCAGACAAAGCAGTGGGTTGTCCCCCACCCAGAGCGGCGCAGATTTGGGGTGTGTTTCTGGGCCGAGGGGCTTCGCTGCGATCCTGGCGTGGACCATGCCGGCGCGGGGCTACGTTTGCAGCTCCGGGACCCCCCATCCTGATTAGGGAGGGGGTCACCGGACGTGCTGCAGCAGGCAGCCTCGTGTGGTTCCCCACGCCAGGGCCCGGCCTGCCCTCGGGCTCCTCCCGGAGGCTGGCAGGTGCCTTTGGGCTGGGGGGGGGGGCGCGGGTGCCTGGAGGCTGATCGCTCAGCCCCCGAGAGCCCACCCTCACGAGTGTCCTGCCACCTGTGAGGCCGCTCCTCCACCCCGGCAGGTGTTTCTAGGCATCTCCTCCGTGCGGCTTCCATCGGATGACACGTGAGGGGGACCCTCTGACCACTGAACGGGGGCACAGGGCGGGGTGAAAGATGCACGGGCAGGGGAGAAACTGAGGGGCAGAGAGCCGTTGGCAGGAAGGGGCAGAGGAGGGAGGGGAAGCAATGGGGGCAGAACCTGGGGGCGAGGAACAGGGGGCGGATTGGGGGAGGGGAGGGGGTGGGGATGGGGCAGAAGGCGAGAGCTGAGGGCAGGGGGAGGGGCAGGCACAGGGCGACATGGGGGGAGGGCCGGGATGTGGATTCTGCGCTCACCTGAGTCGCTCACTTCCTGTGATGTGGGAACCGGCAGAAGGAAAAGGCTGGTTCCCAGGCAGGCAGGAGGCCCGTTCAGTGTTTGGTTTTTAATCAAACCGATCCCCCAGCATCCGCTGCGATCTGGTCATGACAGAAGGGCGACCAAACTACAGGAGCAGATGTCCTCCCAGCAAAGGGTGCGAGGGTACCAGACGGCAGGCAAGCCAAAACCCTGCGCTGCCCGCCGCTGCCTTCTCGAAGACGCACGTCGCGTTTCCAGTTGGAGACACGGTGAAAGCAGAGCGCGATCATCTCTCCTCTAGCAGGACTGGACCTCTTCGCTCTAGAATTAATGTTTTTCTTCTAACGTTTATTTTTGAGGCGGGGAGGGGCAGAGGATAGGAAGGGGGCTCTGTGCTGACAGCGGAGAGCCTGATGCGGGGCCGGAACTCATCAACCGTGAGATCGTGGCCTGAGCCGAATTCGGACGCTTGACGGACTGAGCCACCCAGGCGCCCTAGAATGAATCTCTGTGTGTGAACTATGTGAAATTCACAGTCTCAGGTCAACCACAGAGCCCGGGTCCGCATATCTCACTCACTGCCGGGAATCCCAGGTGGGCTGGGTCAGGCTCCAGATGTGGGGCCGGGGGTGGGATGGGGGGCTGGTCCAGGAGGCTAGGGCCTGGGCTGCAGAAGGGGGGGGGGAGGGCAGTCCTGGAGGAAGGGGGTGTTAGCCAGCGGGGAAGCGGGCAGATCCCTTTGTAGCCTGGGACTTGGTCCCACCTGCTGTAGGCACAGGCCAGGTGACTCAAGCCCGAGATGTAGCAGGGCCTGGGGACCTGCTGTCTCATCGTTTGGCTCCCTTCTTTGTTGGAGGACTCACAGAATCGGCATTGAGTCACTCCGGAGCCAGCTCCTGGGGGTGTAGAGGCCCCAAATCCGGGAGGCCTGGTGCTGAGGGGAGGGAGGGGACATCCCACTCTCATAGGGGCGGGCTTCTCCCAGCTAGCCCAGTTTTGGAAACACAACCGGCAGGTTGGGGGCCTGGACCGCCCCCCAGCCAGCACTCCCCCTTTCCACTGGCGGAGCCGGTCCACTGGCCTCCTGCCTCCTTTCTTCCTGGTCGCAGGGGGGCACAGAAAGGAAGTGCAAAGGCCAGGGGTCAGAACACTGAAACGCAGGTGGACAGGACACCTGGGTCCCTGGCCAGGCGACCAAACTCATCCCGACCTGCCCCCATTTTAACCCCAAGCGTACCCTGCTTCCCAATGTCATACCTAGGAAAACAGCAACGGGGGAATAAATAATTTATTGAAATTGGAGGAATAAATAAGATATGAGGGCGGGGTACAAATAACTGTAAAAATTATTAACATGTATATACATACACACAGAGGCGCTCGCGCCGGCGGGCGGGCTGCGAGGCCGCTCGGTGCCGGCACGCGGGCGCCCCCCGGAGGCAGATGGCTTACTTACAACGGCGTGGCCGCCGCGTCTCCCCAGGTCCCTAACGCGGGCCCCTCGGGGAGGGCGCGCCTTCCCCTGCGGGCCCCCTCCCCTGTGAGTGCCCGCGGAGCTGCACCCCTTGCACGATCCTCATCACCCAGGAGCGGTGGGCGGCCAGGCTGATGTAGACGCCGGGCCGGTTGCGCTCGGCACAGCCCTCGCCCCAGCTGATGATGCCCGCCAGCAGCCAGGTGCCCTCGACCTGGCACATCAAGGGGCCCCCGGAGTCACCCTGCAGAGAGGGGGGGAAGTTAGGGACCCACGCGGGTCAGGGCTGGGCAGAGCCCAGGACCCTACACAGTGGGGGGACGGACGGCTCCCTGGGGTGAGGGTCAAGGGGGCACACACACCCCCCATGGTACTGCGACTCCACCAGGGCCGGGAGGGCTAAGCTGGACAGGCCCTCAGGCTCGCTTCTGGTGAGAAGCACTTTGTGCCAGACCTTGTCCCTCACAGCCCCCAAGCCAGGGAGTACCGTTGCTTGCCTTACAGATGAGGAAACCGAGGCTCAGAGGGAAGCCCTGGCTTGCCCAGACTGGCATCCGTGGGCAGCAGACTAGGAATTGCAACCAGGACCCTCCAGCGTCCAAGCTTGGGTGCTACCATTCTACCAGCCTGCCGCCCTCCACCATGCTGATGGAGCTGGTGGGGACCAGGGCATGGGACCCCTCTGAGCAGAAGGCAGGCTCCCAGAGAGTGGGTCTGGCCCGCTCAAGACGCTCAGTACACATTTGGTGCGTGGCTGCGTGGCCGAACAGACGGATGACTGAGCCAAGCAGAGGCCAGGTTCTGCAGGTGTCTAGGGGCACTTACAGGTCTCAGCTGATGGGGGGGGGGGGAGCAGCGGTGGAGCTCAGCGGGACAAAAGTGGGAAAACTCAGGTGCTCACCAGACAGGCGTCCCGCCGCCCCTCCAGATAGCCAGCGCACAGCATGTCCTCGGTGATGGCTCCCTGCCCAGCGCCCCGCCAGTAGAGGCGGCTGCAGACTTCCGAGTCTATGATGGGAACCTCCAGTTTCTGCAGGGTCTGGGGGTGGGGCAGGGGCACTGGGGGCAGGGAGGACAGGGTCAGGCTTGGAAAGCCCTCTCTTTGCTGCCCCTCCGTTCTCCCTCAGAGGCAAGTCTCAAAGGTTAACGGATCAACTCCGTCAGACTCCCAAATGCCTGCGGAAAACCCAAATTCCGAGACTGCGCACCTCTGGACCTACTGGGTCCGAACGTGAACGAGCCGCGTGAGACTCTGAATCTTTAAAGAGTCCCCTGATGCCCACAAAACGGTTAGAACTGCTGGTCCCGGCTTGTCCTGCCCCAAGCACTAGTCTCCAGCAGAGGAAATGGACGGCCACAGAGGAAGGGTGCAGTAAACGATCCCCTAATGTTGAACGTTACTGGAACTCGAGGAATCCCCCACACCCTAGGGGGACTGCAGGCCCTACGGTTGGTCTGTAGGCCCTCCCCAGCTCATAACTCCAGTTCTCAAAAGAGCCCTGCAGGATGACGATGGGGAGGCTGTCTGCAACCTCAGACTCAGTGGGATCGCCAGACACCTGGTGTCATTTCCCTTGATTTCTTTTGGAATCTGGTTAAAATCCCATTTTTCTGACACTTTTTGCTTACTCATTATCTTTCTATTCTATCACCCCCATTATCTATCTACCCACCTACCTTTTTCTGCTTCTCTGCCTCTTACTTTATCTGCCTTGTGTCTCTAGATGATGTTTTCCAGACCTCCAGACTTGGTCTGACAATTATATTGTCCAATTATGGAGCCTACTTCCTTCTGGGAATTTTGCCTGCAATTATGGCACGCTGCCACCAGGGGGTGCCTGTTCCCACTTTGGAATCTCAGGGCTGTTTTACATTCATGTACTCAGCCAGGCCCCATACAGGCCTCCTTCCAGCCTTTCCTAGATCACTTAATAGCCTCGTTGATCTGGCTGTTGTTCCCTCAGAACATACCCAAGATACTCTTTAACTAGAAAGGACCTAAAATTGTCCACCTAGGTTTCTGGGACTTCACACCTCTGGATCGCGGCTCACTTTTTCTTCCGTCTCTGTCGTCACAAGAAGAGTCTGTCTTTTTCCTTCTGCTATGCCTCTGGCCCCAACCTTTGCTGCCCACTGTACCTGTGTCTCTGAGCGCCTGCCACCCTCTGTCCCCATCCACCCCCTGGCCACGTGGCAGGGGAAAAGCCGCACCTCCATCACGGATACTCCCCCAGCCTGCAATCCAGCAGCGGGTGTTCGGAGGGAGACGCACGGAGGAGTCAGGCAGGCAGATGGGCAGGATTCGCTCAGAGAAGCGGATGGCGTGCTCCAGACGCACCAGGGCGATGTCTGCACGGGAGCCCTCTTTCCAGGAATACACGGGGTGGGACTGCACCCAGGCGATACCCACCTGCTGGGACCTGGGGCCAGGGTTCTCCAGCTGCCAGGCCCCCAGCAGCACAGAGAATTGGGACGGCTTGTTCAGGTTGCTGGGGGAAACAGGAAAGGGGGTGGGGTCAGCCAGGAACCAGGGGTGGTGGGGAAGGGTCAGGCAGGGAGTGTCTGGGGGACCACATGCGTTCGAAGTCCCCGAAACAGAAGCAGGCTCGCTCTCCTCTATGAGAGGCTCCAAGGCCGGACAAAGACCCGGGGCTGGTGCCGAGTGGGGAGCCCAGGTCCGGGGCAGGAAGCCTGGGGCATCAAGTGGAGGGGACCGGTCGCACACACCCCTTGAAGCAGTGGGCAGCAGTGACCACCCAGCGGCTGGTGAGCAGGGAGCCCGCACAGTGGTGGGTTCCGTTCTTCTGGACGCTCACGACCCAGGGCCACTCGGCATCAGTGCTGTCCTCGCCGCCCACGATCCGGTTCAGCCGCTGGGGCTTCCCACAAGCTGCGGGTGCTGGCGGACGAGGGTCACATTTTCTGTCATCCAAGGGGCACAACGATCCTACCCTGCCCACGCCCCACACCATTCGTTCCCCGGCCCTTCTCTTCCTCTCCCTCCCCACGAGCTGGCCACCCGTCTCCCCTCATCTGCTGGTGCTCCCCTCGCTGCCTGGGCCCCTCCCCTCCGAGTCAGAGTCTCTGCTCTGCCTTCTGGGCCTTCTTTGCTGCCTGCCTTCCTCTCCCGCTGGGCTCCCCTCGGGCCCCACCGCCCCCTTCTGATCTGCTTACCCCACAGACAGACCCAGACGCAGCCCCTCCCCTCAAGCCCTCCCCCAGGGCCCCCCCAACTCACCAGGTATCCTGGCAGCACGGAGGGAGGCTGCGGGCAAGAGAAGGAAGGGTCAGGCCAGCAGAGAGGAGCCCCGGTGCCCGGGGTGTCTCTCCAGGGCGGGGCATTTCCCGGAGCCTGGGCAGGGCTGACGGAAGCCTCAGGCTCGGCCCTAAGCCGGGGCGCTAACCTCCCACCAGCTTCCTGTCGGGCAACCTGAGCCAGGACTCCATCCCACCTGCCGGACACCTCTCACGGGGTGGGGGTGGGTGAGAGAGGGAGACCCTCTCAACCCCCGAGCCTGAGGCCTATAAGGACACTCACGGTCCCAAGAGCCGGGAGGGAAGAGGAGGCGGCGGACTGCAGCCTCCTTGCAGCCCTCTGCCGGCAGCCACCGGACGTGGCCGAGAGCAGGCGAGCACGAGGGGGAGGGGGGACTGGGTCCCGGCAGGGCCCGGAGGGCCAGTGCTGAGTAGGGGGAGGGGAGGGGGTGGCCCTGGGGGACAGAGGAGGGAGGCGCAGAGGGGCCTCAGGACTCACCTGCAGAAGCCAGAAGCAGAAGGGGGGTTAGGATCCTGAGACAGCCTCCACCCAGGGCCGGGGGGATTCTGGAAACCACCATGGCCGGTGGGGGCGCGGGCGCGGCTGGGAGAGCTGTGTGCAGAGCTCCCCACAGGTCACCCCAGGTTTTATCCCGGGAGGTGGAATGCCGTTGGACCAGTCCCCCGAGTGAGTGAGTGGCTCGGTCCGGCCACCCCAGGCTGTAGGTCACAGGTGGGGCGGGACTGTGGGGAGGAAATGGGCCGTTAAGGGGGCCCAGGTGGGGGCTCTGGCTGAGATCCCTACCACCCCCCACCAGCAGTGGACTGGTTTGGGGGCCCAGGACCTGGGCTCCAGCTGTGGGCCCAGAGTCTGGCCTCTGGAGGAGCAGGACCCAGGCCCAGTGGTGCAGGCCAGTGGCCTTGACACTGACTGGGATGGTCCCCAGTTTGTGTGGGGAAGGGAAGACTTAGGGTGTGGGGTCGTGGGGAGGTCCCGGGGCCTTGGGAACACGGGGCTGTCCAGAGGCTCAGTAACAGCTCCTTCCTCCAGGGGCCACTGTGACTCAGCCAGGAGGCCTGACCAGGCCCTGGGCCCTGGGATTCCGTTAACCCACTTCCCAGAAAGCCATGAATCAGGCCCCCAGTGGCCACCTGTCATGTGGGTCCTGTCACTCGGGTGCCCAACAACTCACCCCTCACCTGGACTTCGGGGAAACCCGGGCAGGTGCCCAGGTGGCCGACTGACGTGGCTGCCTGGGAAGGGCTGGGGTACCGTCTCCCACAGCCCGGCCCGGCCCCTGCACGCCTAAGGGTCAAAGGGCAGCTGGGCTATGCAGGAGCAGGGAGCCCGGGTGGGTGCTGCCCCGGGGTCCCCCACCCCCAGAGGGAGGGCAGACGGATTCCGGTCCTAGACCCACTGCGTATCCGTCCTCTCATTCACAGATCAACAAACCTCGCACGGGGAAGGGGTGGGAGACACAGCGGGAGGAGAGTGTACCAGGTGCCCCGCCTCGCCACACCCTCCTCCTCAAATTCCCTCACTGTCCCCGCTCTGCAGCTGAGGAAACTGAGGCTGGGGGCGAGCAGGCTCGTGGTGACAGGTAGAGCCGGATTTGAACCCCAATCTGGAGGCGGGAGACTGGACCGGACCCGGTAGATCCCGAGGGATCTTGATCCAGGGGATGGATGGTTTTCACCCAGGGTCCTAGGAGCGGAGGGGGGTGGGCTGGGGAGGCACCTGACCGGGGAGGGACCTGACCCTGGCAGGGCCGCAGGTGAAGACCGCCCAGAAAGCGGAGACCCGGAGGGCAAGTGGGAGCAGTGGAGAGGCGTGCAGAGGCGGGTAGGGGGGCTCAGAGAAGAGACGAAGCCGGGCTGGGGCGCAGGACAGGGTGCTGGCAGGAGCTGGGGGCCCTCCAGGCAGACACTTGGCGCACCCCGCTGGGCAGACCGCCTCAGCCTTTCTGGAGCGCCCCGGCTTGGCCAACATGTTCCTCCCCCACAGCCTGGGGGTAGGGGTGACCCCTGTGCCGTCCCCACTCAGACCCTGGGGCTTTGAGAGGTGGCAGGAGCCTGCAGCCGACCACCTCCCCGGAGCCACAAGGGATCGCTAGTGTGTTTTACTGCCCCCTTCCGGCTTCGGCTAGAAGGGCAGGAGGCAACTCGGGGTTAAACTACAGCCAGACGCCCCCTCTCATCAGGGTGAGCCCCCTGTCCCATCCCGCCCCAATACAAGCCAAGGATGAGGGTGCAGGAGCCCTGAACAGCCCCCAGCTGATGCATTATTCTGTCCCAGGACGGGGGGCGGGGAGCTGCCGGAGAACACCCATGCCAAGCAGCAAAGGTGAAGGGCAGGCTCTGTGGGTGCCCCCCCCCCCCCGCCGCCTGCTCACAACCCTGGGCCGTCTCTACTCCACGGCTAGCCCCAGGCTCCCCCAACCCGCTGCCTTCCTGAAACGAAGGTGGTTGGCCTCCCCTGAAACTAGGCATTTATTGGGCCACGGCTGTACGTCAGATCCCATGCTGGGCACTGGGGCACCACGGATAAGACACAGGTCCTACCCTCGGGCAGCAGGCATCTCCTCAGTGGTGGGAGGCGGGTGAGCAAGTGATGATGGTGAGGAGTCTCAGCACGGGGGAGGGGGTGTGGGGAAGCACGGAGGCGGGCAGGGCCCCTGGAGGGCCACGAGAGGCTGGGTGCTGGGAGCTGTGACCCCCCGCCCCGAGGGGAGGGGCAGTGTCAGGTGGCCCAGCACACCCTGGGGATCTAGGATGGCCCTGGTGCACTCCGGGTCTCAGTGGGTGTTTGCTGAATGAATAAACAAGCGTGGCAAGGTGTCGGGAGGATTGTGCCAGGGACCAGCTGTCCCAGAATGCAGCCTCCCCAGTGTCCTATTATGACGTTTCCTGAGAATTGGGCCACTGCCGAGGTCACCCGAGGGACAGACACGTGTCCTGAGATGTCACTGGTCCCCGAAAAGGGTGGCCAGGTAGAGGGCCTCCAGGAGAAGGACCCGGTAGGAGCCACAGGAAGACCTGAGAAGGCAGTGAAGGCTGTCGGGCACCAGGGCTCAGCAAGGGCCCCAGAGACCGGCTCCCCAGTTCCCAGAGAGTGGGGGCCCCGGCGTGACTTGACATTCATTGGAGACATTTACGGAGCGCCTACTGGATGCTGAAGCCACACCAGCAGTGCCGGCTGGGCATGTCCTCGCCTGGGCACCAGGTGCCCACCCTGCCACCCACCCTGCCACCCGGTGCCTGTCACGCCATCGCAGGGCCACCGATGATTTGCAGCGAGCTGTGCAGGACGGAGAGGGCTGCGGACGCATCGCACGAGTGGCAGCTGGGGCTGGCGGGGCTCAGCCCGAAGAAGTGGCACACCAACGCCATCTCACACCCGGGCGTGCTGGAGACACAGGGGCGAGCAGACCGGAGACCGCCCCTGCCCGCACGCTGGGGACGCTGGAGGAGAGAGAGAAACACCATCCATCAGTCGTTTAGTCTGACGGATGATAGAATCACAGGGAAACCAAACCGGGAGGGGGACGGGGGCAGGGAGGATGGCGATCTCTCCAGCTGAGTCTTCCAGGTGTAGTCAGAGGTCATTCCGGCCCCGGGGAAGGTGCGAGCAAAGGGTCTGCCGGGTGGGACAGCAGATCCGAGCTGGGGCAGAGGACAGGCACGGGGACCGAGGGGGCCCGACCCCACCCAGTGGGCCTCCCTGTGCAGGGGACGAAACGGGGACAGAAGTGGGGAGGCCGTTCCGGGGCCAGGGATCAACCAGCTCATGGGCACAGGAGCAGAGGCCGCCGGACCACCAGGGGCCCTGGGGGGTGTGGGGAGGGGGCTGACAGCTCTCACGGCGGGTGCTGGGTGGCACCTGGCCTGCCCCCGGGTGCCCGCCCAAGCAGGACCGGCACGCACGTTCACGGCAGCACCAGGCACGGGAGCCCCAGAGAGGAAACGGCCAAATGTCCGTCAGTGGGCGAAGGGATAAGCGAGCCGTGGTCCCTCCGCCCAGTGAGACACGTCATTCAGCCACAGAAAGGACGGACTGCCGCACACCTGCTACCACACCGGCTACGGCGCGGCTGAGCTGGCGGACGTCACGCTCGGTGAAGGGCCAGGCGCAAAGGGATAAATACTGCAGGGTTCCACTTCCGCGAGGTCCCTCAAGGGCAAGCCCAGAGACAGGAAGTGGGGGTGGGGGCGGGGGCAGAGTCCTCGGGGAAGATGGAAAGTTGTGCAGCTGAAGCAGGTGGTCAACGCCTCGGACCCATGCGGGCGCTTCGGGCTGGTCACCACGGCAAATCGGGCGTATTCTCCACGTGAAAAAACGGGGGAGAAAATCTGAATGTCCTCTTTCGTGAACGCCGGAAGTGGCGGCACCCGTGGGCCCCCCGGGCGGAGTGGCCCCCCAGCTGTGTGTGGCTCCGCCCACCCGAGCCCATCAGGCGACACCGCCCGTGCCCCGGTCTCCCCGGCCGTCACGCGAGCCAGCGGAGCGCCCCAAGGGGCCGGCCGAACACGGGCTCCTTCCTCCAAGCCCAGCCTCAGTTTATCCATCTGTGAGGAGCACTGGTCGGCCCCGCCCTGCCTGCCACCACCGACCGAGGGAGCAGGGGCTGCTCGGGTTGAAGGGCTGGTGGTCGCGAGGCGCCCAGGGCCCCGTGAGCAGCATCAGGCACTAACGAGGCCCTGGGGACGCTCGAGGACACTGCTCACTGACCGCGGCGTCATCACTGGGGATGCCCTTCCCCTGGTCTAATCACACTCCCGAACTCTCCTGGCTCTCACACAGGGCTCCCTGCCGCTTGGAGACTTGGGTCCAAAGTGGCTCCAACCCCGTCTCAGGTCCCAGGTCCCAGGTCCCACTCGGAGCCCCACCTCACCCGAGCCCAGCTCCCACACCCCGGGCCCCACATTTTCCTCACAGCCTCCTCAGTCCGGATTTATCCACAACCTATCCCTCCTTCAGAAAAGCTGGCCGTACGCTGGATTTCTTAGAGCTGATCCCGTTTTCCCCTATTGACTCCTATGGTTCTCATGGAAAAATAACCCGTCGGCCTGGGCTGGGACTCTCCGGGGAGGAAGGTGGTCAGTCTTCCTGCAGAAACGTCACTGGACGGCCCACCCTGGGGGCCAGAACCCCTCACCTCCACTCCCAACTTCCCAGGCTACACACGGCTTCTCTGGTTGGTGGAAAACCCCTCTACTGCCCCCCTTCTCCATGCACAAGACCTTGGCCTAGTGGGTAAGAGTTGGTCACAGGTAAACTTGGAGCCCCCTCTGCTTTGCCTGCTTACCTTTAAAATAGCATGTTTGGGGCGCCTGGCTGGCTCAGTCTGTAGAGCGTGCGACTCTTGATCTCAGGGTCCCGAGTTCAAGTCTCACGTTGAACACGGAGCCTATTTAAAAAAAACAATTGCACGTTTACCACGGGGATGTGTTAACAAGGGCTCCGACTGGCTAGCAGGAGCTGATGGTGAAGCTGGTGGGAAGTTGGCAAGAGCTCACATCACAGCAGTGTCCTGAGACCAGCCGTGCACGACGGGACAATGGACATACCACCAAAGGCCACAAAACAGGCCTTCCCCCGCCCCCGGACGGCCCACTGTGAAGTTCTGCCCTGCATGTCCCTGAGCGTCATCCACCACCTTACCAGCTCATAATAGAGCTGGACTCCCCAGCACTCCGGCATCCCTCCCCCTCCCACCTGGGACCCACTGGAACCTGTTCTGACCACGACACCGAGACAGAGACCAGCCGAGAAGGGCTGGGCACTTCTCTGCCACCAGGAAGCAGAGGGGAGCTCTGGGCTGGGGAGGGCCGGGCCCAGAGGAGCCTGCTGGGAAGGAGGACAGAGGGCAACGGGCAAGCTGGCTGAGCTGACTCGCTGGGTGCCCATCGCCAGGCTGGGCAGCTTCCAGTACTCGTGGTGATGTAGGAGTGACTCATGGCCCAAGAAGAGAGGGCAGGACCTCAGTCTCGAGGTCAGAAGTCATGGCCAAGGACTCATGGAAAGGAAGTGAATGCTGCACAAGATCCAGTAACAGAGCTGGGACTAACAGGTGCTCCTAGCCCTTCCTTTGGGGGTTTCCTACCAAGCCGTGACTAGCCCCCCAGGTGACCCGCGTAGCCACGTCATGCCTGCGGAGAGGAAGCACGGAAAACCAGCCCCGGCCTCCCCCGCGGGGTGGAGAGCCACCTCCGACTACGTTCCTCCTCCCCCTCACCCCCCGGGGCAGTGCATGGCTGCTGGTTACGGCTGACTGATGGCTTCTGGGTAAGTCAGTGTGGTTTCTCCAGCCAGGAGGACACACAGCTCTAGGGCCTAGGTCGGTGGCTGGGACGGGGACACCCATCCGGGTTGGGGGCTGGGGTGAAGGGAGGCCCAGCACGCCTGGTGAGACACGAGGCAGCCTGCCACAGCCCAAGTCTGGGTGCTGAGGACAAGTAGGGGACCTTGAGATTCCCTGGAACCCCGACCCCCGGGGTCCCCATCTTAGAGAACAGCACCATCCCCCTGGGCGCTCCAGCCGCATGGCTCGGACCGTCCCTGACTCGCCCCGTGCCTCCCGCCCACATCCAACTGGAGAGGAAAAACCAGCTGTCTGTAGACGCAAAGTGCTGTCTGGTCCCGGCTATGTAGGATTTTGTTCATCAAGCGATTCTCCTTTTCTGTGGACACCAGCTGGGTGTCCTCCAATTTCACTCAATGCAGACGCCAACTGGAGTTAGCACAGACCCCACAGGGCCAGGGCTCGGCCCCATGAGATCCCCCCACTTCAGAGACGCCAATCCCAGGCGGTGGGTCCTCATCACCCACACTTCTGCCCGACCTGGCTACAAATCCAGGACTCCCGGGATCCCCTCCTCGGGTTCAAGAATTTGCTAGGATCGCTCAGAAAACTCAAGGGAACACTTATGTTTACCAGTTGATTATGTAATAAAGGATCCAGGGAACAGCCAGATGAGGGGGGCACGGGGCAAAGCCAGGAAGGATCCCGAACGCGGGAGCCACCGTGTCGTGGCGTGGGGGCGCGCCACTCTCCCGGTACGTGGATGTGTTCACCAACCTGGAAGGCCTCGGATCCCCACACCTTAGGGATGTTCATGGAGACCCATCACGTGGGCGTGACTGGTGCTCAACTCCATCTCCAGCCCCTCTGCGCCCCCTGGAGGACGGCGCTGGAGGTTGCAAGCTTCTAATCTTGGTTTGGTCTTTCTAGTGACCAGCCTTCGCCCGGGAGCTATCCGGAGCCCACCAAGAGCCGCCTCCTCAAACTAGAAGACACTCCGGCCACCCAGGAAATTCCAAGGGATTAAGGAGCCCAGGGTCAGGCACTGGGGGCAGAGGCCAGCATGTGTATTTGTAACACGAGTCCCTGACACGAAGCTTTGGGTCGCAGAAGCGTCCATTTCAAAGACATCCGTCTGGAACAAACATACCGCCGGCAGCCGCAACACAAACCTACTAGTTAACAACTAGACAAGGGGCCGGGCCGCTCCCCTTGTCTGAAGCTCTGGGTGAGCTAGACAACCACTTGAATGACCCTACTTCTCTCTTCCCGCGCCCTCATTCCCGCTCTCGTTTTAAATTTGCCAATGGAGAGCGAGGCTGTTCGACAGCAGCCGAGCTATGAAAAGAGCCCAAATGTCCATCGACTGATAAGCGGATAAAGATGTGATATATACACGATGGAATATTACTCAGCCATCCCAAAGAATGACACCTTGAGGCACCTGGGTGGCTCAGGTGGTTGAGCATCCAACTCTTGACTTCAGCTCAGGTCACGATCTGAGGGTCATGGGACCAGCCCTGCGTGGAGCTCTGTGCTGACGGTGTGGGATTCTCTCTCTGCCCTTCCTGTTCAGGCCCTCGCACTCCCTCTCCCTCTCTCTCAAAATAAACATTTACAAATAAATAAATACTATTTTGACAAAAAGAAAAAAATGAAACCCTGCCATTCCCAATGACGTGGATGGGACTACAGTGTATTACGCTAAGCAAGTAAGTCAGAGAAAGACAAATACCGTATATTTTCACTCGTATGTGAAATTTAACAAACAAAACAGATGAACACGTGGCCGGGGGAAAGAACAAGAAAAAAGAGAGGGAAACAAACCATAAGAGACTCTTAAAGAGAGAACAAACTGAGGGTTGAAGGAGGGAGGTGGGTAGGGGATGGGCTGAACAGGTGACGGGGATTCAGGAGGGCACCCGTTGGGATGAATCACCGAATTCTACCCCTGAAACCAAAATACATAAATGAATAAATAAAGAGACCCAATGTGGGTCTCAAACCCACAACCCTGAGATCAAGAGTTGCACCCTCCATCAGGCCAGTCAGGCGCACTGTAAATTACATTTTTAACCTGTTACTGTTACATCGTCAGTGTATTTTGTTGAATGAATTAATGAAATCAAACAGTTTACAAATTTGTACTTAATAGAGCAGGCTACAAATTCTGTTTTTCCCTTTCTGTATTATTTCTATCATACTACTACATTATTTTAATCTGCTTTTTATCTTTATTATTTTATTTAGAGAGAGAGTGCTCAAACCAGTGAGCACAAGCTGGGTAGGGGCAGGAGAGGGGAGAGGGGAGAGGGGAGAGGGGAGAGGGGAGAAGGGGGAGGGGAGAGGGGAGAAGGGGGAGGGGGAGGGGGAGAGGGAGGGGGAGAGGGGGGAGAGAGAGAGAGAGAGAGAGAGAGAGAGAGAGAGAGAGAGAGAGAGAGAGAATCTCAAGCAGGCTCCACACTGAGCACAGATCCCGATGTGGGGCTCGATCTCCCGACCCTGGGATCACGATCTGAGCCAAAATGAAGTCGGATGCTCAACCAACTGAGCCACCCAGGTGCCCCAATCCGCTTATTAAATGTAACACATTTTGGTATCGCCCATGTCCGTAAACTATTCACCCATAATATGATTACTAATACGATATAACATTCCATTGTGTAAGTGACCCAAGGCCCGTCCTCTGATACTGGATATTCATTCTTTCTACTGTTGCATATGATGCTTCCGTCAACCACCTTGTTCACAAATCCTTAAGAAACATCTCTCATCAGTTCCTCACGTTACAGCAAGAACTCGGCGCCCAGGAAGAGACCAGCGATACACACTCGGGGACAGAAAAGACTGTTTATTTCGCACCGGTGCTGGCCCAGCGGAGTCACCTCCAAAGGCTGAGCACCCGGACTCGGGTTTTACTGACCCTTTATACATATGTGCTTCCGGGTTGGGCGGGACTAGGACAGTCAAGCTTCTGGTTCCTGGCTGCTGGCTGCCGTAAGGGGCAAGATTACAGAAGCCGCAAGCATACAGGGGGAGAACCCGGCCTCGGACACCTGGCTGGCCCTTTTTTATCTGCTCCCACCAATTTTCCTTCTCATTCCCCACTCTTGATTCTCAAGCTGCTGTAGCAGGCTTAGAGAAAATCAGTTTGTGGGGGCCAGGGGGCCCTTTGCTGCCACGGGGGGAGGGGCAAAGGCCGCTCTGGCTTCTTCCCCCTGGACACGGATGTCGAGGGGAGGAAAGTGACAGCCAGGGTTCTTCGCCATCCAAAGGAGAGTAGCGACAGCTAGAACGGTCCATCTGGAGTGTTACAGCTTCCAGGCGGGAGGAAACAAACCTGGTTAGCGTAGTAAGAACACAAGGACCAAACAGGAGGGCTGTGACAAGCACCAGGAGAGGACCGGCTAAGGGAGGAGCCAGGACGCCCAATTCTACATGTTCCTCCAACAGTTCCAGGAGGAACTGTTCCTGCCTCGTTTGGTGATTCACTCCCTTAACCTGTGGACCATACCTCCGACTGTCCCTGACTGGCTGACACAGAAGCAGCAGTCTTTGTTCAGGAAGAGACACAGTCCTCCCCTTTCAGCAGTGGGAGGCCCAGCCCTCTTCTGTTCCGTAAGACTACCGCTGCTAGGGAGTCTACTTGGGCTTGTAACACCACCAGAGGTTCGATAACCCGTTCTGTGCCGTCTGTTAGGTCCCTGGACAATTCATGGCAGTAAGTGGGTGAGGACGCGGTTCCTCCTACTCCAGTGCCCACCCCTGCCGCATCCCTAAGGCAATCAGCAGGGGGATGACTTGGGTGGCTCTTTTTGAGCGAGTATGTGCTGCCACGGGTACTCTAAGAGACTGATTGTTGGGAACAACGTTTATCTTACGAGGAGGAAGGCCAGGGTACAGTGCCCGTCCAGTCCGCTGGCAGACATAGGGAGGCGTCCGTCCCACAGATAAAGAGAAGCCCTGGGAGGGGTCGCCACCAGGCTTGGCTCGTAGGAAGATGACTGAGCTCCTGACTGTCAAGAGTTTGGTTGCACTGGCCAATGGTCAGAATGCCAAATGGCTCTGTTCCCCTCTTGTCTGTCAGGCAACTGGGAGCCACTGGGGGCAGTTCGACTCCAGTTGGTACAGGTCTCACCGTGCAGGGCTCTGGGTCTTTTGGTAGCAGGGTAACATTTACAGGGGCCTGTGTTATCGGACTAGCTGCCTAACGGGTGGGTCCCGCGGACAAGCAGAGCCGGCAGGATTGGTAGCACTGAGGAGGCGATGAGCTGCATTTAACATCTGGTCCAGTCGGGGATCTAAGACAAGTGGTCTACCTGATTTATGTTCCCACGGAGGATGACCCAACAGGCACGGGGAGCATCAGGGCAGGTCGGATCGGGCAGCCCCCAGTAACGTCTCATTTTCATTTTTCCCGTCCAATAAGTTTTCCTGCTTCTGGTACAGGGAGTGACCCTCCTGGTATAACATCTGTCCGGCACGTGGGGGTACACGGTGGCACAGGGACACGTGGTAGTGTCGTTTGACCTCTGAGGACCGGAGGGTTGGAGCAGGAGTCGGGAAGGGCACAGGGAAAGGAGTGGCCTCTGTAGGAGGCCGAGTGGGGTAGCAGGCAGTGCAACCCCGTGCGTCTGTTACAGAAGTCTGGCCCTCATGACGACAGATGGGGTCCAGGGGTGGGGAGCACAGAGTGGCTCTTCGGGCCTTGGGGGACAGGCGGGGAGTGACAGGTCACACATCTGCATGGCGGGAGCGAGCAGACTCTTTCTGAGCAGGTTAGGAACAGGGATATGCGCCACGGGGACGGGAGACAGGGCCAGCCCTTCCTGGGCTGGGAGACGGTTCTAAAGGCAGAGAACAACGTGCAGAGGACATCTATCACAACTCAGATCGTGCACACCTAAGGAGAACGAGGCATCCTGACACTAGTGAGCAGAGGGAGGCTAACAGGAGTCAGTGACTGAGGCGCCTGTCTGTGGAGTAACTTGGGTCAGCCCTAAGCAGACAGCATGGCGACAAGCATGGCAAAAGAAACGGGCAGGGGATGACAGGGAAATTCGAGAACGACGTGCTGGAGGTCACTGAGGTCGCTTGGTGATTTCCTCAAGCTTCTGCTTACCCAGAGCCCTCAGGGGTCGGCTGCAGGCCGCCTATCGGCGCTGTGCTCTTAAGGGTGGTCTGTAGAGGACTGTTCTGGCTCGCGCAGTTCCTTTCCATTCCAAGTGGTTGTCAGACGACGGGCGGGCCGCCTTTACTGGAGAATGGTGGATCCAGGCAGTTAGTCCTGCGAGCTTGAGGGCCGTGGGCGTGGTTAGCACAACGAAATAGGGTTCCTTCCAGGTAGGTTTGAGTGGTTTCCTTTTCTTATCTTTACTCCAAACCGGATCCCCAGGTTTGTGGGATGTACAGCTATCCCACGGGAAATAGGTATCCTGTCCGTCACCATGTGTGTATCCCAAATAGTTTTCCCTAATTCTTGTTTCCCTAGTTCTGTCAGGTCCCCCTTGAATTTGACTTGAATTTGACCAGTGGAGGGGATCTTCCAGAGAGGGTATCGAATGGGGAGGATCCGATTTTTGCCCGGGGTGTACAGCGTATTCGGAGAAGAGCTAGACAGAGGTCGTATGTCTGGCAAATTAGTTTCCTGACGCAGTTTTGCCATGGCTGATTTAAGGGTCCGGTTCCATACGTTCCACTTTCTCTGAACTCGGGCTGGTAGGCTGCGTGTAAATTCTATCGGATGCCCAGGGATACTTTAGGCATCACCTCGGCCACAAAAGCCGGGCCCCTGTCTGAGCCCATGGTTCACGGCATTCCACGTCTGGGGATGATATCCCTTAGCAAGGCCTTGGTTACTACTCTTGCCTTTTCGGTGCGTGTGGGGTAGGCCTCCGCCCAGCCCGGAAACGTGCAGATGAACAGAAGAAATTCGTATCCTCCGCCGGTTCTCATTTCGGTAAAGCCTACCTCCAAATCTTTGAAGGGTGCCTGACCGCAGCAATGGATTCCCACGGGTCCAGTGGGGCCCTGTCTGGTGTTATTTTGAGCACAGAGGAGGCAGCGTTGAGAGACCGAGGCACAGAAGGACGGGAGCCGAGCGATTACATAGTAACAACCCGATAAGGTTTCAAGGGCGGTTCTTCCCGGGTGGGGGAGCTCAGGCTGCTGGGAACCACCTGGCGGGCTAGCGGCTCCAGTACACAGACTCTTTGGTCCGCAAGTACCCACCACCCTTCCGTCTGGCCTCCTGTTTCCTGCTGTGCCCATTTTGTCTCTTGGATCGTGTACCTTGGGGAAGCCGGCAGCTCCGGGGCCAGCGTGATTTTCGAGGGTGCCGTTCATTCTCCCGCTGCTTGTTTAGCTGCGGCGTCCGCCCGTCAGTTACCTTCCGACACGGAGTCCTTTCCCCTTTGGTGTCCCCTGCAGTGGATGACTGCTACCTTCCTCGGTTCCCAGACTGCCCTCAGCAGTTTTAGGATTTCTTCCCAATTTTTTCTTTCTTTCCCTCCTGTGGTCAAAAGTCCATTCTCCTTGTGTAGGGCCCCACGTGCAGGTAGAGTGGCAAGGGCATGGCGCAAGTCAGCGTGTCTGTTGGCCTGTCTGTCCTTCCTGAGTTCTAGTGCTCTCATTAGGGCCCACGGTTCTGCTCTTTGAGCTGGTCGTCCTTGTGGAAGGGCCTCTGCTTCTGTGACCTCGAAATCAGAGACTCCTGTGTAACCGGCGTTCATGAAGCTGCCGCCGTCGGTGTACAGGGTGAGATTAGGATTTTGTAAGGCTCTGTCTGATAGGTCGGATCGGCTGGAAAAGACTCCATCAAGGACCCCTAGACAATCATGCTCTGGGGACCCTGCCGCTGCAGGCAAGAAAGTGGCAGGGTTTAGTTTCTACGGCTCCCGATCTGATTCGTGGGACCACACAGCGCTCCCCGACACTGTCATCCGAGCACGTGTTAGCCAGCGTTGCCCTCCGGCATCTATCACGGTAATAACAGCACGGGGAACCTCAGAGCTTAGGTCTTGCCCCAACACGAGTGTGCCTGCTTCCTTGATCACAAGTGCGGTGGCTGCCAGGGCCCTCAGACAGGGTGGCCGTCCTCCCACAGCTGAGTTAATCTGCTTTGAAAGATATGCCACTGGTCTCTGTCAAGCTCCAAAGTCCTGGGTGAGAACCCCCAGGGCCACCCCACTGCTTTCACGTACGAACAGACTGAAATCTCGTGATACATCTGGAGGTCCCAGGGCCGGGGCCTCTGCGAGTTTTGTTTTTATGGTTTTGAAATACCTTTTCTTGATGAGGGCCCCAGAAAAGGGGTGCCCTTTCTTCCCCCTTTGGTGCCTCACAGAGAGGTCCGGCCAACTCCGAGAACCCTGGGATCCATATCCGACAGAATCCTGCTGCTCCCAGGAACTCTTGGACCTGCCAGTGAGGAGTGGGAACCAGATGGCACAGACTGCCTGTTTCCTTTCGGCTCGCAGCGCCCGTTTGCCTTGAGTAATTCTGAAGCCCCAATATTTAACTGCCTACGGGCAAATCTGTGCCTTTTTCTTTGACACCCGGTATCCCACCTCTGCTAGCGGCCTCAGTGGGGCCCTGGTTCCCTCTCAGCACTGGGTCCGCCTGGGACTGGCTGGCAGGAGATTGTCCACGTACTGGAGGAGGACACATCCTAGGTCCCGTCCCAGGAACCTGGCTAAGTCAGATGCCAGTGCCCCACTGAATAAGGCTGGTGGATTTTTTAATCCTTGCGGCAGTCTAGGCCAAGTGAATTGTTCGTTTCCTCCTGTGGTAGGGTTTTCCCATCCAAAGGCAAATAGGGGTTGGCTATTAGGCGCTAGCTGGAGACAGAAGAAGGTGTCCTTTAAATCTAGACACGTGTGGGGGCGCCTGGGTGGCGCAGTCGGTTGGGCGTCCGACTTCGGCCAGGTCACGATCTCGCGGTCCGTGAGTTCGAGCCCCGCGTCAGGCTCTGGGCTGATGGCTCGGAGCCTGGAGCCTGTTTCTGATTCTGTGTATCCCTATCTCTCTGCCCCTCCCCCGTTCATGCTCTGTTTCTCTCTGTCCCAAAAATAAATAAACGTTGAAAAAAAAAAATTTAAAAAAAAAAATAAATCTAGACACGTGAAACACCCTGCCTCAGAGGGTATGAGTCCTAGCAGAGCATACGGGTTGGGCAATGCTGAATGCAGCCTGACGACTGCTCCATTTACGGCTCTTAGGTCCTGCACAGGGCGGTGATCATCTGTCCCCGGCTTTTTCACGGGCAGCAGGGGCGTATTCCACGGGGACTGGCATCGTTGTACCAGTCCCCGTTTGAGTAGCCTGTCCAAGAGTGTCTGGATCCCCAGGTGAGCCTCCCATGAGATCACGTATGGGCATATTTTGACAGGCTGGGCCCCAGGCTTTAGGTCAATTAATACTGGAGGGGGAGTGGTTTTTTGCAGATGAGAGGGGGGTTCCTTCTGCCCAAACTGAAGGGAATTCAGCTTCTAGCTCGGGGGCCACAGTTGGCTCACCGAGAGGGGAAGTATATAATCTCCATTCCTCATCCCGTGGAATCGTCAGGGACAAAACCATGGGTTGGGCCTTTTCATTTAGGTGCTGTTCTGTCCGTGCATCCAAGGTGAAGGCTATTTGAGCGCCCATCTTGGCTAGGGGGTCTCTACCTAACAGTGACAGTGCGCGGTCAGGTAGATACAGGAATTCGTGAACTACTTGGTGACCTCCCAGGTCACTGTCAGGGACGGCAAAATGGCCTTCAGGTTTGCATCCCAGTGGCTCCTACGATGGTGACTTCTCGACCCGACAGAGGTGCCACCCTGTGTGTCACCGCAGAGTGTTCGGCCCCCGTGTCGACCATGAAGTCTATTGTCTGGCCCCCCACCTTCATTTTGACCATGGGCTCATGGGGGCCCAGCTGGATACCGATCAGGTCGGCCTCGGGTGGTTCTGGTTGGTAGCATCTCGGTGGAGTAGAAGCTTTTGGTTTCCCTTTTTGGCGGCTGGGCCATTCATTTTTCCAGGGTCCGCATTCCTTGCAGCGGACACGTTGACCCCATCCCAGCAGCGCCCTTCTTTTTTGTTCTTGAGCCCCCTGTGGTTTCCGTGCCCTTCCACAGGGGGTGGTCGCCCCAAGGCCGCGGCCAGGAGAGCTGCCTTCTGTTTCACTCTGCTGTCCGCCTCCTTTCTGGCAGCTTGGCCCCAATTTACAAAAACCTTGTTGGCGATTTCCAATAGTTCGGTGGCGTTCTTTCCACCAAATCCTTCCAATTTTTGGAGCCTCTGTCTAATGTCACTACGGGGCTATCCCACAAAGGCAGCAGTGACCATGTGCTGGTTTTTGAGGGCTTCTGGGTCGATGGAGTGTAAACTCTGAAGGCTTCACGTAATTTTCACAGAAGTCAGCCGGACTCTCTTCTGGCTTTTGACACACCTCAGATACTTTTGCCACGTTGGTAGGCTGTCTGGTCCCTGCTTTTACCCCTTGGAGGAAGGCCAGTCGGTATCTTTCTAGTCTGGCCCTTCCCACTTCTGTGTTCCTCTTTGGGCACAGCCTCCCGTGCCTAAGCCTCAACGTCTAGTTGTCCATCTGGTGCTTGACTCGGGAGCCATCTTCTGGCTTCGGTGACAATTCGCTGGCGCTCTCCTGTGTTGAAAAGGGGACGCAGAAGCTGCTTACAGTTGACCCAGGCAGGGCGTTGAGTCTGGAATATGGACTCTAGAAGATCATCGCCTGCGGCCTCTCAGAGTTGGGCGGGTGTGGTGTTTCCCGGTGAGGAGGTCAGTAGTGGAGAACCGTTGGTAGTAGAAAGGGTCCCATCGGGGCCTATTCTCTGCGGACCCATCTCCTGCAACGGCATCTGCATTGCCACCGGGGCCTTGGACCCTGAGCCGTGGACCTACGGCACCTTCCTACTGGTTCAGGTGTCCCTGGTGGGGGCGGGCTGACTGCTGGCGGGGGTGAGACCGATGGGAGTGGACTGTCAGCCAGGCGAGGTTCCCCTCCCTCGACTGATGGGACTCTGGGGGCATAGGGTGGCAGAAAAGGAAGGATGTCTAAATTTTCTTCGAGGACGGGGGCGTTTTTTTCTGTTGTGAGGTCTTCTCAGCCCGTGCCACTAAGACCCTACACTGTCCTTTACTGAACCCAAGGAGGCTTGACTTGGGCTATTTCCAACCACTGATCGATGTATGGGAATTGATCCAGGTGGCCGGGGTCTCAAGTAACTACTTTATAAACAGCTCAGCCTGGGGGGACATCTAGGGTGCCCTCAGGGGGCCAGCCTACACCAAACGCAGGCCATTCTAATTCAGAGAGGGTTCGTAATTTCCCGGGGGTCAATCTGGCCCCACAGTCACCTGAAAATCCCTTTTTAAAATTCTTATCACACATTCCAAAACAGCTGGTTTTGAGGAACCCCCCCCCCATTCCTGGTATCCCAGATGGGTCCCTCCCAATGTGCGGTGTCACAGGACAAACACGAGGGAAGGGGTCGCTTCGTCCACCTGGCCGCTCTCCTCGAAGGTACTCAGACGCCTCTTAACATTGGCAGGTCAGTATAAACCCGACTCAGATCAGGCCTCGGCGGACCTGATTCTGCCTTGAGCCGTATGAGGCTGTCAAGGAATCACAGGGTAGGACCCACTCAGGCTCCTTGGCCGAGACCGTGTAGCACTCACACACACATTCAGACAGACTACAGACTTCCACCTGGGACTTCCCTGTCCTAGGGCGGGCCTGAACTCGGTGCTGGGTCCTCGGGGACACTCACCCGATCCGATGTCCCGTCCTGGCAGAATTTTCTGACTCCCCTGGAGTCCGTCTGAAAACAGCGACGGCTGACTACTGTCGGGCCTGGTGAGGGTCGCGGTCAAGGTGGTGGCGTACCTTCCTTTATCACAGGGCCCCGCGATGAGTGGGCTCTCCGTGGCCTCCCACAGTGGTGACTCAAGGGGCCAGCACGGCTGTCGGCTTCCTGGCCAATGCACCAAAAATATTACAGCAAATAGTCGAGGAAAAGACAAGCGACACACACTCAGGGAATTAAAAAAGACTATTTCGCACCGGTGCCGTCCCAGCGGAGTCACCTCCAAAGCTGAGCACCCGGCTCGGGTTTTACTGATCCTTTATACCTAAGCGTTTCCGGGTTGGGTGGGACTAGTACAATCAGTCTTCCGGTTCCTGGCTGCTGGCTGATGTGGGGGCAAGCAAGATTACAGAAGCCAAAAGCAAGCAAGGGGACTATCTGGCCTTGGACATCTGGCTGGCCCTTTTTTATCTGCTCTCACCAGCTTTCCTTCTCACTCAAGTTACATTCTTAGTAGGAAAATCACTAGCTTATAAACTTATCTGACATGTACTGTCGAACTACTCTCTTTTCTAAAGACTTTTCTAGAGCTGTGTAGTGATTTTTTTTTTCTGTTCTTTATCATGAAGAAATAGAACACAAATATTTTCCCTCGAATCGGCAGGGTTGGAAGGCCCAGTCTTTCTTGCCCTTAAGGGCAGAACTAATCCTCCAGCTGCTAAGGACGGGTGTCAAAGCTGAGTTCACCAGCAAGGTGTTGTGAAAGACGGAGCACCGGTGTGGAGAGAGGACAGGAAATGTGTCACCTAGGAACAGGAAAGGGGAAAGAGTTCCCCAAGTCTAAGATGGGCGGACATGCAAACCTAGCAAAGTTCAGCGAGGGCGCCCCTCAAACGCCCAGGAGCCCCAGGAGGCTGAAGCTTCCCTGGTAGAGCCCAGCTCTCACCAGGAGACCCCACTGCTCTGGTGACCACAGAAGGCTCACCTGATCAGGATCTGCCCCCTACCCAGGCCCCCACCTCCGCCTGCCCCACACCTGGGACCCCCACTTCCCTACGCAGGCACATTTTTAGCCGGGAGGCCCTGATAGGGCCCGAACTGAATGTCAACTACAGGTTAAACAGGGACTTCCCTAAATACCCGGCTCCCATAGCCCCCCCACCCCCACCAACTCTAGCAATTAAAAACATTAATACCTGTTGAGACGGGGGTGGGGGGCTCCAAGCCTCTCCCACAAGCCTGTTTTCATGGTTTCAAACTGGTTGTTAAATATGTTTAATGTTGTCCCTGCACCTGTCCTGGTGGGTGGGGTGGGGAGCAGTGCAGGAAATGGATGGAACCAGGTTGAGCTGGGAGAATGGTTAATATCACCTCCATTCTCCTGCTTTCTTCCAAACTGGTTAACACTCCCATTCCTTTCCAGCTTGCTTACTATGGGCCCTCTGTCTGTTCTAGACCCACAAAGTGCAGGGCAGCCCATGCCGGTGAGGGCTAACGCTGCTCTAGAATCCTGTGGACTTCAGTTCCAACAACTGCTGGCTAACCTATGGCCTCACTTCCTCCTTATTCTGCCCAAAGCACAGTCTTCCCCACTGTACAGATGAGGAAATGAGCTCACAGACCGGAGCAGGGACGTACCAAGACCCGGAGCCAAATGCCCCAGGGATGTTTTAACATCTTGAGAAGCCTGGAGCATTCTTAGCTTTGAACCCCTGACCACACGGCACAAATCACATGAACGTGCACATCTCTCTACAGGGTAAATGCAACCACCCCTAACTATGTGCTTTGAGTAGCAGTTGGCTGGTGGACAGTAATAAGGAATTAATAATAAATCTAGTCTATTGTTTATTGATATACATATAAATAACCACCTATTCATTTCAATTTGGAGCTCCCTTTTCCTTTTTGAGATAAGGGTTGTTTTTCAGGACTCAGACGTTTTTATAAGCCCTGCTGGGCTACCAGAGGCTGAGACCCTGGTTTTCTCAGGGCGTGCCCAGCTCCTCCCCATCCCCCTGCAATATGATCCCCATTTTACACACAACCAAACCACATACAGGGTTTCTGTGGGTGCAAACAACAGAAGGCTGTGACTCATACTGGCTGAGGCAAAACAACCTGACTGTGTTATTGTATGATGTCAGGAAACACCTGCCCAGGAAAACAAAAGGTGTCAATAACCTTACTCTCCGACTTCACAAAAATCCATTGAAAACCGTCCCAACTTTTGACAGGTAGCATTAAGCAACAGTTGAAGCTCCAAGGCTCATGAAATCCTCACGTCACCGGGACCACACATCCTGAACTATGTGACCCGATCCTTACCCAACCCTAATTTAAAAAATCTTGCATCAAAAAGCCCCCCTTCAGCCTGGCCCCAAACCTCAACACCCCAACTCTGCCCCTCTACCTCCTCTCGACTAACTACCCTTTCAGACAGTGCTCTCCCCGAACAAGAGAAGGAAGCATCGGACTCAGTTTTGTCTTAGCTACAGGCTGTTTCGACGGTATTTTCAGGGAGCCAGCGTTTGACTCGGAGGGCCGCGTCCGGTCAGGCTGGCGGCAGCGCTGCCCTAAACGTCTCCGGAGCGGGGGGCACTGCGGGCCCCCGAGCAAGGGTTCGGGGCCAGGGGGGCAAGGGCAGCGTGTGCGGCAGAGTGTGCTGCACGAGAAGGGCGAAATGTCTTGCCCAAGGCCACGCACACAGGCCTGCGCCCCGGGAGCAGAAGCTCCCGCCCCCAGGCCTCCAGCTTCCCCGCCGGCCGGGCTTGGCCCTGGTCCGCCCCCGTACGGACGCCCCATCTCCCGGGCGCTGCTGCTTCAGGGTGACTCACGAGGAAGCTCTTGCCCCTCGTCCCTCCGCACTGATCCGGCCGGACTCGGAACCCGGGAAAAGACAAGCAGCCCCGCGCGGTGACTAATCAACGCCTCCCTTCAAACAAACCAGGCGCGCGCGGGACGCCCAGCCGGCGGAAGTGCGGCCGCCGCGCGGGGGCAGCCGGGAAGGCAGCCGGCCGACTTCCGGCCGCAGGGGCTGCCGGGTGCGCGGCTGGACCCGGACCCGCGCTGAGCGGAAGGGAAAGCGCCCCCCGGGCTCGGAGCCGAGGCGTCCGCCCCACGGCCGTGGTGAGGGAGCGGAGCCCGGCGGTGCGCCTGCCGCCCCGGCCCGGAGTCTCCCGGCTCTTAGATGCCCCGCGCAAGAGGCCGAATGCGAACCATCAAAAATTGGGGGGGGGGGGGGGGCGGCGATGGTGTGCTGGCAACGGCTTGTCCGGAGTCGCTGGAGCCCCTGGTTACATTTTCAGAATTTTGCAAGCTGGCCGTCAGATGTGCACGATCTTTAAAAGTCATTCTTAAAAACTGAATTCTGTAAACTTACCGTTAAATAGATCGCATTAAAAAAAAAAAGTTTTAAGGTTCATTTATTTCTGAGACAGCGCAAGCGGGAGAGGGGCAGAGAGAGAGGGAGACACAGAAGCCGAGGCAGGCTCCAGGCTCTGAGCTGTCAGCGCGGAGCGCGACGCGGGGCTCGAACCCACAAACTGAGATCATGACCTGAACTGAAGGCAGGCGCTTAACCGACTGAGTCGCTCAGGCGCCCCGAAATAGATCGCATTAAAAACAAAGGTAGCAAATAAAAATGTGTCCCTTACTAATAATTTTGTTACTTTTTACTATTATCTATATGCTTGAGATTTCTGTGTCTGTTATGTCGGGGCGATGTGCTTGGTACATTTACTCCCAACTCCACATTCAACGACCTCAGCCCCGGAAGGTTAAGGCACAGGCGAGTCAGGGAACAAAGGAAGAAAGGGGGAGGTGGGGAGGGCTGTTGTAAACTAAAAGGCCCTTGCAGTAAACGGATTTCTAACTGGAATCTTCTCATTGGCTAGGCTGTGACAGACCCTCCATGGCCGGGCTGTGACATGCTCTCATTGGCTGGGCTGTTGCCAGGGGAGGAGAAAACCTTCGTGGTAGGGTAGTAAATTAGCATCCACCTGCGAGGTGTGAGTCTCCCTTTTGGGTCCGCTATTCACCTGTGACCGGGCTGAGACTGCCCCCTGCTGGCCTCCCGGCTCCATTTAAAGGAGGTTTCCTTTTATTAATTTTCACTGCACCCAGAGCTGGTTGTTAAACATTCACCAGCACACCACTTGAGTCAGACAATGGCCAGGATGGACAGACAAGTAAACAAGGCCCAGGTCTGTTTTGGACCAGCATAGGGGCATAACCACTTAATAAAGTCCTTATTCAGGCCTCATGCAGGTCCCGACTATGGTGCTGAATGCATGTTTGGAGAAGGGAGGTGGGAAATTATGTGCTACACGGGGCTCTCCGTTTCCTTAAGGTCAGCTTGCCTAATCCTGACCCTGACTGTGGCTCTCACCTTTCTCTAATTGTCCTAACAGCCTCCGCGGTCCGCATGCAAGGCCTTGAATGCCAACAATCGAGTCCCCGTGGTGAATGTCAGCCAGGAAAGGATTTTGAATTGGGGTGATATAATCCAAATTTTGCTTTCAGATGAAAATCAGGCCCGTACGGAGGACAACGTGAGGACAGGAATGAACAGAAACCAGGAGACCAGCCTGTTCACTCGGGACTCTGTTCAGCACCCACGGTGTCGGACCTGAAGAGGGATGGGGTAGCAGATGAGTGTGAGCCACAACGCATGGCCCCAGGGAGTTCAATCTAATGGGGCAAGAGATAGTAAACAGACAATTACTGTGAGTGTGATAAGTGCACTGAAAAGGGCAGATCAACGTGCCAAAGGGTGACTCATTCTTTCTGGAGGAGGCGAGGCAGCTGTAACACAGCCAGGACTAGTGGGGCTCGTAGGCAGAGGGAAGCTGTCAAAAGAAGGAAGAGGGTGGGGCTCCCGGGCTGACAAACCGCCCAGGCAAAGGCCCGTGTTGGTAGAGGGCCCGGGAGACCGGGCTAGAACAGAAAGCTAAGGAGGCGGCCGCGGGAGGTCGCTCGGAAGGCTGAACAGGAACGGTCAGCGGTGGGGTCAGGGCGTGTTCTATATGATTCTCCAGTCACGAGCTCCGTGTCTGCGTGACACTCAGCTTTTCATCTGTTTATCTCCACCTTCCTTCCGGGATGCATCCAGAAAGGAAGACTGATTGCACTGTATGGCCGACGGCTCCTGACTCCACACCTGGTCCCCACTTCTCCCATGCCCGAAACTCTCTTCAAACACACACGGGCTCTCTTTCTCTCTCTCTCTTACCCAAGGTTATTATCTAGCTGAATGTACGACTCAAAATCGTCCCCCCGAGATTCTTCTTTTTAAGCAAACTATAGGACATATTCAAAAACATAAAACTGCCTTTGAATAGCTTTTACATTTATGTTTTTAATCTTTATGATATATGCATTGTTTCCGTATTCCAAGGTTGTAAACACATTCTGTGTTTTCTTCCAATATGCTTATCGTTTAGGGTTTTAAAAATTTTTTTTTTCAACGTTTATTTATTTTTGGGACAGAGAGAGACAGAGCATGAACGGGGGAGGGGCAGAGAGAGAGGGAGACACAGAATCGGAAACAGGCTCCAGGCTCTGAGCCATCAGCCCAGAGCCCGACGCGGGGCTCGAACTCACGGACCGCGAGATCGTGACCTGGCTGAAGTCGGACGCTTAACCGACTGCGCCACCCAGGCGCCCCTCGTTTAGGGTTTTAAAAACATGTTTATGAATGATAGAAAGTACAGAGAGATGTCTGTACAAATATATTAGCTAACTTTTTTCAGTGATGTCTACCGAATAATCCTTTCATTCCCCACTGATTTGAAGTGACATTGGAATAAGATACATTTGTGTGTATCTGTTAGAATATACACGATATATACAGAATGTGTCAGGAACACACAAAAAGTTGTATGATCTCACTTATATGTGAAATCTGGAAAGGTCACTTTCAGAGGAGCAGAGTGGTGGTTACTGGGGCTGGGGGCTGGGGCAAATGGGGAAACATTGGTCAAAGGGTACACACCTCCGGTTGTAAATGAATAAGTTCTAGGGGTCTAAGGCACAGCACGGTAAGTATAGTTAATAACACTGTATTGTTATGCTTGAAATTTGCTAAGAGATTACACCCCAAAACGGTAACCAAGGGAGATGATGGATGTGTTAATTAGCTCGATTTTCGTAATCATTTCACAATATATACGCATATGAAATCACATTGTACACCTTAAATACATACAATTTTTATTTGTCAATCATCCTTCAAAAAAGGTGGATGAATAAATAAATAGATAAATAAATATTAAGAGGGAAAAAGAGAAGGGATAAACAAACTATACGGTCTAGCAAAGGTGAATCTATTTGGTACATTTTGCGAGGTATATTAATTAGCGGAGAGGTAAGTCTGGTCGTTCCGTCCCCGAGTAGGTCTTCTAGAGGCATCAGGGACAACCATTGTTTATGGATGCTGAGAAAATCACGAGAATCCCGTGGTGGAGCAAAGGTGGCAGGCCATGTGATACCTGCCCTCGTCCTGTCACCTGTCAGCCCCTTCTCGGTTCACCCGGGTGTGCACGGTGTCCCTCATTAGAATTTCTCACCCCCGCCTAAAAAAACCAAGCTCTGAAAAGACCACCTTTGCCCATGAGACTTATGATGACCCTGTGTGACCTGTTCAGAATAAAGGTTCTGTGGCAATATTTAATCACCTAATATCAAACAGTGCAGAGGTCAGAATGGTCTGAGAACAATCGCAAGCATTGTGAGAAACAGTGGAACGTATTTGGCACTCAATTTTGTAATCAGCCGAGGCCTAACCAGGAGAACAGATGTCAAGGATCAGATCCGTCAACTTCTATCAAGTGGCTTCTCAAAATGAATGGGCTGTTCAAAATGAATGGCTGTTATCTCCCGTTTGGGTCAGAGTCAGAAATTCCAGGTACACAAGTTTTACATAATTTTTAGCCAGGGTGAACATTCTCATACAAACCAGTGAAATCCAGAGTGTCGGGTATCTTCTAAGAATTTAACACGTAAGGCTCCTAACAAGGTATCGGTTACTGGGAGTTTGGGTTAACTACGTGAGATCCCCCAATAACAGAGGTAAAAAGTGAAAATTATTCACTTTTCACAGTCTACTTACGGTTGACAGTGCACCACGGCATGGAAACTGATAAAAGTTGCAATGATACAGGCTCAGTTTCTTCACCCTGTACTTTATTTTGTAGTTGTCATATATATCTACATGTTTTGGATCCCAAACTATTTTATTTATTTGTTTGTTTGTTTTATGGGGGGTGGGGGAGAGGAGCAGAGCGGGAGAGAGAGAGAGAGAGAGAGAGAGAGAGAGAGAGAGAGAGAGAGAACCTCAAGCAGGCTCAATCCCACGGCGCTGGGATCATGACTTGAGCCGAAATCAAGAGTCAGACTCTCAACCAACTGAGCCCCCCAGGTGCCCCTTTTTAAAATTAATTACTAATAGTTTTGGGGAGTACCTGGGGAGCTCAGTCCGTTGAGCGTCCAACTCTTGATTTGGGGTCCAGTCATGATTTCACGGTTCATGAGTTCAAGCCCTGTGTCAGGCTCTATGCTGACAGAGAGGTGCCTGCTTGGGATTCTCTCTTTCTCCCCCCCCCCTCTCTGCCCCTCTCTGGCTTTCCCTCTCTCTCTCTCTCTCTCTCTCTCTCTCTCCCTCCCCCCCCCAAATAAACATTAAAAAGATATTTATAATTTTGGCTTTAAATGCTCCTGCACTTTAGGGGCGCCTGGGTGGCTCAGTCGGTTAAGTGACCGACTTCAGCTCAGGTCACGATCTCACGGTCCGTGAGTTCGAGCCCCGCGTCGGGCTCTGGGCTGAAGGCTCAGAGCCTGGAGCCTGCTTCCGGTTCTGTGTCTCCCTCTCTCTCTACCCCTCCCCCGTTCATGCTCTGTCTCTCTCTGTCTCAAAATAAATAAACATTAAAAAAATTAAAAAAAAATAAAATAAATGCTCCTGCACTTTAAAGAAATTAAGAGGAAAAAAAAACCAGTATTTTATATTTACCAACATAATTTCCATTTCCAGGGCTCCTCACCACTTTCTGAAGATGTGTGATTTCATCTGGGGTCATTTATCCTTAGCCTGAAGCCCTCCTTTAGCCTCTCTTGTAGGCAAGCCTATTGGCAACACATTCTCTTAGTTTTTACTCCGCTGAAATTGTGTCTTTCCTCCCATTCTTGGAGAATAGTTTCATCGGATACGGGTTCAGTGGAATTATGGCTTGATGACGTTCCCCTGTGAGGATGTTCCATTGTCTTCTGGCCTCCACTGTTCCTCAGGAGAAGTGGGCACACGGTAGAAGCTTGAATGTTCTTTAGCTTCCCAACTTTCCACAGACAAGAAACAGGTTGGCAGAGAAAACTATTCATCTACAGACGTGGACATTTCCGATGGAAAAGGACGGATGATTCAGAGACCGGAGCCCAAAGCTTGGAGGGTGGGGCTGAGAGTCAGGACGAACCGCTTCCAGGGATGCTAGACAAGCCACACTCCCTGCTCCCAGAGTCTGAGACAGTAGTAGCAGGTGCCCGGCTGGATTTCAGAACTGCTACAGACCAGCGACTGCTATGTGGGCTGACTGATGACAGGTGTCCTGTCCCTTCCTGTCGCCGTGTGTGTTGGGTGGGCAGGGTGAACTCTAGTCCCTAGTTCCTCAGGTCGAGAGCAACCATGCCCATGCAGCCTCGACAGCACTTGAATCTGATTTAGTTGGCAAGATCCTGGAGTTCAAGTTTGGCTGATGTCGTCACCGGATGAGGCTCTGGAAGTAGAGGCACGCCTTGCCGTGTGCTTACAGCGTTTGCTTCCTTTCTTAACTTTCCCCCCTGAAGTGAATGGTTGCTTTCGTTGATGGTGTTCACTTATTTTGCGCCTACCCACACTCCCCAACTCCCCACGAGGTTAACCCCACGAGGGACTAGGTCAGTTTCCTCTTCTCCTTTTCCGCTGCATCCCTCCCTGAGACGCCCGTGGTCCTCCTCTCTGGGACATCCCTTTCAGCTGTCATCCTCGGAATTCTGTTCGCCTTTCTCCTGGTTTGTGCTCCCTGTCCTGGGTCCCCCGCCTTCCTCTTCCTCAGTTTCCATCTTGTTTTGCTGGGCCACGTCCTTCCGTAGTTTCGGCAGACTGAGAAGCCCGCGAGGCGGTAAAGCGACGACGTCGGCATTCCTGTCGCTTGTGTCAGGACTCGGGGCACAGCTGTCACTCTGACATCTCCCTTCACTGCTCTTCTGCGTTTCAGGTCTGTGTCCACGGCCCGCGTGTCCTTACTTCCTGGTGCGTTCCTTCTACAGTCAGAGAACATCTTTCCTCCGGGGGCTGCCCAAGAACAGTGCACGGGGGCTGAATTTTCTGAGACATCCTGGGTCTGAAAATGTCTTTTTTTTACTCTCACGCTTACTGACAGTGTGATGGCCTCTGCTTCTCACCGACCCGCATCTTTCTCTCTCGTTCCTTTCTGTTAACAAACTCTGTCCTGTGGCCACATGGTGGCCATGTGACCAGCCTGGGGACTGGAGGGTGGAGTGGGCCCTCTAGAGCGAAGCAGAGCATCCTAGGGGTGAGAAGAGAGGGCGTCGGCACTCAGCCTGGCTCCCGGAGCATCGCAGAAATTTCCCATGAACTGGGTCCCACCAACCAGGACCACAGGTCCCATGAACCAACATCCTCTGTGTCCCATAGATCTAAGCTGGCTTCCTGTCTCCTGTTTTGGAAAGAAATCCACACGACTACAGATATGCTCCCAGCCAGTCACTGCTGAACTTCCTGCCATCTTTTCTTTTGGATGTTGTTGCTATTGTCTCAAAACTTAAATTTTTTTTTCTTTTTTTTTTAGTTTCTTTATCGTGAAAGACACAGAGAGCGCGAGTGGCGGAGGGGCAGGGAGAGAATGCCAAGCACCGTGGTCAGTGTGCAGAGCCCGACTTGGGGCTGGGACTCACAAACCAGTGAGAGCGTGACCTGAGCCAAAATCAAGAGTCCGTCACTTAACTCACTGAGCCACACAGGCGCCCCAAAACTTAAAATGTTTTCATCATTATTATACTTTCTACAAATCTTTATGCCTGCCCTTTTATTATTTTTTATTACAGTTTTTTAACGTTTATTTATTTTTGAAAGACAGAAACAGAGTGTGAGTGGGGGAGGGGCAGAGGGAGACACGGAATCCGAAGCTGGCTCCAGGCTCCGAGCTGTCAGCACAGGGCCCGACGCGGGGCTCGAACCCCCGCACCGTGAGATCGTGACCCGATCTCACGACTTTACTGCTTTTTCTGTTGAAACACTGAGGCTGTTCTTCTTGGAATAGCCTGCCGGCAGTGAAGTCATCGATTCGAAGGGAATAACTATTTTGAAAAGCCGAAACCGCAGACCGACACCCCGACTCACGAACGAGCTGCGCCCACCCGCGGCCCACTTCCGCACAGCCCTGACGAACAGCATTCCTCCACCACCTGCCAAGTCGGCACCGGAGAGCTGGCCTCTCCCGGTCCCGGTGTGGCTTTGATTTGCATTTACCTGATGAACGAGCCGGACCTTTCTCAGTAAAGCCTATTAGTCAAACTGGTCTCCGTTTGGAAACACTTTCCACCGCTTACGATTAGGCATTTTTGCCTTTAAATTATGCCTCGTCGTCTCCTCCGCACCGAGCTGTGTGTGTTTCGTTTGCCTCGATGTCCCCCACAGCTGGAACGGTGTCGGGCACCGCGTGCGCTCAGAAAATACTTGCGCAATGAATGAACGAATTGGGGGTGACGCCCCCCCCCCCCCCGGCTCCCCAAGGGCCGCGAGGGTACTGAAGCGGAGAACTCCTAACCCTAAGCCCGCGCCGCAGCCCGCGGCCACCAGGGGGCAGGCCCGCGCCAACCGGCAGCGCCCGGCGGGCGGGGCCGGGGACCCGGGTGCGGGAGCCAGGGGCGCGGGGGCGCCGGGGTGCCGCACACCCAGCGCGCCCCCAGCCGGCGACCCCGGCCCCCGCTCGCTCCCAGTCCACGCACGCGCCCGCTGCGCAGGCGGGGAAACGGAGGCAGGGCTCCACCTGCCGCCCGGCGTCATTCTCCCCCCACCCCGCCTCCCCCCCTCCTCCGGCCGAGCCTGGTCGGGGGTGCTGACCCCGTGGCACGGGCCGGGAGTGGCAGCCCCAGCCCCGACTCCGGCTCTGACGTCAGCCCCGTGCTCCAAATAACTTCCCCCGGAGCCGCTTCCGCCGCTGCCGCACGTCCCGGAGCCCGGCCCGCCGCGCCCAGGGCAGGGGCGCCCGCAGACGCTCTTCCCCGCCAGGCCTTCCCAGAAGCCGCTTCCGCCCCGCCCGCCCTGGCCCGAGGGTGCCAGGAAGACCCCCGCCCACCGCCCGCACGGCAGGAGGGTGCAGCCCCGGAGAGGGGACGGGGGTCGGGGCCACTCTGGGGCGCGTCTCGCCCCGGGAAAGCACCCGTGAGCCCTGGCTGGGGTCAGCTAGGGAGGGATACTTCTCCCACGTCCCGATTCCCCACCCGCTTTGTTCCACAAGCGCGGTGACCTGGACTTTTCCGCGTCCCCTTCCCTGTCAGCGTAAGCCACAGGCCTGGACTGTTTTGTTCACTGAGGCCCTGATACGAAGTAGGTTCTCAACAAATCAATGGCTGAACAAATGAATGAATGAGTCAGGGAAGGTCTGGAAGGCAGACTGTTGTCGGCTTATGTGGGGCCCGTGGTCAGCTGGGGGTGTCTGGTCAGTTATGGCTGGAATCCCAGGCCACAAGCAACAAAATGGGGCAGACACACCCCGGCCCCCAGCCCCTAAGGTATTCTAGGGTGAGGGGTCTGGTCCCTTGTGGTTCAGGGGCCGGTCTGGAGGAGATTGCGTTCTGGGGCCCCTCCTTCCGGAGAGGAGCTGGATGGGCCGGGCCGACAGGTCAGGCGGCATAGCCAAGCTGACACTCACCTCCAGCATAAAACCCCACTTCATGGAGCCCTGCACCTTGAGCTGGTGCTCACGGACCTCCCATCGCCACTGCCCCCTGCACCCGGTGCCCCAGCCAGGCTGAGAGGATGAGGCGGCTGCCAGCCGTGGCCCTGCTCCTGCTGCCGCTGTGGTTTGGTGAGTACTGGGTGTTGCAGGAAGTCGTCCCCCTCCTGCCTGGAGGGGCCCCCTCTGATCTGCCTGGAGCTCCAGCCAAGTGGCCTACTCCAGGGTCAGACCTGGGGCTGCAGCACAAGCTTCCCCTTCCTGCCTCAGCCTGGGTCCTGGGTCCAGATGTCCCACCGCGGGGAGGGGAGTGGGGAAGGCAGGAGACGGGTGTGGGCACAGGTCCCAGAGGACCCTGAGGCCGAAACGTGGGAGGGGCTCTCCTCCCCCTGCCCCCACCTTGTCCCCGGTGCTTGTGGGCCACGCTCTCGGTTTGCTCCTTCTGCTTCTTCTATTCTCAGCCTCTTTCCATCCCCCAGAGAAAGACGTGGGGCTGCCTGTGTGCAGCCTCTGAACTCCGGGCCACTGGGCTCCAAAGCCTCAGGTCACCATCTACTGGGCCGGGGCGGGGAAGGGTGGCCGAGCTGCCGCCTGAGCCTGGGAGCCCCAGGAGGCTGGTGGGGGCTCACTGGGGAGTGGGGGGCTAGGGGTGCAGGCTCTTGCTCTCACCAGACAGGGAGAGTATGGGGAAGAATAACCATCCCTTTCCTCCCTCCCAATCCTCGGTCAGGGTCAGCAGGTGCCGGCCAGGGGCCCCCGCCTGCCAGGCCCCTTCCCACAGGGCGGGCTGCTCCCTGCCAGGGAAACTTTCCCGCATTCCTGGGCTAGCCCGGCCGGCCCCGTGCCACCTCACTTCCCTGTCCTGAATTCACCTCCCAGGGCCGGGCCAGGTCATCCCAGGTGCAACTCAGCTGGGGCTCCAGGCTTCCTACCAGGGGTCAGAGGACACCGGGGTGGCGCTTCAGTGGGGAGGTCCCAGTCTCTCCAGGCTCCAGGGGGCTTCCCCACCCCTCACTGCGTGGCTGCCGCCTCCTAACTTCCTGGTACAAGGGTAACAATGTTCTTGGAGGGAGCCCGTCTTCAGTAAGGGTGTAATGCCGTGATTGCTCCTAATGGATTGAGTAATCACGGTCATTGCCAAAGTGGAAACAGCAGCCTGCATCTGGCTCACAAACAGTTGTGACCAGGAGTTGTGGACTCTTTCAACGCCGTCCTCACCTCCGCCTCCTAGAACCTTCGGTCTCTCGCATCCTTACCAGCTGAGCCCCAACCAGCTACAGGGGCCTGGGGACCCTGGGCCCACATGAGGGGCCTGACATCTGGTGGCGCATCCAGCCCCAGACAGGGCGCCCACCCCGCAGAGCCCGGGCCTTCACAGTACCCCTTCCTGGTCAGCCCTGCCCCCTGAGCTCAGGCCCCCTGGATGGGGGCTCTGCCTGGACTGAGCTCCTGAGCCTATAGGTTAAGATGAGACTATGACACTACCTCTGGGGCAAGGTGGGCAGAGCTCTGTGTGACCCGGCAGGAGGATGGAGAGCTCAGGAGAGGGAGCCAGGCTTCCTAGACAGACAATGCAAGTAAGGAGGGCTGCCCGGAGGAAGCGGCATTTCACTTAAGCCTTGATCTGGATTAGGACCTGTAGGATTCGGACTTGTAACTACCGGGAGGATAGGGCCTCCAGGCAGAGGGGTGTGGGTAGCAATCACTCAGAGGTCAGAAGCTTCAGCCTGTATGAGAAGCAGTTGCATTAAGCTGGGTTGAGGAAGCCTGCAACAGCACAAGAGGGGGTCCGCCGGGGCACAGGAGCACGTACTTGATCCTGGGTGTGGACCATGGATCAATCTGCATGTATGGGAAGGGGGCTGACTGTGAGGGAGAACCAGAAGACCCTGGAAAACTCCCCCGGGGGGGGATGAGCCTGAAGGAACGTTGGCGCCCATGGGGACAGGGGTGAATTGGAGCATCCTGCCGTCGGGCCTTAGGAAGAGCAGTGGGTCAGGTGTTTACGGTCTAATTAAATTCTATTAATAATATAGGTGAGGGGCTGCAGGGAACAGCCTTCCCAGGGAATATTTGTACTTTAAAAGGGCACCTGTTAACACACACCGGTGAATGCAGGGTCCAGGGTCGACTTCCTGTTCCCATCACTGGGCAGGCACCACTCTTGCCTCCGCACGCCTGCCTGTGCCTGGTCAGGCCACCACCTGACCACCACTCTTGCCGTCCACCTCCTCCTGCCCCAGGCCCAGTCCCCTCCTGTCCCCTGCCCCCCCCCCCCCCGCCATACTTCATCCGTCAAGCCTCATTCCCCACAGTAGGGAGCGCCCCACTCAGACTGGAGTGGGGGTCCTCGTAAAAATCTCCAAGGTCACAACCATTTCCTGCCCCTGTAGCCCCTCCCCTCCATGGGATTGGCTACCTCTTCTGGTCAAAGGGCCAGTCTTAGCAACAACAGCTGCCACACCCTCTAGTCCCCCCCCCCCCGCAAAAAAAAACGATCCCGCAGGGAAAACGCTGAGGGCTGAAGTAGGAAGAAGCTGTCCTGAACCCCCCACCCCAGTTCTTGCCCCCAGGGAAGCAGATACGCTGGGGGCGCTGGGAGGCTGGCAGGTATTTCTGGCATGTTGCTGACATGGGGCTGGGGTCTCAAGTCTGGGGTGAGGTTCCTGTAAAGGCCAAGTAGTGGGCCCTGTGCCTGTGTCCAGAGACATGGGAGGTGATGGATCCTGGGGAGATGGGTCCCCGGAAAGTTTCTACTCTGACCCCTCTGCCCGATCCTTCACTGGGGCGGGGGAGCATGGCCCAGCGGCGTGTCTTAGGCTCCAACTGCACAGCAGGAGGTGTTGGGTTTTTGGGGGTCTAGAATCTTGGGGGAACTGACCTGTGATGCTACTGGCTGGCTTCCCTCTAGTCCCCTGGAACCACAGACACCGGTGTGGCCGGGTGCCGGCTGGCTCACGTCGCAGCACTCCGCGGGTGTGAAGGTCACACAGCTCCAGCCTGCTCTGGGGGAAACTTCCAGACAGGGACAGGTGTAGGGTGTGGAGAGACAGACCCCAAGGAGCGGAAAAGAAGCCATGCTAGCCCCAGGCAGCAGAGCCAAGCCATGATGGGGGTCCCCTCACTGGCATCTCTCCCAGTCGGCTCCTGTGTGGCAAGGAGTTTGTCTGCCCTACAGACAATCTGTCTGCAGATATGCTTTGGGCTTGTAAACATGGCAGGGCCCCTGACCTTTCTTGCCAGCTCCCCTGTGGACTGTCCTTCTGTGTCCTCAGGAGGCTGGGTGTGGAGCAGAGGAGGTGGGCAGGGGAGAAGCAGACCTTGGCTTTGACAAAGATGGCTGATCACCCCCTTTTTTCTCACCTCCAGGGACTCAGGGGGCCGAGGCGTCAAGCGGTAAGCATCCTAGGTCCCTGGATGGGGGGACAGGAGTGGGAGCTTTCCTGAGAGCTGCCAAGACTGGCCAGAGACTCATCCCACCCCTGGACACCCCCCCCCCACCCAGAACGAGACCCAGAACCAGAGGGTGGGGCCTGGGGAATCCCAAAGTAAGGGAAAGCTGTAGCTCAGCAGAATTAGAGCCAAGACAGGAGTGGAGCAGGAGGGTCTGACCTGCAGATGGCACAGGGGCCCGCGGAGGCATGCATGGCACACAGAGAAGGAGGTCAGGGGAAAGTGAGAGGAGAGAACCCAAGGACACAGTCCGAAGACCATTCTGCTATAGCAATAGCAGAGCCCCCAGGGTCACCTCCCTGTGTGGGGCCCTTCCAACACCTGCTGTCCTCCCGGGAGCCCCTGTTTACCAGGCCCTGGGGTAAGACCCTTCCATGTGTTATCTGAACCCTCTCCACATCTCATGACCAGAGAGGGAGGTCTGATGTCACTGTTTCAGAGGTGAAGGGCAGGGGAACTTTCCCACAGCTGGGAGGGGTCTGCCTGTGTCAGAGGCTGACCGGGCACCCACGCCCCGAGGTCTCAGAGTGGGTCAAGGGCAAAGAGAGCTCTGGATTGGGCAGAAGATGAAAGACAGAGTGTGGGGTGGGGGTTGGGAACCAGAGGCGATGAAACGGTCCCCAGCGAGCACTGCCCGGCCTTGTCCCCTAGTCTGCGGGCGTCCGAGGATGCTGAACCGGATGGTGGGTGGCCAGGACGCCCTGGAGGGCGAGTGGCCCTGGCAGGTCAGCATCCAGCGCAACGGAAGCCACTTCTGCGGGGGCAGCCTCATCACAGAGCGCTGGGTCCTCACCGCGGCGCACTGCTTTTCCAAGTGAGTCAGCCAGCCCCCACGCTCCCCGGCGCCTCGGGGCTCCAGCACCTCGGACAGCGCCGATGGTCTGCCCTCCCAGCGCGCGCCCGCGGTCCTGCTGGGAGAGGTCCCCCCCCCCCCCCCCCCCCGTGTCGCTAGCGAGGCGCTTTGCTAGGCCTGGGGCCCCGTCCCTGCAATGCTGGCAGGCTCATCCCACATCCTGGCCCTCCTCCCTGGCCCCCTCCCACACCTCCAATCCAGGACACTCCCCTTCCGACTGGGATTCCGGTTACAGATGAGTCCGCGGGCTGGAACAGAATGTCCCTTCCTCCTCCTCAGCCTAAGGTCACCCATACCACCCTACTATGAGCCACCTGGTCCCAGACCTTCAGGGTTTCCTGAGCATCTTGGCTCTTGCCTCACCGCAGGGCTGAAATTCTTTTACAGCCTTGCATCTCACGTTCAGAAACGTGGGCTCAGAGCGAGTAGGTCGCTGGCCCAAGGCTCACAGGCACGGCCAGGCCCAGCCCCCAGATGTACCCTGTGGGTGACATCTCTTTCAACCCTTTCAGGTAGGGACTGTTACTGGCCCCATTTTACAGATGAGGAAACTGAGTCACAGAGAACTTGCTAGGTTCCTTGCCCAAGGTCATCTGGCTGGCCAAGGGCGGAGCTGGGAATTAAAGTCAGGAATTAGCTGCTTCAGCTTCTACACCCTTAACCCCTCACCTCCCTACACGTCCCCCTGAGATGACGTTTTGAAGACAGTGTGCACAGTGGTCAGGCACTGGGGTGGGCCAGGAGGGAGGGACCTGCTAGAGGAGAAACAAGCCCAGCCCCTCCTTATTTTGATTCTCTATTAAACCTCCCCTCTCTTTTAAGCCCTAGAGGGGCGGTCTCACACCAGCTCTCTTTCTTTCCCATCAGCACCTCCGAGACATCCCTGTACCGGGTCCTGCTTGGGGTGCGGCAACTGGTGAAGCCAGGGCCCCACGCCGTATACGCCCGGGTGAAGCGGGTTGAGAGTAACCCCCTGTACCAGGGCATGGCCTCCAGTGCTGACGTGGCCCTGGTGGAGCTGGAAGCACCTGTGACCTTCTCCAATTATATCCTCCCCGTGTGCATGCCTGACCCCTCGGTCGTCTTTGAGGCGGGCATGAACTGCTGGGTCACCGGTTGGGGCAGCCCCAGTGAGGAAGGTAAGGGCGCAGAGCCGGGAGAGAATGGGGGACATTCTGTTGATACTGGTACACGTGGATCTCTCCTCAAACGGGCGGAGGGGGTAAGGGAAAGCCATGGGGAGCGGGGAGACGGGGGACAGAAAGAGCCGAGGGCCATGGGGTCCTGGGTAAGACTGTGCACTGAACTGCAGGCTGAATCCCCCCCTCCCCAGACCGCCTGCCCAACCCGAGGGTCCTGCAGAAACTCGCTGTGCCCATCATCGACACACCCACGTGCAACTTGCTCTATAGCAAAGATGCCGAGTCGGGCTTCCAGCCCAAAACCATCAAGGACGACATGTTGTGTGCTGGCTTTGCCGAGGGCAAGAAGGACGCCTGCAAGGTAGGGGCTGCGGTGGGCCCTGCCGGGGCTGAGCCCTGCTCCCTAGGCCCACGTCCAGCTGGGAGCCGGCCTGGCTGGGAGGAGGAGGCCCCCAGTAGGTGGGGCCACGGCCCAGACCAGAGCTTGGCATCCCTGCAGTGAGGTCCTGCGGGGGGGGGGGTCCTCCCCTCCTGCATCCCAGCAGTGGGGTCCTACTCCCGGACCCCACCCAGCACAGTCGGCATACTGGTCTGCAGTGGGGCCCAGGAACCTGCACTTTCAACAAGCCCCTCCAAGGTTAAATCAGGGCAGTCTGGGGGTGCTAGAGAAATGGGCACCTCAGGCTATAAAGGGAAGGACCGGCCGGCGGGTAGCAGCGGTGGGGGTGCTGGGCAGGGACACTCCTACAGGAGCTGAGGAGAGGGACGAAGGGAGGAGTGTGTGTGCACCTGCAGAGGCAGGCTCTGGGGGCCACTGTAGGCTCTGACAAGGCCCCTGCTTCCCTCACAGGGCGACTCGGGCGGCCCGCTCGTGTGCCTGGTGGCCCAGTCATGGCTGCAGGCTGGGGTGATCAGTTGGGGCGAGGGCTGCGCCCGCCGGAACCGCCCAGGTGTCTACATCCGGGTCACCTCCCACTACGACTGGATCCATCGGATCATTCCAGAATTACAGTTCCAACAGGCTAGGTCGGGTGGCCAGAAGCGGGGGCCCCGGGACCAGCAGCCCCTCGCTCTGAACTCTGCGCCCTGCCTGGCGGCCCACGTGGCCCTCTTGGCCCTTGTGGCCCTGCTCACCCTCCTCTGAGCCCTGGGGCCCATGGTGTACATTTGTAAATAGCGCTCCCGTTCTTTCCTGTCAAATACCCGGTTATTTTTTATTTATGTTCATCCTCCAATAAAAACAAAACCCAACCTCAGTGCCGGCTGCCCTTTGGTCCCTCAGGGCAGGGAGATGGGTTGAGGCACACTGGACACCTGTCCCTGGACCCCCTCCCAGGCAGCTCCCCTGCTCCCACCACTGCCTCATCGTCTTTACCAACATGGTCCTCGCCATGAGAATCATTGAGGGGCGCCCCTGGGGGCAGCAACAGATACCAGCAGGAAAAATGGAGCCCAGCGGAGGGTCCTAAAGGAGGTAGGCTAGGTGGGCCTTGGGAGATCACGGCCCCCCCCACTGCCTGTCTGAATCACCCCAAGTCCACACACTGCAAGGGCAGTCAGAGCTGTGCCAGGTATCACACAGGAGGCCTGGCCATTCCAGGGCAGGGACATCAGCAGGACAGGCCCTCCTGCCCAAGCCCAGGCCCGTCCCCACTTCCTTCCTCCTACAGGACCCAGGGTTCAGGCCACACTAGCTGGGGTCGTCAGTGCTTTTGTGCACGACCCCCGGGAGCTCAGAAGTGAGCCAGAACCCCTCACCAGCCCCCAGGACTCTGCAGCCCACCCCTCCTTCCTGGCTGCCCTCTCGTGGCCTATCACCACCAGGAATCCAGCACAAAAGGTCTCCAGAGCTTGGGTCCCCAGCCGGCTCCGGCCCTGCTCAGGCCCGCCCCAGGCTGCCCTGGGGAGACAGCCTCAAGTTAGCAGCCCGGCCCAGGTGCGTCCACAGCAGGGCCCCCTGGTAGCCAGATGGCCAGCTCCCTCACGTGGGCCGATTCCTGAAAGGTACCTGCACTTGCCTGTGAGCTCGGCAGCCATCGGCTGAACGGGACTCCTAGGAAGGCAGGGCCAGGTGTCCTGCTGCCCTGCGCACACACGTGCACACTCATGCAGATGCGCACACAACCCCCTGCAGACATACCAGTGTGCACACCCAAGCACGTGCGTGCACACACGCTTGCTGGCGCACACACTGGGACGGCCTGCCTGGGCCTGGTGCCGGGAAGAAAGCAGACCTGGATATTTATGGAACGAATCAATAACCACTTAGCAGGCACCTGCTGGGGACCGGCCCTGGGGACAGGGTGGGAACAAACACCAATCCCCCTCCGTGCTCCACTCTGTCTGGGCGTGTCCCTGCCGGGCAGCAGGAAGGATAAGGAGAGGCCCCGGCAGGGCTCACACGGCCCCCACCTCCCTGCTGGCGGCTCAGTGGCCCTCTAGGGACCAGGGCATTTGCGAGCTCCTTCTCCAGAGCAGATGGGCTACACGTCCCTCGGGGAGGAACAGCAGGTGCACTGAGGTCCCAGCAGGGTTGGGGCGACGGGAACTAGGCTGTAGGTGTCCTGAGGGCGGCCCTAGGGACAAGGTCTGGGTCGTCCTGGCTGGGGGCAGGGGCTGGCCTGCGCCCTGCAGCCTGGGAGACAGGCCTGGGTGAACCCACCACCCCACTCTGGGGGTGGAAGCCTCACGCCCCGTGCGGAGTGGAGGTGGGGTTGCCGCTTCAAAGTCAACTGGCCCCCGGAGGCCCCTGTGCTGTCTCTGTGCTGAGAGGCCGGGATGGAAGGGAGTGTGGAGACAGGCAAAGACCAGCTCCCTTCCAAGTAGGACGGGCCACCTCACCTCTGCCTCCTCTAGCAAGCTGTTCCAGCTTTCTGGGGCCCGGGGACCCCTTCACTCTCCTGCCTCTGCGACAGGGCGGGGTCTGGTCAGGATCCTCTGGGGCTAACAGGGAGGAGGGCCACAGACGCCAGGATGGCCTAGCCACCCCCGTGACACCCCACCCAGTTGGGCTGGGAGGGCGAGCCTGGGGGTTCCTGGGTGGGACAGTGGCTAGCATGTGACCCTAGGGCACAGTCCCCACCCTCTGGACTCCCCACACTCCGGGCCACCCAGCCCCGGGGGCAGACATTCGAAAAGAGTGGAAGAGGAAACACTGGCGGAGATGAGGATTTAAAGGGAGAGCCGAGTTATGTGTGCAGGTCACATCCAGAGAACCTGCCTGTTGTCACGGACCGTCTCCCATCCCGGGCGGGCGGGGGACAGCTCACACACAACTCGTCACGTTGCCGCGAGTTGTGCCTCAGAGCCATCTGCCAGGGGGTGGACAGTGGCACCAGGGCCCCGGCAGGTGCAGGAAGAACACCTCAGAGAGCGGCTGGCACCAACACAGAACCTGTCCCCCTACCCAGGCTGGGGCCGGTGCCCGCAATGAAATGCCCACCTTGAGGCAACACAGGAGGAGGGGGCCAACCAACGCTCAGCTGCAGTCCAGCATGGAGATCCACACCCCTGTGCGCATGATGACCGCCCTGGGGGAGCCCCAGGAAGGGCCACGGCCCTGAGGTCACAGGACTGGCTCTGCACCCCGAACTGAGCCCCAGGCCCTGGAGCATCTGTGCATGGGCAGCAGTCCACCCAGAGTTCAGGTGCTCAGAAGGCAGGGCAGGCGGGACGCATGGAGGAGAGGAGGAAAAAGGGGTGTGTGTGCAGATCAAAGCCCCCAAAGCCAGAGATCGACTCTGCCCCTCTCCCCCCACGGGCGGTGCATCCACACGCTGGTGCAGATGTGCGGTTTGTCTCCAGAAGTGTGGCCGGGTGCGTGGTGGCGGGGCTGGAGCTGAGCTGTGTCTGCTCACAGCCACACGGGGGCCTTGGCACCCGGCAGGCCTGAGGGCACAGGCTCCCCAGGACCCCCACACAGCTGCACCTCAGGCTCAGCCCTGTGCCCGTCGGGCCCAGTGACCAAAGGGCAGTGGGGGGGGGACCAGCCAGCCACTGCCTCCAGCTCTGGGGAGGATGGAAGATGCCAGAAAGACCTGCTGGGTGGGCGTAGGGGAGGGAGGCATGACAAGGCGATCAGGGGTGGTGCCCACCCCCGTGCGGTGCCCCAGGTTCTGGCTGGGGGCCCAGCAGCTGCATACTCCAGGCACCCACCTCCCTCTTCTGTCTGGCCCGCTGGCCTCCTGCGGGGTGGCCAGGGCTGGCTGCCCAGAAAGCTGTGCCCTTGCCCTCCCCACACCCCTGACGGCGGGCGTGCTGTGCCTACAGCACCAGGCTCACAACGCAGAGCTTCCTGCCTGCCTGCCCAGTGGACCGCGTCAGGGCCCTCAGCCTCATGACCGGCGGTTTCCAGTCCTTCGCCTGGACAGGAGACAAGCTCGGGGCTTTGATGGGGACGACGCAAGACCTTGGCAGAGGGACCTGAAGACACATTCAGGTTCTCTGTTATCCCCAGAGCTGGAAAACGTCAAGTTCAGTCTGTGCAGAAAGCAAACTCACAGAGGCAGAATCTGGAGTCCTGTCCCACGCGCTCCCAGTTGTGCACTGAGCACCTGAGAATTCAGCACCCCCGCCACCCGGGCAAGCAGGTCCCATTCCCCAGCCTGGGCTGGCAAGACAAACCCCAGGACCCCGGGGACCCCTGGCCCCAGGCCAGCAGCATGCCTGGAAGCAGCATGGACACTCGGGACTCGGCTGGGGGTTTGGGCAGCCAGACGCTCCAGTATTTGGGGATCAAAGGCATCCCTCCCAACCTCAGGGGGGCGGCGCTGCAGCACAGGGGGTGGGAATTTCCCCCAAGCGTGGAGGGCAGCCCGGGGCCACCAGGGGGAGCCAGAGAGGCTGCATGCTGGCGGGACGTGCCCCTGGATGCGGAGAAATTCCCACACAACTGGTGCCTCTGGCCAGGGTGAGAGACGAGACAGGTGAACACATTCAACGCCGCGAGGCATCAGTGCCTTAAAAATGCCACTCGAAGATGAGCTCTTCTCCCCGGGGATGGGGGCATGATGCCAGCAAGAGGTAGGGGAGGCGGCCGGGGCTGGCCTGGTGGAGGTGGGAGATGGGCACGTGCTGCTCTGCTGTGCCTCGGTCCTCGCCGGGCCCTCGCCAGGCAGCCAATACACAGGTGGCTCCGCCCTGGCCACTGACTGCGTCCGGGTCACCACAAGCCCAGGGCAGCGTTTCTGCAGCAGCTGCTTTTCCACACATTTTAAGACACTAACAGTTGTTCTGCTCATTCATAAATACACAACTTTATTCGCTATTTTCAGGGGAAACTTAGGCTGTAAGCTGATAAAATACGGATACCTAAAAAAGTATAAAAGTATAAATATCCCCTTAGAATAAATTTTAGTGAATTAAGTCTTAATATCTTTAAATTAAAAAACAACAAGCCTATCTATTATGTCAAGGTCACAAATCAAACGACGCTAGGTGGCCAGCAGGGCCCCACAGGTACACCCGTAGGCCACTAAGGGGCTGCCCCCCTCCCTGGGGCTCACCGGGAGGGCGGGTCACGAGGACCTAAATGTGCCCTATAGAAAGGTTGCTATGAACGGTTGAAGCCAACAGTCAACAACATACAACAGACCTTACAAAAAGGAGGAGGTAAGTCCTGGGTGCTGGAGAAGTAGGTTAATCAGGTCATTGGCAAAGGAGAAGAGGGCACAGGCGAGAAGCCTCCAGAAGCATTGGAAACGAAGCATGTCAGAGCCTCCGCCCCACCCAGCAGCGGTCAGTGCGCACAGCGATCCTAGCAAGGAAGGCGAGAGCTGCACGTCCGAGCCAGGCCCCCCGCACGCGGACAGCCCCCACGGCCAGCTAAGGAAGGCCTGTCCTCAGAGCATGCGAGCAGCGGTTCCTACAGGGATTCTAGTGGCTCCAATGTCAGGTCGTGTGGGCAGAGCCCGTGCAGGTCGTGTGAAGTCTCAAACACCCCAGAAACACCAGAGAACTGCATAGTTAGACAAAGAAAATGAGAGAGCCGGCAAGAGAGATTTGTGATGCACTGTAAACATCCAATTTTCGGCGTGACCCGGAGTTTCCGCTCCGGAAGCCAGGTGGACAGGCCTCCCGCCCCGGCCTCCATCCCAGGCGAGACAAAGGCACTGACGGGCAACGGCTCCCCACAAGCCTGAGGGTGGGCCGCACGAGACGGACTTCTGCCTCCCTTTGAGTGACTTAACAGATCGGTCCAAAACGCAGCAACACTTTCAGGCATTTCTAAAAAGTAAAAACGCTAGGTTGTCCATCCACGCTGGGGAAAAAGGGGTGCAAAGTTCTCTTGCCTGGAAAATACAAATGGAGAAGCCTCGACTGTTCCAGGCAGGGTCAGGCCGGGGGAGCCTGGCTCTGAAGGAGGCCCGGGCCCACGGCCGAGGCCCGGAAAGTAGTGAACACGCGGAGGCCGCCTCTCCCGGGAGCCGCTGGGGCTGCGAGACACTGCCAACCGCTCCCGCCTGGGAGGCAGAGCAGACTCCCCGACCCGAGGACCAGGGCCTGGTGCGCACGTGGGTGCCAGCGGGCACCCAGAGCCCGGGCCATGGCGCTGCAGCCGCTTCCTACCAGCAAGGCCCAGGCTCCATTATAGACTGTTTATGTAGCACCAAGAACGCTGTCCTTTAAATGCTCTTCGGTGATTAGGCTGGCTGGAAGCATCCTGCCTCGGGCCCATGCGGCACGCGGGATACCGAGCGGGGGCCCCGTGGGGACCCCCACCTGGCCAGCACGCCTCCTCCGAGTGGGGATGCCGGGCCTCAGACAGCTGGTCCCGTCTCTCACCACCCACCTCAGAGGCAAAAAAGGATCCACACCCAGATCTCTAGAGAAATTGTCAAAAGCAGGTTTCTTCTCACGGCCAAGCTTCCTCGACATGGCAGATCGTTGCATCTTGGGAAAAGATAAAATGTTTCTTCAGCTGTCAACACTATGCTTCTCACATCCTCGAACCCCGTTCTTGCAAAATCTGAAAACGCCAAACACAGAGAATAAGGACTCAGGTGCGGACAGGGCTTCGGCCGGCGGCCAGCTGGGAGCCACGAGGCCCCAAAGAGAGGCGCCCTGCACCAGAAGCAGGGCCCAAGAGCCCCAGTCCACGCCCGGGGGGCCCCAGGGGGCCCAAGAGGCCAGCACGAAGGTCAGGGGCAGAGAAGGGCCGGGAGACCCCACTGAGGGGGCCGTCTCACGCACCTCTGGCCCTCTGCCAGGGGCCCTCCGGCTCTCCATCCTGGCCCACGGCAGACATATGTGCCCCCACCTCCCACACCAGTGGCTCCTTATCAAGGGCCCAGAGGTCCTCTGAGAGCCACCCCTGCTCTTCCCACCCCCCCGAGGGTGCCAGGGCTTGTGGGACAGGCACCAAGTCCTGAGTGTCCAGCCTGGCTAAGTCCTGGGCTGCAGACCCGTGTATGACCAGGTACCGTCGGTCCCCCGACAGCCTGCTCCTCTTTCTTTTTCCGTGTCCCATCACAAACCAAGTTCCCCCAGTGTCCCCTCAACCCTGCGCTAATCACAAAGCCCGGAAGCCTGAGCCCCCAGGACTACCCCATCACCCCCAAACCCACCAGTTCGCCCTGCACGCTGCCCAGCAGGGCTGACATTTTGCTTCACGGTGTGCTGGCCTCCCTGTGACCGGACCGGACACCTCAAGGGTGCCAACCCCTCCTTGCTGCAGCCCCGCAGAGCCCAAAGCTCCTCGGCCACGATGCCCGTCCCTGTGTCTGTCACTCCTCCTCGGCATCTCAGGGACAGAGCAAGGCCCCCACCCTCCCTCAGCCCTGGCATCCGTGCTTCCCACCCCCAAACCAGGCTGGGAGCTTCTCAAGGCCTGGAGCTACCTGGGGACAGGCCTGAGTCCTGGCAAACACCTGCGGAGCCGAACCCCACGCAGACCAGGTTGGGGAAGGGACTGCCCTGTGTCCCCAGGTGGGGGCTTCAGAGCTGGCAGACCTTGTGGTTTCGATCAATATGTACGGTATGGCTAAACACCAGATAACCACGAGAAACGTCCTGAGTCCCGGCCTGGCCCAACCCAGCCAAGGTGGGCACCGGAGATAGCCCACACTGTCGGCAGTGTGAGAGCTAGCCTCCTGGAGGCATCTTCTGCTCGAATTCCGGAGCTTAGTGAGATATGGCTCTGAGGACACCTTGTTTCTGAGCCCCGGACCCAGGCACAAGGTGGGACTGTGCCCCGGGAGGGGCCAGCCTGCTGGCACCAGGTCCACACGGCTGCTCTGGCCACGGAGTCTCCAGGGAGGCCCCACCAGCCCCCAACCACCTGCTCACAGGCCAGGGTGGCTGCCCAGAGCAGTGTGGCCACAGGAACGGGGGCACCAGTCACTCTCTGTCACTTGTCCGGAATCACTCAGGAGTCACAAATTCTTGAGGGTCACTCCGGCCTGTGCCCTGGTGCCTTACATGCCCCTACTGGTCCCTGGACCCGTGCCCAGCACGTCTCTGAGGGCTCCGAACACCCAGGAGGCATGCTCTCATGCTCTCCGGCCCACTGTGCCCACCACCCGGGACCCCGCTTTTCTTCCTGTACGGTGCACCTTCTGCTGTGATGGGGGAACAGCACCCCAGATTGAACATCCCTCCTCAGCCCAGATGGACCCTGTCTGAGGGACACGGCCCAAGGAGGTGACCGGGATGATCGTACACACCCACTCAGCCCTTGCAGGTCCCTTCTGTTCCCAAGATGCTGGCCCCAGCCCCAGCCCCAGCCCCAGCCCCAGCCCCAGCATCTTTGCTGTTTGCAGGGCAAGCCAGAATCGGTGGGAGCCCATGAAGCACAGAGCTGCCGCTCACCTTGAGGGAGCCCAGCAGAGGAGAGGAGCATCTGAGATCACGGCGGAAAGGAGGAAGCCTATGCGACCGCAACGTGGCCCAGAGCAAGGCGACAACACAGGAGGGGCTGCCCCACCAGAGTGAGGCCCAACTACCGCCTCCTAACAAGGATAGAAAACCCCTCCCAGGACCTGTGACGGTCACAAGCCAGGCCACCCAGCATGGGTTCTTACCTGGGCCGCCTCCCACGGACACCAGCTGTGTCCCTCAAGTCCCCGGCGGACGGGCCCGGGCAGGCTGACGCTGCTTCAGCGGGCCAAGCCCAGGCCCCTAGAGCAGCTCCCCGGGGAGGAGCAAGATGAACCGCGGGGGGGCGGGCGCTGAGACAAGACTGACCTCCCGGAGGAGGTGGGTGCAGCCAGCGCCTGGCCGGCAGGCAGGCTCCCCCACGCTCCCCCAGCGCCCGGCCAGGCTCACAGCACAGCTTGGCATCCGGCCAGGCCGATCCAGGAGCCCACGGCCCACGTGGCTGCTGAGCCCCAGGCGCGGCAGCTCCGAACAGGGGGCCACTAACACAAACTACGCATGTGGTCTCAGAGACTTCGAGGAGGAAAGTAAGTATCTCCACGATTTCTGAGGTTCTGCACGTACTGAATTGACAGTATGAGCACAAATTTGCCTTTCTTTGGACTTTCTCACCGTGGCTACTGGTGAGTTTGAAGATACACAGCAGACTTGCACTGCAGGTCGCTGGCCCAGACCAGGGCTTGCAAACTTTCCTTAAAAAACCAAATAACAAATATTCAAGGACGGGAGGGTCGAGAGGCAACACCGAGGATGTTGTATACTTATACGATCATCGAGAAAATAACTAAAGATGGAAATGCCGCTCTGAGTTTGCAATCCCCAGTCCAGAGTTCTCACGGCCCGACGGCCAACCTTTTAGGGCTCGGCTGGCTGCACGCCTTTCCCGAGCTCTTCCCGGGTCAGACAGAGGCTGAGGAGCCCCGACCTGTATGGCTTGGCCCGAGAATGGGGGCCCTGGAGGGAGCAGGGGAGCTCCTTGGATGACACCTGGCTCGCCCACCAGCAACCTGCCCTCTCTAGGTGACTTCCTGTGCTCAAGATGAGGGCACAGAGCAGGTGGCCCCTGCTGGTGGTCAACACAGCTGGGTTCTAGAGCTGGGCAAGGGAAGAGGCCAGGAAACACAGGGACGTGGGGAGCAGCTGGGGGCCGAGGGAGCATTAGCGGAGCCCCTCATCATAGGACAAACGGAAAGAAAGTCCTCAGAGACTCCCCTCTCTCAGCATCCCTTGTGTGAAGTTCAGGGTGAGAGGCGCTGTGGGCTTTGGCATGGGGACTGAGGTCCACCCGCTAAGGCACAGCCCTGTCTCTGTGGTCCTGAAACCACAGCAGAGTGACAGGAGCGGGGGAGCCAGGGTCTGGGTGCTTGCCAGTCCCCAGGAGGGGCAGGCCCATGTCCTTGGCCCGCTGACCCCCACAGCGAGGAGGTCCTGTCAAGCCTGACACACAGGGCTCTCGGAGACCCCAGCCCAGGTTCCAGGGCTACCCATGCAGATGTCTTAAAGGAAACAGACAGGCTGGCTCCACTGGAGATCTACAGTCAGCGTCAAGCGTGGAAGGTTCTCTGTCAACTACAGGTATGGGAAAAATGCAGCGGAGGAAGGGTTGGGGTCAAGGAAACTACGGTGAGTGGTCAGTTTCAAGGGTGACAGAGCTCACCATGACATTTACACTTAATCTGAGTCATCCCCATCGGGACCCGTCTCCTCGTCGTCGCTCTGGCTCGGCACGCAGCATGCGGCAAGGGAGAAGAAGAGAGGGCACCGTCAGTGCAGGGTGGGGTAGGGGGGGCAGCTGGGGGAAGCCCACCCAGAGAGGCCGCGTCCGCCCAGGGCGGCGGCACTTGGGGTCAGGAGCTCCCATGGTGCCATGTGGTGACGCACACACGGACCTGCCCCACGTCGGGGGTGGTCCTGGGCCCCGAACCCACAGGCCCAGACGGGCCATGGAGAAAAACAAATGCATGGCCATTTTCCCTGGGCCTGGCACTCCCTAAGTTTCAGAGTCTTCCTTCCCTCTTTTCAGTGAAGAACTGAACCGTGCCCAGTCGAGGTCTGGCCTATGCTGCTGGCTCCAGAGAAGACACGACGGTCTAAGAACGTGACAATGGTAGGGTCAGTGGGCCCGGTGGCTGAAGACTGCGATCAGGCAAGCGGGAGATCGGTCACTGATCAATCGTCAACTGATCTCGTCCAGTTCACCGAGACCAGTAAAACCTCCGGACACAGAGGTGGGGGACATCGCTGGCGGGCAGTGCTCCACATGCTACCACGGGTCCTGAGTCCACAGACGACACGAGGGAGCTCCGTGTCCACCAGGCCTCCTGGCCTCAGCCACCGCCCCGTCCCCACGCATCCCTGCCGCCGGAGAGTTCCGCAAGTCCTTCCAGCAAATGTCAGATCGGCAGAGGGGTCCGGGAAGCCCTCGAACCTGCGGTCTCCACCCTCGTGTGGACTGCTGCCCTCACTAAGCCCCCGCCTGACTCCCATCCTCAGGACGCGCAGCACCGCTGCCACCAGGCTGTCCCCCAGCCCGGCCCCAGTGGTTTTCCACGACTTTCTGGAGGCCCCAACCATGGTTCCGCCTCCTGGGGAGCTCCCGCCACTGCCCCCGTTTAGAAGTCACCGTGGCTGCAACACTTCAGAGCGAGGTATTTTTGGAGAGAAAAATAGGGCCGCGTTTTCAAAAGCAAAGGGATTTGGGGTCACGCCTGGAGCTTCCTCACAGCACAGACGCAGCTTTCTGCAGCTGAAGCCCCGCCCGAGGGAAATGAGCTCAGGCGGCTGCCCTGGTGAAGCTCGGCCACGAAAACTTTTCAAGTTCAGAAATAAAACCTTCTAAAAATGAACAACTTACACAAGAACTCCGCCTCCTTGTGAGGCTGGGGCCACCTTCCACCCCAGACTCCACGGGAGGCTCGTCCCAGGCCCGGTGTCGCGGGGACGCTCCCTGACCCAGAGGCTGCCCTGGATCCTGCACACGAGCTACGTGCTGAGTCCGGGCCGTGGACAGGAGCCCCCCCCTCTGGACGCCCCGCGTCCCAGACAGTCACCCCGTCGTGAAGACACAGAACTTCATGCTGTGATGACCAAGCTGCCTCGAGCCCCACGGAGATGGCCACTTTGGGAAAGCTAACATGCTGGGGGACACTCTGCTGTCTGTTCCTGGGCCCACACCTCCACGGAGGCCCCTGAAAGGGTCACGGGGCAGTTCTGGGCCGGTGGCGATCCGGCCAGAGGCCACCCAGGCCACGAATCTGAGGAAGCCTGGGGAGTCCCCGGTTTAAAGTCATCCTGGCTGCGGCCCTTTCCTGTGCTCACCAGGGGTGCCGCCCCAGCCCGGTCCCCACCCGTGGCCGCCCACCCCCCAGGCTGGATGCAGGCCCAGGAGTCCCGCCAGGTGGTGCCAGCCTTGGCCAGTACCGGACTTTGCCAAGAACGGAAGCATCTGGAGTCAGTGACCCCAGGAAGGAGCCCAGAGGAGAGGCCACTAGAACCTGCCACCTCTGGACAAGGCCAGCCGCGGCTCCGGGCCATGAGGCTACCATGCAAACCCACAGCACAGTCGTCCGGGCATTTATACCCTGGCCGCATTGGCCTCTTTGGCAGGCAGGAGAGCCAGTGCCTGTCAGGGAGCCAGTGACAGTTTACAAGGGGCCGAGCAAGGCGACACTCCCGGTAGTCTGCTTTCACCAGCCAAACGCGGCCCCCGAGACCAGGATGGATGTGGTTAAGGCAGGTGCCACTTGAGGCGGGGACAGTGGGGCACTCTCCAGCCTGGACGTCCCAAGTCCTCGGGAAAACAGCCTACAACGGCATCACTTAAAAGACAGACTTCCAGAAGCAACTCTGCCCGTTAGAAGATGTGTTGGCAGACGGCATGGGCCACAGAGTCCACAGGGGCTCGCCCCAAGGGGGAGCCTGCGTTCAGAGACCCCTCATTCCACCACCTGTGACCCACAGGGCCTACGTGTCCTTCCTTCCAGAACTCTGCTTCTGACACGAGGCGAGAACTACGGGACTGCAAACGACAAGCACGAGGTGCACAAGCCTCCCAGCAGCCTGTGTGGCCGGGAGCGCGATACGAACCATGAGAAACGACAAGGCCCTAAGGAGACGAGCTCAGCTCTGCAAAGGGCAGCCTCCGTGGCCACAAGCCCCTCCGCGGGCAGGGAGCTACAGTGTTCACGGCTGTGCCCGGAGCCCGCCAGCCCGCAGTCACCCACCTTGGCCTTCTCACTGGGCTCACTGGTCGTGCCGTACGGGGAGTTGTGCAGTTCCTTGGAGACCACGCATAGGAATTCAGCCTGGTCCTCGCTCCCGTAGTTGTAGGAAGAGCCGATGCTGACCAGCTGGGACAGAGGAGAGCAGCGTGATGGGGTTGGAGCACTGCACACACACCTGCCCCTCCCCGTCCCCCCCACCGCCAGCAGGGAGACCTCGGCCCAGCGCCCACCCGACCCCTTCCCCCGCCAGCAGGGAGACTCCAGACCAGCACCCACCCCTCCCTCACCAGCAGGAGACCCTGGCGCAGGGCCCACCCCTCCCCTTCCCCCACCAGCAGGGGAACTCCGGCCCAGCGCCCACCCCTCCCCCACCGGCAGGGAGACCCTGGCCTGGCACCCACACCCACGCTGAAGACAGCCGGCACTCGGGAGGTTAAGGGACAGGTCTTGGACGAGAGGTTTCTAACGAACTCACGGAAAACGCAGTCCCACAACATCCACACAGCACACGCGTGCACACACGCCGTCCCACAACACACCACGCGTGCCCATCCCTGCTGGGACATCCGGCTCCGTCAGGTTTCCGGTGGGGCCCCCAGGAGAGGGAGCCTGTGCTGGGAGGTCACGAGGGGGCAGCGGCGGCTGGCTCAGAGCCGTGTGTGTGGCTCATCACACACACGTGATGGGCTCCCAGGCGCCCTCCTCGCTCCTGCTGCGGCCACCGGGCCCCCTCCCACCAGGGCCGTTAACCGAGGAGGGGGCACAGTGGTGTGGGGAGGGAAGGCAGGTGGAAGGGTCAGCTCAGGGGTGCTCGCCGGCACGCTGTGGCCTCCACACACCTCAGGCTCGGCTGATGCGGGTGCCCCCCGACTGGCCGACCCGCCCGCCCCAGCTTAGCCCAGAGCCACCACAGGCTCATGCGCTTTTAAACGCAAAAGGAGTCCAAAGAAAGCCTGACACCATGGTGAGGTTTTCAAAGGCAGGGGCACTACGAGCAGCACTGTGGGGGGACGAGGACACGGCGGGGGCAGCGGGCAAGGCCACGCGGCAAGCATACAGCCTTCGTGGCCAGACGAGGGCAGAGCAGGCTGCACGGGCTCCCTGCCGCTCCGAAGTCTGTTCTAGGCTCACTAGTGTGGGGAGAGGTGTCCTACCGCCCGTGAACCTTGGGGGTACACGGCCCTGGGTGCAGACTGAGCTGCGGGCGTGTGGCCCCTGACAACGGTCTGCACGTTCTCACGAGGCATGCCAGCCTCTTCTGAACCTCCCTCAGATCCTTGTTCTGGCCTCGTGGCCGATCACTGGTGACCCAGGCGTGGTGGCAGGACCCCTCAGGGGTCGGGGCTCTTGCCCTACTTCTCCTCCAGTGTTTCCTGCTCCTGCTTCTGAGGAGTAGAGCATTTCTCATCGAACATGACCGGTTCTGGGGTTTTGTAGGCAAGAACTGGGAGGAGGACACGCTCCAGGCACAAAGTGGGCAAAGCAGGTTAAGGTTCAAGGGGAAGAGGGGCGCCTGGGTGGCTGAGTCGGCTGAGTGTGTGACTTCAGCTCAGGTCATGGTCTCTCGGTCTGTGGGTTCCAGCCCCACGTCAGGCTCTGCGCTGACAGCTCAGAGCCTGGAGCCTGCTTCAGATTCTGTGTCTCTCTCTCTGCCCTTCCCCCACTCACGCTCTCTCTCTTAAAAATAAACAAAACATTAAAAAAATTTCCTCTTAAAGATTCAAAGGGAAGAGAGGCAGCTGGCCTGTGTGATGCAGTAGAGACCCACTCAGAGGGGCTAAAGGACAGAGTCCTCAGACTGGCCATGATGAGGAAGACAGAAGCCCGTGCAGGAGAGCTGTGCACTGGGCTCCAGGGGAGGGTGACCCGGTCCAGTGACTGCAGCCCCATCTCTCCAGCCCTCGTCTAGGCTGCATGTGAGGGAGGACACCAGGGCCAGTGGGGACTCCTGTCCCTGCAAGGTCTCTGGCATGAGTTTAACGAGGTCAGAAGCCACCTGGACCCCCAGCGTGGGGCAGGGCAGGCCTAGTTCCAACATCGTCAGGGACAGAGAGCAGCCCTGGTGGCCGCAGGGACCAACCACTCACCCTGCTGCGCTGCCAGGCCGGAGAGCTGGCCCCAGGTTGGAGGGACGATGCAAACGCCGCACCTGTCCTAGTGACATTTAAGGGCGCTCTACAACATGATCCGTTGTTTCTAAAGACCCACAGAAAAGATGTGGCCTTAATCAGAGGGGAGGCCGGGTGACGCTGTCATTTCCCACCCTCTCTCTGGGCAGGACTGCGCACCGTGGCCAGAACCCACGCCCGACAGAAGCTACTGACAGAGGAATCTTCCAGAGGCCAGAGGGGAGCCTGGTGAGCGGGGCAGTTGCTACGGGGGGCTGGGGGGCTGGGGGCCAGGCGGGGTCACAAATCCCAACCTCAGCCCAGACCTGCCCGAGGGACAGGAACGTGAGGGCACCCGGGACATGCCCCGAGGCCGCGCTGGGGCCGCGGCTACACGGGACGGGAGCCGGAGCACCACGAAGGAAGGAACACCCGCGTCCTCACGTCAGGCAGGGAAAGTGGGGGACGTGGCTGGGCCGGACCCAGCAGCACCTTTCCACTCGCGGGCGGGATGGGGACTGGGGGCGGCAGGGCAGCCCCACCGGGAAGGGCATCTGTGCCAGCCGTAGCACACAGGGGCCCAAGCCACCATCTGGTCGGCCCTCAGGGGAGGGGATGCGAGGGGACAAGAGGGTGGGGCCGGGCCAACATACACCGAGGCTGTCAATCCCACACACGCAGGGAGACGCCAGATGGAGACACAGAGAACGGCCCCCCGCAAAGGAGGAGGGGAGCGGGGATGGAGGTCTCTGTGTCGGGGTGGGGGTGGGGCTCCAGGAATAGCTCCCCCCCCCCCCCCAGACACCAGTCCAATCAGGACAGGGCGCAGGCTGCGGCCCGTGAGGTGTCAGAGGACACGTGGGGACGGCGAACCACAGGCCACGGACGCCTCATGACTGGCCCTCAGGGCCAGCAGCCCGAGGACCCGGGTGGAGCCTTTGTAATTAAAGGTTCCACGGCAGGCTGGCGGCAACCCAGCCTGGCAGGGGCACGGTGGGGAGGGGCTCACCTGCTCGAACTTCCAGCCGTCAGACATCGTGGACACCATCTGCGTGAGCTCCTCTTCCTGACACTGGAGCACGCGGTACACGTGCTTCACCGGCACCTGGGGGAACCAGAGCCGCAGACGAGTCGGGCCGCGCGCCCTCCGGCAGCCCGGCCCCGTGCGCCAATCCTGGGGACGGCCCAGCAGGGGACCCAGGCGAGACTGCCGCTTGCGTCCTCCAGCTCTCGGGCTCAGGCTGTCGGGCGCAAAGCAACCCCGAACGCATCCGCCAGAGCAAAACCAACAAGCCACACAGCTGCCGTTTTCCACTTCCTCATCCGCCTCCCCAAGTATTTCTATTTCTAAACTGCAAAATACAATGAGTCACGTTCCTGAAATCCCAAGAGCACCCTTGGCGGGACGTGGACACAGGAGGACACCGTGTGTGAGTGCAGGCAGCTGGGAAGGCCCGGCAGGGAGGCCCGGGGAGCCTCGCAGGACCAGCCTCGGGCTCCGCTGCCAGGAAAAGCCGTGAGACGCTCGGGGCGCTCAGCCCTGAGCCCTCCCGCCGCCCTCAGTGAAGCGGCTTCAGAAAACCGGGCCCACCAGCCGACGCACCCACCCGCGACCTGCACTGAGCCACGGCCGAGGCTCGGTCTCGGGCGCTGAGAGTACCTCGGGGACTCGCCCGCCAGCAGCCTGTCCTTCCGGACCTGCTCCTCGGGCAGGAGGCGGCGGTCCCAACAGAAAGAGGGAGCACAGCGGGGGATGTGACCCGGAGGTGAGCACAGGGACGTTGAGGCAACAGCGGTCACACGGCCCCAGGCCTTGTGAGGGGAGGCTCCTCTACCGCGTCCCCCCACCCCCCGCAGAGGGGGACACAGAGGCAGCCAGGTGACGGGCCAGACTGTGTCATACAGCTGGATGGAGGGGAAAGCAGTGGCTAGTGGCCGGAGATGACCAGGGAGCCTGTGACTGTGTCCTGCCCCCTCCTCGGATCCTTCCCGACTGTCAGGGCACCCGAGAGGCTCCCACAGGAGGAAGGGCTGGGGACGCCGCGGGCCTAGGACCAGCCACTCTGAGCGGCCAGGTCTTCAACAAGAGTCTGACGAGGGCCAAGCGCTCTAGCCAGGGGCCTGCAGCGCCCGGTGGGAGAGCCCGCTGGGGGAGGGGGAGCGGAAGGGTTTCACGCGGGCGGAGCCTCTAGATGACTGAGGCAGCTCTGCAGGCGCTCCCCCTTCCAGGTCCAACCCCCCCACCCCCACCCCGCCCCGCCCACAGGAGCTGCTCACTCTGCCAGCGCGGAGCTGACACGACAGCAAACTAATGCCTCAGACCCTTCGACGCCTCCCTCTGCGCAAGATGCCGGACGCAGCCCGCTTCCAACTCTGGTCTAACGGGCGGCAGAGTGGCTGGACTGGCTCCGGCACTGCTGACTGGCCAAGTGCGCATGGGTCCCACGAGGGGATCTGCACCACCAGGCGGGCACGCGGAGTGCTGACTGAGCCCTTCTCTCCCCATAAAAGCCAAGTCTTCGTGGAGCCTACACTGTCCTGCAGGAACCCCACCTCCACCGTCTACCCCTGAACTCACTGCCAGCTCCCCGCTTGCTTTCCCTCTGGCCACACTAGCTCTCTCAGTGGGCTGAGCACACGCCTGCCACAGGCCATTTGCACTTGCTGCGTCCCTGCCTACAATGCCCTAAGATGTCCACACACCCACTCCACACCCTCCGTGGCAAAGTCTATCCCCTCCCCCTGGAGTGGGGCTCCCTGAGGGTAGGCTGGGCAGGACAGGACACATGTGCCCAGAGTGCAGGCCACAGTGCCAGCCAGCAGCACCAGAGGAGGCAGCTAGAGAGCAAGCAATGAGGTGCTAGGATGATGGTGGAGAAAGACCACCGAGACAGGACAGCGCCGATCCTGGGGCCTCGCGCAGAGGCTGCCCCCGGTCGGCAAGAAGGGAGGGGCGCGAGCGGTGCCTACGTGTCAGGCCTCGGAAGCTGCGGGCAGAGTAGCCACTGGTCTTACCTGGGATGTTTTGCTGTCTCGTTCTCTAATTTTGTCCTTTACAAGTTTTATTAGTGAGGTGATGTTGTAAAATTCCGCTTCCTCTAACACTCCTGGAAGGAGAAAAATGCCTAGTTTTCACCAGACCCAGGAATAAATGTTTCACCCCTGTCCTGCCGTGGAACCACAGCCCACCTGGCCCGGCCACTGGCAGCTCCTCAGCCCGGTCCCTCGGGCTTCCTGCAGACACTGCTGCCCTCGGCGGGGCTCCCCAGGATCAAGGGCAGAGGGTGCGCTTACTGACCCTACTCCTGGCACGCGTCACTCCGGGTGGGCTGCTGGGTGCACAGTCACACCTGCACCTATTCCAAGCCTTGCACTGGGCACACCGGGGTGGCACTCTCTCCTGCCCCCACAGCCCGTGGGCCATCTACTGCCCTGAATGTGTGGCCCGGGCCCGGCCGAGTGGCCTCGTACAGGGCTGAGTCAGTTGGTACCTCAGTTTCCCCATTAAACTGGAAGACTGTGGCTGGTTGAGAGGGTGGCTCCCAGCCACCCAGGCATCCCTCAAGCTCCAGGAAATTCTAAGGAACAAACCGAGAAGGCCCGGCTTCAAGATCGCTCACGGGCATTCCAGAAGATCTGTCCCGGCCAGACCTCCCTCTGTACAACGTGTCCCTGCACTGGCAGCACTAGGAGCCCGGAGCCGTGGACTCCGCTCAGGCCCAACCAGGTCTCCAGGCAACACGGACAGGGTGGAGGAGGGGGTGGGCGGCATCTTTCCTCAGGGCTGCCCTCAGGGAGGCTGCAACTAGAACGTGAGGCTGTTGGCCGGCCCCTCAGGCCTGTGTGTGGGAGTGGGGGGTGGGTGGGGGGGGGCTTCACGGCCTGAAGGGCAGGCGGCCCCTTCCGGCGCAGGGACCCTACGTGTGCTGTGCTCGCAGGAGCAGATGGGCGGCAGCCGCTTGTCTGCAGCCCCCCCCAGAAACAGTCCGTGCAGGGAAGTTTCGTCTGCAATTGTAGAGCTCCACGAGCAGAGCACAAAGGGAAGGCACTGCCACCGACACGAGTGCACGTCCGCGAGGGTCACTTCAAGAGAAGACGCCGACCCGGGTCTGGAGGCCCGGGAAAGAAACGACCCGGAAGCGGCGAGGGTGGCAGCAGCAGCCCAGTCCAGTGTGGGCGCTCGTCACGGGACCTCGGTCACAGCCGGAGCCAGAGCGCCCTGGACCTCGCAGGGCCCTCGTGACATTTTAAGCCGCGCGAACGGCCGCTCCCGGCATCTCTACTTGCTGCGACCGCACGGAACGTCTGAGCGCAGACAGGAGTCGGAGCCGAGGGCGCAGTGCTGCCCTGGAAGGAGAGCGCACCCAGACCGAGGAGGCCCCAGGGCTCCCACGGCGGGAGTGTCTGTGACCGCCGGAGCCAAAGCGGCGGTGAGAACTAGTGGCGTCCGGGGGGAGGAGCCCCAGCCCCAGCCCCATCGCTAACCAGGCCCCTGGAGCCGCCCACGGTGGGGGGGCGACCCGGCCCCTCGACTGTAGCAGGCCACGAAGTCTCCGCTTCCGGAGGAAGACAGGGGGAGAGGCAGCGAGCCGGCCCCACCTCTCAGAGACACACGCCTGCTGCCCCACGGGGCACATCTGTGAGGCCGCCAGGAGCCAGCGAGGGGACGCAGGCACCCGGGATTTCTGCGGGGATGGGGGTGCTCGGGGCCCAGCACACGGGGCATGTGCCTCACAGGGCAGCTCAGGCTCAGAGGGGTCTGGGTCTTAGGTCTTCCTAAGGTCCTCCTGCCCACCAGGCCCCTGTCCCCAACTCACCCTCCTCTGCGAGGTCTTTGTTAATGACCAGCTTGCCGTGTCTCAGGTAGTTTAGCACGGGCCCAAAGTAGGTGGGGTCTCTGTCGATTAAATAGGCACCGGTTTCATCCTGCAAAGAACAAAGCATCTTGAGTCCCGCACGAGAAAGCAAGCGTCCCCACGAATGACCCCAGGCCAGGAGGCACGCACAGGGTTGCGGGGGCGTGGGGTCTGCGCGCGCCCCTTAAGCCACAAGCACACCGTGTTGAGGCTCCGCGCACCTCTGGCCATCTGCAGCCCCGCACCCCGGTCTGTCTCCACTCCAGGTCTGGGCCAAGCGAAGCTCTGTTGGTAGCGGAATCACCTGGCCGTATTCAGGCGGCAAGGCGACCGCAGCGCCACACGCACAGCGGAGGAGCTGCTCTGCCTCTTCCCGTCTTAAAGCTGTCCCAACACTCTCCTCCGGGGCGAGTGCCCACGGCCTCCTCACCTCGGGGAGGGGGTCAGAGGCAGGCGGAAGAGTGACTGCGCGCACAAGCCTGTCTTCCGCTGCAAGGTGGTCCCAGAGCCTCCCAGGGATCGCTGACAAAGGAGCCTCGCCCCGTGCGGCAGTTGCGGAGTCTGTGAGGCCTTCACAACAGACCGTCAGAAGGTGCTTCCCTCCTCTAGGTGGGCCCTGGCTCCTCCCGGGGGATGCCCGGGGCCTCTCTGAGAGTTAGGGCCCTCTGCCCAGCTGCCGGCAAGCTTCATCAATCACAGCCCGGACAGGTCCGCAGACACGCCGACCTGGCACGGGGGCGGGGGAAGTTCCGAAGGACACCTCCATGGAGTAGAGCCCACACAGGCCCACCCAGAATAAGAGGCGTGGGGGGTACTGCCTGTGAAAGCGAGCCACAGCCGTCTGCGGGGGAGTGACGGCACCCCGGGTGTGGGGACGCTGGGGCCCGGAGCCTTGCAGCTCAGCGGCAGGACCCGGGCCCTCCGCCCAAACTCCGGCCAGGACGGGTCACCGCTTGCACGCAGACCTCCCGGGTCCATCCTCGTGCTCCACCCCCACGCCCCCACCCCCATCTAAGAAGCACCTGTCAGACACTGTCCCAGGACCCCTGCCTCCTGTCTCTCTGGACCCCTACTCTTCTCCACGCAAGGCCCAAGGACCCAAGGTCTAGAAAGAAAGAGACAGTGCTGCCACAACACGAAATCGAGGGGGACTCGTCCCCACCCCCACCTTCAGGTGGAAAAGAGTCCAGCACGTGACATGTGCACATCACCAAGCTCAGGAATGATTCAACGGCTCGCTGCTACCTCGACAGACAGCTGGCAGGTGGTTGGCTGCGGACAGGGCACCCCAGGGAACCTCCCTATCACACGGGGCCCAGGCCTCAGTGGGGCCAGACTGTGGGCTCGAGGACCGGCATCACACTGTGCTTCCCCCACAGGAAGGGTGGGCAGGCTCGGCCCCTCGGCTGCCTCCACACGGACTCCCGCACGCCCGGCCCGGAGGGAAGCACAGAGCCCTCCTCCTGAGCCTGCCTCGGGGGGAGCCCGCCTGGACCCAGAACAGCGGGTTCACTGACGGGACCCCAACACGCTAAAGAACAAGTGACCTTGTGTGGCAGGCTGTGCCCCGGGTAACCTGACGCCCGGACGTGCCACCCCCACCAGTGAGAGGCCAGCCTGTCCTGCCCTGCCGCTGAAGAGCGGCACTTAAGCACTTTCCCCCACGGAGTCCCACCAGGGCTCTCTGACCAGTTTCTTCCTGGGGGTTCATCTCCGTCGGAGGGACTCCGAGGGCAGTAGGGCCGGACAGCAGCGACAGGACGTGGGGCTCTTACCTGGGCTCATTGGGAGGTTTCAATTTCCACAGGAAGTGTGAGGGGCCCTACACCGAGACCCCAAAAATCCCCGGGGCCTTGATCTTGGGCTACTGCCCGGATGATGAGACTGACCCTCACGCTCACAGGCAGGACCTCCTCTGTAAAAACCCCGCGTCTGAGCAGCCGAGCGTGAGCAGCACACTCCAGGGCTGGTGAGTGTGGTTGGGCCGTGGGCAGGTGGACAGACCCTGGACACTGCGGCCGGCACGCTGACACAGGGGCGAGGGGCCTCAGCACCTCACGTGCTTGTGCTGGGAATGCGGCCCTGGGGCCTCTATCCTGTGGCAGAAATAAAGGAAAGTACAGAACACGGAAAGAGAGAAAACAAAACAAAACACCCCAATTCAGAAGAGAAGTCTCAGGCTGCTTAAGCAAAAGCCCAGGGAGAAGCATCTTGGCGACACCCACAACGCCAAGTGCGGGAGCGGCGCGGGCGCGGGCAGGACCCCGGTCTGGTCACACTTACGACAGGCAGCAGGGAACTAGAGCAAGACGTCAACGCCGGCTGCTGGCGAGACTCGCGGGTCCCCCGTCTCCTCTTTCTGTCCTGCCCTCCATTTATATAATGAGCGTGTGCTACATTTGTAGAGTGGTGAGGTTTGTGTTTTTTATAAAAGAGCCAGAATTAAGACTGCTTCTTGACAAATCATTTCCCTCTGCTGACCTTCCCCACTTCTCAGTGAATTAGCGTCTGACCTACTTGTTTAGTGCTGGCTTTAAAAATATACATGTACCTTAAAGGCTTAAAACGGGGGAAGCTGGCCTTGGCTCCTGAACGGTACTGAGCGCCAACACCCCTCAGGCTTTCAGGCCGCACACCCGGAGCAGGTGGCTCGCTGGTGCGCAGGTCGGCTGGGTGCCACTCCCAGTGGGCCCCCCCTCCGAGGCTGAGCCCAGCGTCTCCATGGGAAGCCGGAACCCTGCCTCCCTGAGCTTAGGCTGCTAGACCGTTGGCCCCACACGGAGAGGCTGCCGGGCCACAGGGATCATCAGGTCCTGGCCATGAGCCCCGTGCTCATAGTCATTTCCCGGAGAGGAGCCAGCGAGCGACCAAAGGTAGGGCCAAGCCCACATCACGTGCTCTCCCAGGAGACACCCAACCTGCAGTCCCTCAGCAGGGAGGCAGGGAGGCCGAGCCTGCTTTGAAACCACCCGGGAGCCCCGCCCACCCCGTCCACTCCTTTCGGGGCCCACCAGCCACCCTTAGCTCACATTGCTGGATAGGAATCAATGCTCCGAAGGGGCCGGAGACACAGCGGGCCACCCAATAAACAGCCCCCTAACCTGAGGTTCTCCCTGCCCACTCTGCGCCCAGAAGCAAAACCTGGCTCTCAGGTTCAGGGCAGGATCGAATGCGCTGCCCAGCAAAGCACCGCGGACGAAGTGGGGGCCGCTCACCCCTCAGGGGTCACTCCATTGACACAACCACATGGTCCTGAAAATGGCAATGAGGAGCGAGGGCCAAGGGTGTCAGGCTCTCACACAAGATTCTAAATGGAGAATGATTTGGAGCGCCTGGGTGGCTCAGAAGGTTGAGCGTCCAACTTTGGCTCCGGTCACGATCTCGTGGTCGGTGAGTTCCAGCCCCGCGTCGGGCTCTGTGCTGACAGCTCGGAGCCTGGAGCCTGCTTCCCATTCTGTGTCTCCCTCTCTCTCTCTGCCCCTGCCCCCTCGAACTCTGTCTCTCTCAAACATAACATTGAAAAAAAAAACATCAACAACAATAAATGGAGAATGATTCTGTTGACATGTGAGCGCTCTTTGGGGAGCACCTTCAGTCACCTTCACAACCTCCATCAACACCCCGGGAAACAGCGTCACCACCACTTGGGTGCAGGAGAGAATGCACAACCACCAAGACCTGAAGAGGGCGGGGTGTCCTGAGCTAAACCAAGATCAATTCTGTCAAATTTCCCAGTTGAAATCTAAATGCAAAAGCACAGAATCCTTCCTCTGAGCACAAACCTCTGCGATGAACCTTATTAGAAATACTTAGGTTTTACTCTTAAGTTATCCATTTTAAGCGACTATTTCAAACTCGTACGTAAAACCTTCAACCCCTGCCCTCTTCTGTTTTGTTTTCTATAGTTTGTCAAAGTCTTGATCCCAAAGAGGCCTTAGATGTCCCCGATTACGAACGATGAAATGGAGGCACCAGACACATGTGTGAGGCACTGGAATTCACAACCACCCCCACCCCCACCCCATGCCCAGGAGTGCCAGCTGGTTCTGATTTAGTGCTCCCTGCACGAGCCCCGAGATGCCCTGTGTACCCTGAGAGCTGACACACCCTTGCGCACGTCAGGGGAACATAGGAAACGCAGGACTCTGGACAGAGGGCACGTGTGTCAGGGTCCTGGGTCATTCCGACCCTCGGCACTGCCCGTGGCGACGAACGTCTTCAGACCTCAAACTGCACTCGACTCGCAGGGCCCTCCCCCCAGGATGTCCCAGATGGCCACATGTCAATTCAACTTGGAATTTAGGATGACATACACGACTCACAAGAGCTCACCAAGCAGCAAACCCGAGCGTTCGTGTGAAGGGCCCACCCACGTGGGTCCCGCCAGACCCCAGAGTACATGGGGATGCTTCACCGTGACCGGTTCAGGTCGGCAGGGCCGGGACCCCCTGGGAGCAGACGCCGCATCCACCGTGCACGCAGAGGCGGGTGCCGGTCACGCTGGGGCAAGGGGACCGTCCTGGGCAAGATCCCGTGACCGGACCTGCCAGCCCGCGGGCCAACCGTCCAGGTCGCAGCTGCTACAACACTTCTGTCAGGTGCACCCCTCCCTAGAGACATGCCAGCTGCAGAACACCTGCACGCAAACCCTCCACAGATGCCATGTTACTTACTTTGGTGGTGGGCATGCGTGTGTTCACTATAAATCTGCTGGCATGAGAAAATCAACGAGCGACGGGAACAGGCGGGCACCATGACTCCCTGTGGCAGAAGCACCACACAGGAGGGACCCAGGGTCCCCGACCACAGTGCCCCCTCCACTGACACGGAGGCGTGGTCGCCTCCAGGCTGGTCCCCAGGCCCCTGGGTGTCGGCCACGCCGGGCCCGCAGTCAGCACACTGCAGCCAGGGCGCCTTGCCGGAGGCTCACACCGAGCCCGCTGCTCCGACAGCCACCGCCCTGCTGCCTCCAAGGTGGCCTCTGCCCTCTGCCTACACTCGGCCCTGCTGGCAGACCCGGGTCAGAGGATGCCCTTCCTTCCTGCTGGGACTGAAGGGCAGGCCTGTGGCCCCTCCGCTGCCTCAAGCGACGACCACCTGGTGTACCGTGCTGCCTGCCTGTCCCTTGCCTGTTTCGCAACTCCTACCTCCGCCTGTGCGCTGGAGCTGGTCCAGCTCATCCGCTCCAGGACTGCTGCCACCCAACCCTGACTTGCAAAGATCCTGGAAGCCCAGCTGCCGAGGAAACGAGAACCCACCGGAATGTGGACGACGGGAAGAGACACTCGTGTCGCACCCACACTTGGATGCCTCAAGCCCATTTCATTCATTGGGTTGGATGGTACCTGAAGCCTGGAGCTGCGCTCTCCAGGCTCAAAGACCTCAAATTTCTTGCAAGAAAACTCAGTAGCTGCCCAGGAAGCTGTGTCCCTCCCCCATGGCACTGGTGGAACTGGGAAGCCGTCCTCTGGGGCCTGTCCTAAGATCGGCCAGGAGCTCTGGGGTGGGGAGCAGGGGCAGCAGGAGGGCCAGGCTCCCACACGCTGCCCTGGGAGGCCGGCCGAGGCTTGCGGTGGTTCCAAGAGTATACATAAGAAACAAGCGGTAACAAAACAAGTTCTGAAGGGGAGGGAAAAGAGTTCTTTCTGAAAACCAAGCGAACAGTTAAGACTGCCACCGGTGCTCTCCGTCTACTGCAAGGAGCCCGCACAGGCGCTGGGTGGAGGTGCTGTGACCTACACCCTCCTCCTGAACTCATAAGGCTCCTCCACAACTCAGGCTCAGAGAGGTGCACCAGCTTACCCCAAGGCCACACAGCGGGTTACGGTGTGTCCAAAGTCAAAGTCAGGCCCGAGTCCCCAGTCTACCTCTGCCACCAGAGAAGACGCTCCGTCTCCCTAGCTCCATACCGAAATGCTCTGCAGCATGGGTGGAGCACCCTGGCCACGTACTAACGTCCCCTGGTGCACAGTCAGCTCCTTTAATGGACTTTAAACACTGTTGGCCCGGAGCGTCCTGGAAGGGAGCGGCGAGCGCCCACTCACAGCCGACGCGCAAACAAACGGGCACCTCGGCGTTCCCATAAAACTCGATTTGCAAAATCAGGCAAGACACCTGATGGAGGGTAGGTTTTTGACCACTGCTTTAAAGCAAACTCGCCACCGTCCTGCTAGGCAGGAGCAACCACAGGCTGCATGTGCAGAAAGAGGAAGCGCTCCGGAGGGCCAAGCGTTTCCTCCTGGGCTGCCCTTCGTCGGCTGACAGCGGGGACAACCTCAGGCGCCGGCAAGGCAAGTCCTTTCTCAGGGCTCTCCGGCCTGGGCTCACGGGCTGGTCCAGGTCCGAGGGCCATCCGATCAGGTGCCCTGTGAAGAGGAAATGTGGGCACCACCAGCAAGCACCTGCTCTCCCCTGGGGGAGGGGAGAGGCTGCTCCCAGCTCAAGGGGGGCCCCTCTCGCTCAGGTCCCAGACCAGCCACGGCACACGGTCGGGGCTAAGAACACGCTCAGAGCCACATCCTCAACCAAAGCGTGAAATGCAATGCACCCAAGTCTTAGGACACCCACTCAGGGCCTCAGACAGGACGACACAGCTGTCACCAGTGCCCGGGATGGTCTTAAAAATTTGGGGAGTTAGCCTTTCGCCTCTGAGTTGGTTACACGGAACATAATCTGCTCTTTCCACTCTGAGGAATCCCCACTGCTCTTGCCAAGCGACTTAAGAGTTCGTACCTCCACCCACACCCCCGTCACTTCACCCTGTCTGTAAAATCCCTTCCACTATATTTCCAACCGAAACTCTGTCTGAAACTCTTGCCAACACCGAGTCTACCCGGAGTGAGCACAGGCAAAGAACTGCGAGTGACATGTCGTCAGAAGCACTGTGACAAGCCCCACCCCTCCAAAACCCATCTGACGCCACAGCATCTGCAACCCCGGAGCCAGGACAATGGCCCCGTCACAGGACAAAAGCTCATGTTTTCTCCGGGCCTGGCTCGGCAGCAGACACTGAACCCACCTCAAATCCTACTTAATCTCAGTGGTTTCAAACCACCAAGTAGCAGTATTTCCTGTTTCCCTTTTAACTCCTAAAGCATCTCCACACTGAAACAGGGGCTGATTCAGCTCTAAACAAACTCTAACCTGTTTTCAACAATGTCTAATGGGCCAGGTACCACGGAATACAAAGAGACTTAACCCAAATGAATCACACGTCAAGTATTTACAAAGCACTTCCGGGAAGAAGAATCACGCCTGCCCTGCCCCTTACAGGAGCCTGGGAGAAAGATGGCCCAGGACAGCAGAGCACATACTGAAATGAACACCCCAGACACAGCCCCGCCGGAGGAAACCCCAGGAGGAAGTGAGAATTCGTGCTTGGGTTGTCCGTAAAGAGAACGGCACGGCAGCAGTGGGCCCAGAGTCAGAACATGAGACAAGAGGGTAAGGGTCTGGAGTTCCGAAAGGGCGGGCGGTGGTCCCAGGCTCAGTCCTGAGACAGGGAACATGGATTCAGGGGGAGGGGGACCGGTCGCAGCCCCGCCCCCCACTCTCCCCAACAACCTGTCTGTCCACATCTTCAGAAGACAACCTGTCTGTCCACCCTTGGTCCACATCTCCCACACGGCTTCCAAGCTCCAGGCACTCTCCCAGTGAACTCCAAACCCATGGGTTCCTGAAAGGTTCCTGGTCTCCCATTTCTTGGAACAACTGCCCTTCAAGTCTCCCCACCCAACCCCTAGCCGCACACCAGCTTGCTGGAGCCCAGGAGCTCGATCAACACTAGTCAAACGCCCAGCTGGAATCTTCCACCAGGTCTGTGCTGACGTCCAGTCCTAGGGATATCTGCCAGGTATGTTTTCATTCGTTTTAACTACCGGCTGAGGGCTTCGAGGCTTTGACACGTGCATCAACATCCTGTTCCTCGTTCATCATGGAATCACTGGCATCCCACTTCTCCAAACACCCTTCCCCTCCGCCCTCATCCTCTGTATCCTCGCTCAGAGTCTAAGCATCCGGGAGCAAATATGGGAGGCATTCTTTCATCGGAACCAAGAGGGGAAAAACTGAGAGGACCCGGTATCTTACACATTTTCTTCTCTTTGAAGTAAAGGTACTCTACCACCGTGACCGGTGTGAATTGACACTACTCCTTCTGGCAAATTCCCATCATCCGTGACAAAAACTAACCCTTATTTACTAACAACTCCTCTGTGAGACAAAATCTGAATCTCCCGCTTCATGTTCTAAATTTCGGTGTTGCACTTTGGAAGTGAGATGTGGTTAAGTGGATGATGATGACAGAAAGCAACATGGATATACGCTGCTAGATTAATTACCTCCCCCAAAGGACGATTATTACAGTCATGCATAATTTTTTAAGCAGTCTTGAGACAGCAAAATAAAGGGATGGATTGACTTAACTGTGCAAGCTATCGTTAACTGGGTCTTAATTGTATTAGTGAATAGAGAGACTTTGCCTCAAAAAAAAAAAAAAAAAAAGAAAAGAAAAAGAAAAAAACCCAGTGGACAAGAGCAATTTCAAATCTGATTCAATACACAAAACAGGAACTCTCGAGTAGAAATGCAAGTGAATGGCCACTGTGACCCACTGTTTAAAAAAAAAAAAAAACAACACAGTAAGACATACACCCACGCTATAAAAGGAAAATCACAGCAAACAAAAGGCTATTTCTACCCTGGAGATGACTGTCATTTTCTGGGAGGTCAATTCTCTGAGAGTGGAGAGCTCGGTCAAATAAGCAATGGAAACCGCTGGGGGTGGTGACAAGGGAGACTAGACTGCCAGCAACTCCAACCCTGATTTCTACCAACGACAAGTGGTGTGGTGGTAACTCAGGAGCTCTCGTTTCCTGATGGTAAGGTCATGCCACACCAAGGATGGTCTCTGTCAGCCTTCTTGAACCTGAAAAGGGATCTGAGTCCTTCTGGGAAGACTTATGCCTGGCAAACGTTGAGCTGGCGAGGCACAAAGCCAAGTGCAATTATGTAGGCTCAACTGAAAAGACCCAGCAAAGTTAGAAGGATGTGAGCTGCCTGGGATAAACGCAGGTAACAATTATTCTTACAACAGGGCCTTTTCGGAGTTTCAATCCAGACAGCTCCTGAGAAGCTCTTCCTCGGCCACACAAGACTTACAGAGGTGATAGTATAGTTTCTGTATCGTCTGCACAGGAGTACGAACGCTTGCGGAGACGAAAGGCACGCTGCAAACCTAGAAGCTCCTATCCTTTCGGAAGAGCAGGGGAAAAGCGGACGGGAAAACAAAAAAATTCCTACCTAGTCCCTCCTCGCCACCCCTTAACACGAGCAACATTTTCTGTGAAAAATTATTCGACGGGCGGCACCTTCTGAGTGTTGAGTGGGTGCACGTTGTGGCCGTAAACGAGGGAGCGCCAACTCTCTAAATGCAAGTCACCGGGAAAGGCAGGTCACCGTGTCAACACCCCCACCCCCGCCCCCCACGCCAACGTTAAGTCAAACGTCTGGAATGCGAAAAGATTAGAAGACGCCAGGGTCCTTCGATTCCAGAGCCAGTTAGTACACGAAGACACAGAAGAGAAGTTCACACACCAGGGGCAAAAGAACCCAGAGGGGGAAAGAAAGTAGGTCCACGGCACGGTCCGGGGTCTGGGAAACCTCCGCCGAAGAGAAGGCGAGAGAGAGGCGCCCGAGGTGGGCCGGCTGGGAAACCCGGAGGGCGGTGGGCGACAGGGCGCCGTCCTCTCCTCCCCCGGCCCAGAGCGGGGGGGTCGGGTGCCCTCGGGCCGGGCGGGTGACAAGGGGCGAGCGGGGCTCGAAACCCGAGGCGCGTCTCCTCAGCGCGGGCAGGGGGTGTGCGGCGGGCCGCTGCCAGGGCTGGCCCGCGCGGCCCTCACCTTGTCCGAGTCCAGGTCGGGGTCGGCCTGGCACAAACGGTACAGGAAGGACTTCGGGTCCCGGCACAGCGTCTGCCGGGTGGTGAGGAAGTAGGTGCCGCCGACGTTGAGCCGGACCCACTTGGACACGCTGCCGGGGCGCTGGGCCAGGGCGCCGAGCCCCGCGCTGCAGCGGCGGCACAGGCCAGCCCCCAGCCCCGCCCCGAGGCCGCCCGGGGCCGGCGGCAGCAGCTCGCAGTGATTCTCCGCCATGATCCCAGCAAGCCCCGCCACAGCTGCCGTCTACCGGAAGCGTCCAGTCTTTAATACCGTCCTCCGAACTCTGTCCCGCCCATGGGTCCGCCCTCGTAAAGCGCCCGCCCTTGTGTCACGCGGCGGGCGGAAGTTCCGGTCCGGAAAAGCGGCCGGCCGAGCCCCCTTCCGGCCGGAGCTGGGCCTCGGGCTCGAGGGGCACGCCGGCCTCCGCCCCGCGCGTGCGGCGTGCGGCCGCCGGGTTCCGGGCCCGGAATTCTGGTCACGCCCGCGTCGGACCCGCGCCCCCATCAAAGAAGAGTTACGTCAGCGAGCGTCTACACTCTACATGCTTTTTTATTACAAGACTACCGAGCATACGTGGAAAATTCATCATCCAGTAACTACGTCTACAGCACAAATATTTGAAAAAAAGGAGAAGAAACAGATTCATTAAATTATATGATTAAATCATTGACCAAATAGAAAATTTATATAATAAAGCCAGAAAAAAAGTTGTAAAATATAGTTTACAATAATTATTCACATTCAAGGCTGTACATCAATACATACAACAACGTGGCCCCGAACATGAATTCAATCCAAATAATTCATATATTAGATTTTAAATAACACAGACTGAACTAGAGGCCAACAATAGCCAGCAAATAACCTTATATAAGAATAAAAATACAAAAGTGTATATCCTAATATCATTGCATTATTTGTTTTCATAAGTTTTAAATTTTTGCTTTGCCTGTACATCACAGTTACAGCTACAGACCAGGTAGAGAATTTTATACATGTCCTAACTGACTGCCACCAACCTGAAAGACAGCTAACATACTACTGATTCATCCTATTTTGTGTTAAGGAACAGCTACAGCAGCTCTAAAAACTGCAAAAATTTTTGTCAATGTCCAATCAAACTTCTGATAACGATAAAGAGGCTTTTCACCAGCAAAATGACCGCTTTTCGTAAGTCATTCTGCCAGATGGGTTAGACGAGGATGGATCACGCACACAAAAAAAGGTCTGCCTTCTGTAAAAAGTTCTCTGTACATGAAGTTTGGTGTTTCTTCGTATTTGAAGAAATGGGTTCTGCGGAAAATTCAGGTATACGTGTAGGCACGGTCAGTTGCCCACCACAGCTGTCTCAGCTACAGATAGGACTGCTCTCTCCTGGAACAGCTTCTTCCCCAGACCAGTCCTCCACAGGCAGCCTGATTCACAACTCTGCAATCTTGGACCAGCAGCCTGCGCCCCTCAGAGGCTCTGGGAGTGACTCCCGCCCTGACTGAAGGCACCTGTCACAGAGGCTGCCTGAGAGGGAAGGGCTACATGAGTCCCCATCAGTTCACTTTAGCTCCGGGTGAGATGAAACAATGTGGAAAGACCTATATGGCAATATCTCCGAGAACAGTGCCCTCACCATACTCTACACCTCTTCACGGCAGCTGCAGCCTCCGCGGACCGGGCGGTGAGCACCCAGTCTGTGGACCGGCCAGGGCACAGGGGACTTGGGGTGTCAGAGGAGGGCAGGGAATCTCATTCTGCACAATCCAGCCATAATCTCTGGCGGACTCGAGCAGCACTGACCATGGCACCTAAAAAAATCTCTCATGCACCTCTCCTCAGAATCAGTGGACCCCAAACTGAAGTGGAGAAATCAAGAATGAAACCAAATTGGGTGGTGTGGACTCGATGACCAGCAGACAACCTGAAACAGTGTGAGAGGTCCTTAAACCATGTCGGCCAGGACAATCACATTCCACAGTGAAAAGGCCTAGCCACTGCACGCTACTGAACCACTAAGACCTTCTTACTGAGTCCCACCGTTTGGAGAGAATGAGGGCAATGAGATTTCTGCAAAACCCAACTGTCTACGTGGTCTCTTTCAAGTAGAGAACTTGCTCTTTTACTGATTCCGAACGGCCCAATGTACTGAGTGTACGAACTTGACTACAAATCATCCAGTAAGCATGTGGCAAGGTCAGTTCAACACTTTTCCTCTCAGCTGACTGTGCAGATGCACATTCAGTACCATTGTGGACACAAAGCGCGAGCTTCTGACGAGATCACGGAGCACTGGACAGCCGCAGCAGCGGGGACGGGACAGTAACTGACATGCAAGCATAACCAGAGTCTTCAATGAAAATAAGGAAATTAGCTTTTGAAAAAATCTGCCACAAATGGACCTAAATAAGGATGTCATTTTAGCATTATAAAAAAAGAAAAGAGCAGTCTTATTAAAACATTCTTTGGAACACACCCCTTACCAGAAACTGATTTGTTCAGAATCCTCAGGACACAACCGAGGAGGCTCTGCACTGAACTCTGAGCATCTAAGCATCAGATGAAGACGGAGGAAGGACTAAAAAACCACCTTTAAAACAAACTCCTTAACCCAAAAACATGACTTCTAGGAATGGGGGGGAAGGGGGAGATCAGAGTCAAAATCAAAGATTTAGGAAGATATTCATCACAGCATTATTTAAATAGTGAAAAACCAAAAACCATCTAAGTGTTTTACAACAGGGAAATGGCTAGATAAATTATGATAAAATTTATAACCACTAAGCTCTACAATCACTGAAAACAATGTTTTTTTAATCATTGCTCATGACATGGAGAAATGCTTAAGATAAATTATCAAGTGAAAAAAGCTGAATGCAGAACAGTGTTTTATGTTCCCAGTTTAGTTTAAAAAGAAAACAAATGTGTGCATGGGGGGAGGGGAGAAGGTGGGCTATACACCAGAACGTTCACAGTGGTCTTTTCTGGGTTGGTAAGCCTACGGTTGATTTTTTTTTTTTTTTTCCAGAAAACAAACGTTTTAATAGAGTACAGAATCACCTGGAGCCCCTGTGACAACACGCGGCCCTGGGCGCGTATGGGCCACAAATACCACAGCGTGGCCTCCGGGGGCCGGAGCAGGTGCGGGTGCCGTGAGCTCTGGCGTGACCGTGACAGGCATCTTTCCCGAGCAGGTCTGCAACAAACTCCTGAGAGCCAAGGTTCAGAAGCGCAGGTGCAATGCAGTGCCATTCACCAGGTGGGGCTCTGTGCACCCGACGGGGCTGCAGGCTACCACCACCCACCACCCGCTCTCCTGGTGAGGTCCACACATGGAGGGCAAGAGACAAGTGCACCCAAACCTGGCTTCCTAGAGTGCCCAGAGAGGGACAAGGACAGCGGGCTGTACGAGCCCACGCAGACCACAGCCCCGCTCCCTCCCCTCCATGCCAGCGAGGCCACACGGTGCGGGCAGGGCGGGCTCTGCTTGGCGGCTCTTCGGTTTGGCACTTACACTTCCCCTTGCCCTCTCGCAGCGGGACACACGGCTCCTGGATCCATCAAACAGGGCATTTTCTTTCTCGCCTTAGGTACATTATTTGCATTTCCGTGTATGTCTGTGTACGTACTAGACTAACAGTTACGTCCACATCTTAGAATGTAAGGCACCTGCATGCCGGGACAGGAGCTCTAAGGACAAGCTGGATAAAACTAAAGCTAACATGAGTAAGCACAGGGTAGGAAAAGAGGAAGTATAGGCCTTAAAAAAGGGGGGGGGGAGGGGGAGGAGAAGGCTCTGAGTGAGAGGAGAAACGTAGCCTACAGGGAAGGGCTCAGCTGTCACTGGCTCAGGCAAGGGCAGTCACTTCAACTCTGTCAGCTGCGAGCTCGACCCCGAACCCCTCGTTCTCTGGTTTTGGAGGTTAAGATGGAGCTTGAGAGGTTAGCCCGGGAGGTAGTGGCGCCAACCAGGGAGAAGAAGGCAACGGCCGATGCGTCTCTCCCAGAGCAGCCCAGCTGAGTGCTCTTGGGAAAGCCCGATACCGGCTCTGCTCGCGTCCCTGTAACCAGATCCCAGGATGCTGTGCAGGAGCAGGCCCCTAACTCTCTTAACGGCACAGCCACAGAAGCGGTGTGCTGACAAAGTTAAGTTATCGATATGGGGAAAAAGCTGCAAACGGACTTCCTGAAAGGGCCAAGCGAGACGGACTTTCTCAAAAGCAGGTGAACACAGGTAAGCTTTTTCACAAGCAAGAAAGAGGACGACAGGAGATTGACCTACGACTCCAGCCCAGAGCAGGGTCCTGCTCCCTGCGGCACCCCAAGGGCAAGCACGCCCGACACCTTGCCACCCACCCACCTAGGTGCACGCGCACTTGCTTGCTCACGTAAGGCTCGGCTCTAGTGCAGAGCAGCGCACGCAGCCCGGGGGGAAGCCATCGGCAAACCCGGCAGCGTCTCTGCTCCCAACCACCACCCGCCGCCACCCCCCCCCACCCCCCCCACCCCCCTCCTGCAATGCCCTGAGGCGGGACCGCCACAGCCACGCACTCCTCCCGGGCTAACCAGTTTGAGAAGAACCTCTTTTCTCTGGATTTGGGCCGCTTGTCAACACAGGGCAGCGGATGTTTTTGCTCCAGATAGGCGGAGGGTCGAGGGGGAAATGGGCGGCGGGGGACGGTGGTGGATCTTTTCCACGGAAGCCTTCCACTGGTGCCTTCCTGAAAGCCTAAAGGACACCTTCATCCCCTGGGGACAGAGGTGTGTCTGTGAGCAGCCTGCAAGCAGAGGGGCCTCCCCCTCTCCAACAGGGGACTGAGGATCGCCCTCCAGGGACAACCTGAGCAGGGAGAGAAATGCAGAGCAGTGACCACCAGGCCAACAGGCATTCTCTGCCCAGGGACTGGCAGCAAAAAAAATCAAAGGACCGGTAAATCCTGGACCCCCCCATGGCGTACAGCTTCCTGCTGCCTCTAAGGAACACAAGGAAGAAGCCTGAAACCAGGGAGCGAGCAGGCGGGATGCTCAGGCCCCAGCGTGGCGTTCCTACCCCTCGTGCAAGGCGAACGTTTTCTTCCAGGCAAGGTCCACATCTTGATGGGGACCAGATGACCTGGCAGCACGAGGCGGCTTTTAGACCCTCGCCACCGAGATGTGCAAGCGCTCAGAGTTTCGCCAGGAGAACGTTCGATCGCGACGGAAAGGGTGCCTGTGGCAGCCGAGAGCCTGCTGGTGCCCGGAGTCTCTCGGCCCTACCGAACCGACCAGGGGGAGGCCTGCAAAGCTCGCCCTCTGAAAAAACCCTCGGGAGGAGCTCACCGAGCGGTGCCTCCCTACATCTGCCCTGCCACCCTGGCCTCACACGGAGCAGGACGGAGCCCTAACTCCTGGTGCGGCCGGGTGCCCGCTTCTGCCAGTGCTCTTGCCGGGCACCGGCCTGGTTTCCAGCCCCACAGGGCCACACCGCCTGGAAGGCTGTTCGGTCGGAACACCCCGCTGGCACCCTCCAACCTCAGCATCTCACCCCGACGGCCCGGGCCACGTCTCACCACCTGGAGCCTGCCCGCCACACGCAGCCCACAGAGCGAGCACTCACAGCCACAGACATCTCACAGCCAGAGCTGCGCGAGAAGGCAAGCAAGGGGCCCTGCTGGGGCACAGGGGGCATCAAGTAGGGACGTAAGAAAGGGAGCACGCGGACCAAAGCCAAGAACACTCCCAGCCCGCAGAGACCAAGGCCAACTTCCGGCGGAGGGTATACGGCTCCCTGCCGAAAGGGTTCTGCGACAGCCTCGGGGCGGAAAGAGCCCAGACACACACCCCGTCCCCTCGGCCACAGGTGACCAGGGCGTGTGGTGCAGAGCTGGTGACTCGAGTCTGTTCCACTCGCCCGGGAGGGAATCAGGCGGACGTGCACGGTGCCGGGTCCCCGTGGCGAGGAGAGCTTGGGGAGCCTCCACAGAGCACAGAGAGCAAGCAAAGCGACCCTGAATTCCTTTTCGTTATTGGTTTTGTTCTTTGTGTGGTTGGGTATTTTTTTCTTCTTTTCTTTTAAATAAAAAAGCTGCAAGGTTCCGCCGTCTGCGTCCCCCTTGAGATGGCTGGCAGGTGGTCTGGAAGCGTCCCGATGGCGGCGAGCCGCGCTGGGGCACGTGTCCTGGCAGCGAGGGCAGCAGCCTCGGACGTGTCACTGCACGGCGGCGTCCGGGTGGCTCTGGTACCTGTGTCTCCACACTTCCTGGATCTTTTTGCACCATTTGTGAGCGTTCCCACTCGGGTCCATCAGGTAATACGTCCTGTTCGGCTGTGGAGACAAAACCGATTTAACGAACCCGAGGGAATCCCGCCAAGACCAGCACCTCGACCTGTCGTGAGACAGAGCAGGAGACCATCGTCCCGCTACAGCCACTGCCAATGCCGGTGGAAGCACGCGAGCATGTGGGGTTTTCCTTCCCATATGTGCAGCCCTCACCTCTGCAGGAAGGGTCACAGACCCCTTAGAAAGACAAGCTGGCCCAGCTCAGGGCTGAGCCGAGAACATGGGGCCCCCGGGACACAGGAAAGGGAGAAACACCAGCCCCTCAAAGGAGAACCCAGAGAGACAAACTCACCGTGTGGACAAAGAAGGTTTTAAAGTTCTTGGCCTCTGGTCGGAGTTCTTGTGACCACGGAATTTCGCCCTTCAGGACTTTGTTGACAGGATCCACATAATACAAGTGTGGCCCTTCTGTGAGCAGTAGCTGTCGTCGTCGTGCAAACAAGCCCTGATGCAAAATGAAAAGAGGCTGCTTGTCAGGGCCCCGCAGTGACACCTCAGGGAGGAGGTGGCACATACCGCTGCCCCTGAGGCCAGGCCGTCAAAGCAGCTCCGGGCACCGGGCCCACTGCCCACCACCCGCCCACGCACTCAAGACACAGCCTCCCCACCACGGATCGGCCTCTCGTGTCACACAGGCGCAGGAGGAATTGAGTGCCCAGCCTGCCTGGCCTTCTGGAGCTGGATCCCAACATCCTCACTGGGCGTGCCGCCCCCCCCCCCCAAGCCCCCCTGTGGCTGCCACACGGGGCAGGGGCAGCGGCAGCACGGGCAGGCGGAGACGAGCCGACTCTGCTGGCCCACCATCACCGCAAGGCCCCGTGTTCCTGACGGAACCCCTATCTGTTACACCGCACCGGGCGGTGTCTCCGGCACAGCCAGGAACGGAGACTGGGAGCCTGACCTCAAGAAGGGCCCGTGTCGGCAGATGGGAGAATGTTGGTGGGGTCTGATATTTTTGACAGAATCCATTTAATTAATCCATAACAAGGTCACAAATAAATAACAACTTGGAAAAACGATTCTAATGAAAAAATAGACAACTCGTGAGGATATGAAAACCCCGGTCCTGAGCCCGAAACGAGAGGTTGTATTTCTATTTTACCACAGCCTTCCTGTGTGGTTTCAAACGGCTTCCGCTGAGTGGCTGAGTCTTCCTTAGCCATCAAATCTAGAAATGCTCTTTTAGAGAAAGGGAACCAAGACCAAGGACGCCGTGTGCAACCGAAGGAGGCCAGGCCCCGACCGAGAGCAGACAGGGAGACAGGCAGCCGGTGGTGCGGCGGGAGTCAGACTTACCTTTCGCTTATCTACCGGACCCATCTTTAGTATCAAGTTATTTTCTACAAACTGGTGCCTATGAAAGGAAGAAAGCAAGAATGAGACGCTTGCCATGAGTCAGGGACGGAAATTCTCCCAACCCCGCTCAAAATGAACTTCCCGAGGGCATCTGTGAGCTTTGCTCAAGCCTCCTCACAGCCCCAACTCGCTCCGGTGACTCGTGAGGCCCTAGTGAGACGCACCGTGCAAGCGGGCCAGCATCCACTCCTGCCAGCACGGTCGCCTGCTGCTAACTCTTGCACAGCGGTATTCCCGCAGCAGCAGACAGGTGGCGGCGAGGCGGCGCTGCAGACCCGTACGGTGACACACGTCCTCTTTGATGTGAACAAAGCTGAGGCGAACACAGAGGCCCCCAGAAGGGTGGAGGCTGCTGAGAGTCAACCTCGGGATACTGACTGCTGGCCACGTGTTCCCTGCCCAAGCTGGGACCCCCGACTGGATACTCAGAAACCACCGAGTAGCTGAGAATCACAAATCCCTAAAATTAAAGTGCTGGACTCCGTCTGAGAACATCTTACTGGTAGGGGCGCCTAGGGGGGTGGGGGGGAGGGGCCTCAAGTAAGCATCCGACTTCAGCTCACGTCACGATCTCACGGTTCCTGAGTTTGACCCCCACATCGGGCTCTCTGCTGTCAGCACAGAGCCTTCTTCGAATCCTTTGTCCCTCTCTTTCTCCGCCCCTCTCCCACTCAAGTGTGCGCACGAGCGTGTGTGTGCTCACACGCGCGCGCGCTCTGTCTCTCTTAAAAAAAAAACAAAAAAAAACTTACTGCTGTTCCTACCATAGTAACAAAGCACTCCTAACCCAAATATGGCAGGAATTTGGAAGAGAAAGCAAGAAACATGACTTTGACTTAACACATATTATTAGCAAGTATGCTTCACTTTGACTCCTGGGAGTTTCAAAGATGTCGTGTTAATGTTTAAAGGTTATCTCTTTTGGTTAAAGTGAGCAGTTGCCGGTTTCTGTTGTGTGTGACTTTACGGAAATTCTTGGTCTGGGGGACCTACTGGAGAACATAGCGTTTTATGTTTGAAAAGGCATAAAACAACTGTTACTTCAAACACTGACAGTTTTACCATTCTGGATCTGAGCCGGGGCGCACACGGGACACCTAGTATGTGTGCGAGGCCAGCCAAGCTGGCAGACCAGTATTCTCCCACCAGGCTCAACTGGGCCCGAGAAGTGCCCCCAGACTAACCCAACCACACCAGCACCCGCTCCAGAGCCCGTTGTGGCCCCAGACTACTTCTAAGGGGACGTAGCAGCATGTGGATTTGTAAAACCAAACAAAATTTTAACGAAAAAACTGGTCTATGAGGAAAAGCGCAGTACCTCCCTCTCAAAGTACTTAAAAACAAAGCCAACAAACAAAAACAAGACTTGGAAGAGGAGATATAATGATCTCCTGCAGCACGGAAATACACGCATCAAACAGAAAGCCTCTTCTAGTCAACAAGCCCCAACACAGAGCAATTGGATGTGACATTCAGGACCACAAATAATACGGGGAGACTTGAATTAAATTACACTGGGTGCGGAGGGGAGCTCAAATTCAGCCCAGGCTTGTGAAGGATCCCACCGCCAAGCCCTCCGGGCAGCCGGGCCGCAAGGGCACCGGGCCGAGGGCGCCAAGGCACCAGGGAAGACGAGCAGGAAAGAAGGAAAGACATGGCCTCACGGCATCTTCGCAGCCTCATGTGGGTCATCATGAGACAGAATAAAATATTCTGGTTTTCCCCAAGCTTGAGAAACTAGGGAAGATTCTTGTCGAGGTCAGTTAACTCTGATCCCAGGTCACCAGAAGCCCCAAAGCGATCCAGCTCCTGCCAAGGGAAGAGCAGGGAAGGAAGGGCCTGCAAGGAGGAGTTACTTTGTCAGTAGCGGCCAGGACCAGGCGAGCACAGAAAGCACCTCTGAATGCACACCAACCAACGTGAACAAGGAGACCAGATGGAGAAACCTTCCGCAAACCAGGGTCAGCACGTGCACCGCACAGAGCACAAAGTGGCAGGAAAGGCTCAAAGCTTCAACAGAAAACTGAGCAAAGGACACAAGCTAGAAATTGCGAGAGAGAGAAAGTGACCTCGCCACATTCTCAACGGCCCTAAATAAACCAAAAGCTCCCCTTCTCGCATGCCCTACTGGGGTGCCCTGGCATGTGTGCGAGCGCCCCGGGACAACTCTGGAAAGGGACGCTCCCGCATGGCACCGGTGCCTATGGCCCTGAACTCAAGGCCCGCCAAACGACAATCTGGAAATCGTGTACTGAGAGGTGAGCCTACTCCCGGCTACCGGCCCTCAGGAAGTAAAGAAAGACAAGGAGCAGGAGCACAAACGTCCCCAATGGTGTTTCTGCACCAGTGAAACTGAAGTCACGGCACCGGCTCAGCCACAGAACATTGTGGCACTGTAGGGAAGCCCCTTCCTCATCCCCGTGGTGAGGACCCCACGGACACACCCCATGGATGGGCCCCGCCCGACTGCAAGGACAGGAGGCATGGAGCCACACGGCCCGGGGTGACAGCTGGCGCCGGCCGACTGGACCCAGTGGCTGCACTGAAATGAACCCGAGGCAGGACGCGGAGGGTCCGAAGCTCCATTACGAGCACAAGTGCCACAACCCAGTCGCGCAGCGCACTCACCCAGGCTTCCAACAGGCTGGCTGCTGGGGATCTCCTTTGAAAAGTTTAAGTACTTAAGGCATCGCTTTGAGTTTTTTCCTTCCAAAAGTCAATTCCCACTCCCCCAAAAAGGCACCCCCAACTCCTGCACGAGGCACCTTTCCCCTCTCTGGCCAGCGGCACGTGCCCCTGCACCCCAGAGCCCGGGACTCTCGGAGCGCGGTCGGCAGGCAGGCGGGGCTTCACCGCAGCCCTGCTCCACCCACACGGACGCTCGTTTCTCGAAGGGTGACGGGGTTAAGACGCTCCTTCCTGATTCCACAGCCACGGTTCTCTCCTCCTCACACTAGCCCAGCAGCACCCCCTATACCCCGAAAAGATCATTTTCGAGGATGCAAGCCTGAGACCACAAGCAAGCCTGAGCCATTTCAGTGCACGGTCGCACCCAGGAGAGCCGAGCAGGACCGCCAGAACCCCGACGTGGCTCTCCTGACCGCCTCAGGAAGGCTCCCACACTGGGCTTTGACACAGGTGACGGAGGAACAAGTGACCGTGGCCAGCTGGCTCTACAGTGCTAGCTCTCGGGACCCCTTTATACCCTCAAACTTTACGGAAGATCCCGAAGAGACGTCCTTTATATGGGTTTTAGCCACTGATATTTATGTAGGAGAAATTAAGACAGAAGCATTTTCAAATATTTATTTAATTCGTAAGCTACAAAAATAAACCCATCACATACTAACATAAACACCATTTTTATCCGAGAGTAACTTTTTTCCAAAACGAAGATAATTAACGCGAAGCATGAGCCTGCTGCACATCTGACAAACCTCGTTAGCACGTGGTGTCACATCGAGAGCCGGGGGGCTCCGGCCTGCCTCCGCCTCCGCTCGGCCAGTGCGGCTCCTGCCAGGTCCGCTGCCGTGCGGAAGCGGAGTCCCCAGCAATGGGCGTTTCGGGCCCTGGGACCCTGCAGCTCATCGGGGCACCTGGCGCTCTGAACGGCTCTGCCGCCCTGATGCGATTTTACAGCGGCACACGGCACTCACCTGAAAGACGGTGGTTCGCTGGGTTACGACGGAGACCTTCTCAGTGCTGACAGATTCAACATATTACCATCGCTACTTACCTCCTCAAAAAAAGGCTCGAAGCACTGGGAAGATGGCAAGCTCACAGAAACAGATAACGTTTCCCAAAATTCTAATTCCGATTTTATCACTGGTAACAAACACTGGCAGCTGTCAGTCTTGACAGGCTCATGCCGCTCATCTCCCAGAAAAAAGGGCCAAACGGCCCAGTTGGACCGACCATCGTTTGCCAGTAAAACTCTGTGGTGAAAACGGTCTTCACGGAACGAGAGGGGGTCCGACTCCCGGCGCCAACCAACAGCCAAAGGCTCGGCCTGAGGCGGCTCACAGCTGGGTCGGCGGCAGAGACGTTTCCCGCACACTTCCCGCTGCGCTATGCACACGACTAACAAAACGAGAGTTCGGTGATGACTACTTACAAGTGAGGAGGGGTTCTTCCCTCGCCATGAGCGCGTGCTGGCTGTAGAGAGCCCAGGCGCTTGCGCACGGCTAGGTGCCACGGCCTGGATTCGTGACCTGGCACCCGTGGTTTCACCCACCGCTGCCTCTGCACCACCGGCACACCTGTCGACGCGTTAGTTCCAGGACAGACAGAAAGAGTCACAAGAGGCACTCCGGGCAGCTCCTGCACCCTCGGAAAGACACGACGCACGCCGCCGACTCGGCCGCCTCTGCGCGGCTCTTCTGGCTGTCTGTCCGCTGCCACGGCGGTGGCGCTGGGGACAACCGGACCGCTACCGGTAAGATCACGGCAGCGGGCGTTGCCCAAGTTGGAGCGGCCTGTGCCGTCAACACTCTGGGAGAGTCTCTCGCTGACCAACTTGCCCTGGTCGGGATGTTTTGGAAGATGAACTCAAAGGAGAAACGCTGGGTCTGCCACGCGGAGCTTCTTCCTTCACACACCTGAGACTGTGGCCGACAGAAGACTCTGGTCACCGAGACCGGGCTTGCGGTGGTGGCTGCAGGGGTCTGTCAGCAGGAGGGAGAGGGATGGCTCAGTCTAGGCCAGAGGATCGCGAGCGCCTTCAAATCCACCGTTCCACCTATAGTCAAGCTGTGTCGTGATTGTGGTTTCCAACCCAGTGGATATTCTCCTACGTGACCTGGAAACTAAGCGGACCACCCGGACACCGTTTGACGGGAAGTGGGTGTAATCTGGATTCCGTGAGATTTTGCTATCTTCCAACTGAAAACCTGGCATTCATCCCAGCAGCAGCCACGGATGGATTCTGAGAGAACGTGGCAACTCTTCGTGTGGCTGTGAGGAGTGAACGTGGCAGACTTTTCTCTCTGGGAACCGAATCCAGAAATGGGAGCAGACAATGACGGTGAAAACTGGAAGAGACCTCCTAGGATGGCGGTTGAGGGTGTCTACAAAGTCTTCGAGCTAAAAGGGTACAAACCGCGTTACTGGATTGGCGTGGCAGATCTCACTGAATCCATGGTGAAAATCTATCCAGGACTCCTCTGGTGTCGATGGCGGTGAGGGGCACGTGTGGCACTGACAAGGGAGTCTTCCTGAGTCTTCCCTGTGTCCTGAATGCTGGGGGATTAACCAGTGTTATCAATAAGGAGCTGAAGGATGGTTTGGTGCTCAGCTCAAGAAACGTGCAGATAATCTGTGGGACTTCAGCTTCCAAGCCGTAGAGATTCAACACGACGGTGGGATTAACTGCGAGCGTCTAGTTTTCATCCACGTGCAAGGATCACAGTTTGCTTTTCTCTTCCTAAATATGCGAATCTGGGCTCACAGACTCAAAGCCAACGCTTGGCTTAATGCTTGCAATACAAGCAGTATCTGGGGATTCATCCACATGTGAGGCAAAAGTACAACTCGCCAGGAGGGATGCAGCCATCTCTTTAACCCAGCGAGCCGTCGCGCCACGGCCTGTGGCGGCACCAAGCCTCTTTACCTGTCACCCAGTAGCACCCACGGCCCAACGCTCGTTGGTCTCTGAGCTTTCACATACATGCACTTCTCCAGCCTGGACAACGTGACTTCTCTGTAAGACGCCACAGTGGCTTTTTTTTTTTTTTTTTTTTTTAATGTTTATGTGTTTTTGAGAGAGAGAGAGAGAGACAAAGCATGAATGGGGGAGGGTCAGAGAGAGACAGAGACGCAGAATCTGAAACAGGCTCCAGGCTCTGAGCTGTCAACACAGAACCCGACGCGGGGCTCAAACTCACGGACCGTGAGATCATGACCTGAGCCGAAGTCAGACGCTCAACCGACTGAGCCAGCCAGGCGCCCCAACACAGTGGCTTTTTATTAATGTGTGGCACTGAAAGAGCTCCTTGTGTAAAATTACAACACAAAATTCCTTTACTGTTAAAACTCCGAATGAGGGGCCTCGGAGGCTGCAGCCTCACTGGCGCCATGACAGGATGCCAAACATTCTGCTCAGAGACACGACCCAGAAGGTACTGACACCCGTGGGTACGCGGTAGCTCCTGCAGTCCGGCCCAAGTTCCACGGGCGGCCCGCTCCCTCTCTCATAGGCAGGGCCTCCTCTTCAGTCCCTTCAGATGTAGGTGGGGCTGCTATGGATCAAGAAAGCAGATCATCTCCCTTTTTGAGGCGATGATTCCTACTTAAATGTGGAAGACGGGTGATAAACGTCCTTTTATTTTAGACTACATCATCCGAATCTAAAATAATAGTTTCAGGAGCGCCTGATGGCTCAGTCAGCTAAGCATCTGACTTGGCTTAGGTCACGATCTTACGGTTTGTGAGTTCGAGCCCCACATCGGGCTCTGGGCTGACGGCTCAGAGCCTGGAGCCTGCTTTGGATTCTGTGTCTCCCTCTCTGCCCCTCCCCCAGCTCATGCTCGGTGTCTCTTTCTCAAAAATAAAATAAACATTAAAAAAAATTTAAATATGGAAAAAGAATAGTTTCAGATAAAATTCAGAAATGTTTTTCACAAATTTTAAAATTTTATTGCAAAAAAAGTCAGCAAAGTGTACTCAGATCCTGTCGGGTGTCTGTGTAGGCACAAGGAAAACTTCACCATTTCAAAGCAAGGATTTACTGGATGGCACGGAGTTACAGTAATGACAGCAGGTATAACTGAAGACAGCCACTAAGAGCGCAGTAGAAATACTGAGAATTCACTAAATTTCTAAAACTGCACCTACTTCTACTGTAAACCTACTTCTTCAGAAAATACAAAAAAAGCACACAGTCCAGAAACCACGTCACCATACAGCGTGGGGCCCCTGAAGAAGTGCAATGCCCGCTCACAGAGAACGGGAAGGAGAGAGCACACACCATCTCAGCGGTATCACACAATTAGCGGTATGCCCTGCGCGACCTACATCGGGAGCCACGGTTCCTAAGAACGAAGTGTTTTTGACAGATCTCGCACTGGCCAAATAAAGGGTGCCTCAAAGCTCCTGCCATCACCAGATTCCAAATAGGCCTGAACCTGGAGAAAAGGGAAGAGAAGCCTGAACAAAGAGAGGCACGGCAAGAGGCCTCGGCAGGGCCCAGAACCTGGACAGAAGAGCCTCAGGAAACGCCAGAGGCAAAGACACACGGTTTTCTGGGGAGTAACCCCGCGCCTGCAACAGAGCGAGCCCTCGTCAGGGACCCCAGCACGCACGGCCCAGGACGCTCCCGCACAAGCCGGCATGAAGGCGTGCAGAGAGTGCGCGGCCCGGCGGTGCTCACACTGCTTGGACCAAAGCCCCTTCCTCCCTGCTCAGCACACACTCCTAAGCGATACCACCTGAGAAAAGACAAACTCCAGAGAAGTGTAGAGTATTCCAGTTGGCCAACATCACCGTCACTTTTCCTAGAAACGATAATTTCTAATGGTACAAAATCCCAGCTTCACCACGCGCTCCCCTCTGGGCCCTGCCTTCTCACTCCTCCACACCCTGGCCCAGCCCAGCCCTCTGATCGCCCACCTTCTCCCTCCATCCCTGCTCTTACCCCTACACATCTCCCCACCCCATCCCCAAGGTGGACTCCCCTCTGCCCAAGTGAAAGGTGAAACCATAAAAACACATCAAGAAAATGTCAGGGTACAGACACTCTTCTCAACATGACTAAGGTGGAAAACAAAATGAAAACAGACACATGTGACTTTGTAAGAATTTGTAACTTCTATTCAAAAATACACACAACGTAACTGGAAAAGATAATGCAAAGATAACTGAAAAATGTGTGCAAAACAGGTAACAAAAATATTCTTCATGTCTATGGCTCTCAGAAGTCAATTTCAAAAAGATGGAAAACGCACAAGAAGAAAAACAGCCAAAGGACATACAATACCTCAAAAAATAAATACAAATGGCCAACGAACACAGAAGATGATTGCCTCAGTAACAATACAAGTGCAAGTTCCCATGAGCCCACTTTCAGAGCATCAAACGCGTAAGGCGAGGCAAGAGAGCTGGGAAACGGGGGTTCTGGGCACTGTGGACACAACGCATGTGCACACCGCCACGCCGTCTGCCACCCCAGGGCTCCTCTTTTAAGAAATACCCAGGCATGTGGGAAAAGCTACACGCGAATGACGATCTGCAATAGCTAAAACTCTGGAATGTCCCACACGCCTCACAAGGGGGCGGTGGTCATCCAGTCTGCCACGAATCCACAGCATCGGATCACAGGCAACGGCAGGCCCGGCCTGCTCAACCCCAAGGGCTACAGCCCCAACAGGCTGAAACCCACTCATCCCCGGGCCCGACACCTCCAAACACCCGTTTCAAGCTGGACCCTTTGAGGGCCCTCGTTTGCAGAGCACGCAAGGCAGCGAGGGAGGTGTGAGGCGGTGGGGGCCTCGGCAGGCAGCGGCGACGAAGACCGGGTGCCCCGCGCCGGTCAGTGGAGCGCGGCTTACACCTGCGAGCTCTTACCAAGGATTGCCGCTGGCCTGCTTCTCCAGCAGGAGCCTCTTCTCGTCTTGGGAAAACTGGAGGTCCAGCTCAAAAGAGTTAGTGTCCAGGTCATGGATGTACTGCTCGATGTTGCTGCCCGCCGCTGGCGGCAGGCCTGCGTCCGAGGCGGGCAGGCAGTGTGACGACGAGGACGTGGACACTTGCATGCAGCCAAACTGGCTCAGGAGGTTGTCGTACTGCAGAGAGAGGAGGGGAGAGTGACAGCCGTGCACCACTCCCCTTGGGCCCGCAGCCCACACCCTGGAGGCCCGGAGGCCCCCGCGGCAGCTCCGAGTCCTCCTGCACTGGCCGGCGGCCACGGAAGCGGGGGGGGGCCCGGAGGCTGCCAGGTCTGGTCTTGCTCCCGACGGGCGAACCTAACCCCCAGCCTCCGAACCCAGGGAGGGGAGACCCAAGGCCTGGGGCCTGCTGACCTCTGCAAGGCCCGTGCCGCCCTGACCAGAGGGGCTAGGAGGAGGGACGGGTGGCCACCTGGGGGCACCCTCTTGTGAGCTCGGGAGCCCTCCTCCTTTGGCCCCGTGGTTCTACGTTGCTGAGTCTGTGGTTGTCACTGTATTCAATTTGACTCGATTCAATTCAACTCGACTGTGCTCATTTTTTAAAAAAATTCCTTTTAACTGCAGCAAATATTCATTAAGCTTGATACAAAGTTGTCTGCCACTCTGGACAAAGCCACAAACCGGTGGGGACACAAAAACGGATGTACTCACAAATGTGCCGACCAGGCACAGCCTGCACACCCACACGCCCCTGGGGCCAGCGACAGGGCCAGAGAACCCCTAGCGAAGACCTGGGAAGAGAGGTCACCCTGGGCAGCCTTCTCCCCACAGCTGTAGGCCCCACGTACGAACCCCACCGCAGCCAAGTACGAGGGGGAAAAAAGCCACTGCCAACGGCTAAGAGTCAGCGTATCTCCCCAGTGCCTCCAGAAAGAACCCGGCTGCCACCCACAGAGCTGGGCCTCAGAGCCAGGCCCCCTCGGGCAGACCCTGCAGCCTTGCCGCCCAAGCAGCCTTCTCCCTAGGGCTCACATGGCACAAACAGCAGTCTCAGTCCCACCGTACCGGCTCCCAGCTGGGAGTGACACCGGGACACTCCCATAGCCCTTCACTTAAGGTCTTCTTTTGGCACATTCTCTGCTTCTGCTCTGTGAGGAACTCCCCAGGCCAAGACCGCCTCTGCTTAACAGTCCAAAGTTTATACAGGCTTCCGTGAGCCACCCCAGGTGTCTCAGGGGGCTGCAAGGCCAGTGAGACGGCTGCCTCCATCAACTCCACTTCCGAAACAGGAAAACTGAGGCTCAGACCTGCCCCAAGGCCACACCCTACTAGCTAGCACCACATCAGGACTGGTCCTCTAAGTCCTTCGAATGCAGCAGCCCCTCTAGTCTTGTCACGGAGCTGTAGGCTTCCCGTCACCACCGTCGCTGTCTGGGTGATTCCTGTCTGGGGAGCTGCACTGCACTGCTCCCTGTGGAAAGCTCCAGATGCTGTATCTCAGCTCTCTGCTCTTCTCTCCTCAGCATGCCTAGGACAACCCACAGCACAAAACACAGGCCCAGAAAGAATGTGTGACAAGGGGTGACACTGGGCTGTGCACAGTAAGGAAACTGCCCCGGCTGGTCCGGCCCAGAGCACTTCTCCAGAGGCACCACACCCGGCACGCTCACTCCAGAGCCTAACCGCGAACACTACCGTTAGCACCCCAGGGGGTTAGGGACACGCAAGAGAACCGAGTGCCTGCTTCTTCCCTCCCTGAGCAGAGACCATTCCCCGCCACTCACCCCCAGATGGAAGCCCCCTCACTGCTGAAAAGGACCCCAGACTCTCTCGGAGCCCCTCGAGGGAAAACTTGCCCCCGAGAGGCTGTCAACACCCGCAGAAAGGGAAGGCCCCCTCCTGTATCTGGTATCTTTCCAGGCTTAAGTCTTTTTCCAGGCTCACTTAACTGTCCAAATGGCAAGTCTAGCATAGCGAGCGCTGCCTGAACCCCTTCCAAGGCAGCTTTTAAAGCAGAGGATGAGCCACTTAACAAAAAGTAAGCCATTAACAAACGGAGCTGGTTTTAAGATGGTAACACTCGAGTACCGAGAAGCCAGGGCTCTCAACACAGTGAATGCGATGAAACAGCAGAGGGCGTGCACAGGACACTCAAGGGTGTGCGCACACACAGCCCCAGAAAGCAGAGCGCCCCGGGCACTGAGATCTGAGCCAGTCACGGCACGTACAGCTGCTTCAGAGCTGGTGGGGAGGGCACACCGCTTCCCTGGGACACCCCTGCCAAAGGCACTGGAGACCCCAACCCACCCCGACCGGCCATGGTTCGGGCAAGACGTCAGGCCAGGGGCAGAGTCCTGGGGCTGAGTCCCCTGCAGTCTGCACACATGGAGGCTGCGGACAGCTGAGGCCACCTTAGAGAGCTTCCCACATCTGGCTCCCCTCAAGTCTGGGCACAAAGGATACTTGAGGATAACAAAAGGGTGATGTTTTATTTACAACAGTAAGTAAGAGACAGAAGAAATTCAGTCTCTGAGAGATGATACAAGTAGTACTTTTGACTAAGCTCTGGGTGACTTTTAGATAAAATCTAGAGTCCGCCAATCAAATAAAGGAGAACTCGATATGTGGTCACTGGTTAGGATAAGCCACAACAACAGAAGCTAAACAATGAGAATGGATGATCGGTGAGAACAGAAACACGTGAAATCCTATTTAAATACGAGGATCACAGTAAAGGGTGAGGAGGGAGCGCAGGACTGTCGGTGAGCTCGTCACCCAAGGTGCGAGACAGGTGCGCTGTGGCTCACTGCACTCCTCTGCCCACTTCCGTGTTTCACACCCTCCAGAAGAGAAGCTCAAAGAACAAAGTATACTTAAGACCCCTGCTTCTCCCAGGCACTAAAAGCCAACAGTGACCAATGTCCATCCTGAATGCCATGTCTCCAAAAAGTTCAAAGCAGGAGCATCCTGGGCTTCTCTCGGAAAGTTAAGTATTCCAGAACGTCTGTAGACACCCGATTATAAAGACACCAGCCAAAAGCCGAAGACAGAAGCCTACCGGGAGACTCAGAACCCCCAAGCCAAGGGGGACGGTGTGCAGGGTACTGCTCCCACTGCTACCGTCTCCCTGCCCCAACACCGGGCTCCGATGTGAATTGTCCGGGCGAAAATTAACGATAGGAAATAAGAAAAGGAGACTGCCCTCACCCTCCGGCAGATGTGCAGGCGGGAGCCTCCTCGGCCCCAGCACTGGCGAGAAACTCCGACCCTGGCCACCAAGTGTTCAACCACCAACAGGTCAATGCTGGCTTCCCCTCCAGCCGTGCACCCCACAGGCTGGACTCCCAGGGCCCACGGCACAACTGCACATAGCACAGCACGTGCGATTCCCCTCAGCTGGGCTGTTCCTGACACACACGTACTCCCCCGACACCAGACACAGAAGCACACCCCCCCCCCACACACACACAGACACACATAGACACACACCATACAGACGCACACAAAGACACAGAGACACACACGGACACACACACACACACACACACACACACCCCACACCCGGACACTGCGTGCGTGCCACAGGCTTACATTCCCGTAGCAGTCCTCGTCATCTTCCGACATGGCCGGCAGGTAAGCGGTGAGCTTCGGAGGTGTCTGATGCTGCAGGTTTTCCCACGAGATGGACTCGAAGAAGGGGTGAGCCTGCAGAGGGCCGTACCCTCCCATTTCCTCGCAGCCTAATCGCTTCGTGGCATCTAAAACCTGAAACAGAAGTCAAAACGAGTCAGTGTCCGGAACAAAGACTAATCCTGACCGACAAATTCTTTCTGCACACTCTTCCCAATTCCCATCTCTGGCCACAGAATGGCTCCACGGCCCGCCCCGCCCTGCCACCACCCCACAGAGCGCCGGGGGGGGGGGGGGGGGTGGACGGCAGGTTCACCCCCTGGGCGGCTTCTCCTCTCTCCAGCCTCTATCCCTCCCCCCGGCACAGGTGAAAATAAATCAGAACTTAACGAATAACAACAAGTGTTCCTGGAGCGCCTGGGTGGCTCAGTCGGGTAAGCATCGACTTCAGCTCAGGTCATGATCTCACAGTTTGTGGGTTCAAGCCGCGTGTCCGGCTCTGTGCTGACAGCTCAGAGCCTGGGGCCTGCTTCGGATTCTGCGTCTCCCTCTCTCTCTCTGCCCCTTCCTCGCTCTGTCTCTATGCCCCAAAAATAAACGTTAAAAAAAACGTATTTTTGAGACAGAGAGACAAAGCATGAACGGGGGAGGGTCAGAGAGAGGGAGACACAGAATCGGAAACAGGCTCCAGGCTCTGAGCGGTCAGCACAGAGCCCGACGCAGGGCTCGAACTCATGGACCGCGAGATCGTGACCCGAGCCGAAGTCGTCCGCTCAACGGACTGAGCCACCCAGGCGCCCCAACAAGTGTTCTTTAAAATACACAATTAAAAATCCCACAACAAGAGCCAAATGAACACACTGGCTCTCGTAACAAAGACGCCCAGAATCCGTCTTGACGGTGAGCTATCAGAGACCAGGAACAGAATGCTGTGTTCTCCCGCCCACGCTTCATCTCCGAGGGCTCCACAGCCGTCACCTCCCAGACCCAGCCTCACGCCCCTGGACCCACAGAGCAACAACAAGCCGCCGCGGATGGCACAGGAGGGGCAGGCAGAGATGCGCTGACCCTGCTCCCCAAGGCCAAGGAAAGGGAAGGGAAAGGGAAGGTCTAGTGCCCATGCACACCAGGGCAGGGACCCTGCAGGCTCTAGAACAATCACACGTCCTTTTCCCGGGTACATCTGCCTACCTCTGCTATAGTACCTGAGGTGATCTTTAAAAGCTTCAGGTGGCAGATGTTAAAGTTGACATCCACAGATGTCGCTAACGTTTGCAGCCACATGCCGCTGGAATACACCCAGCTGCTCCAGCAACGAGTAATTTTAAGTGCCATGTACGTTGACGAGCACAAGCAAAATGATACAATCATCTCCTGTCTTATTAAAGAATCAGCCGTTTGCAAATTAAAAAGGGCTTACAGACATGAGACAGAAGATACAAATCTATCTATAATCATTATCAATCCCAAGACCTCCTTTTGTTAAACACAGGGGCCTGCAGTAAAGCTCCTGTGACCACAAGTTCAGAAGGACTCAGCATGTGGCCATCAGATCATCTTACCAGAAGAAAATTCAAAACATTTACCAAAAGTTTTTCCACAAGGTCTCTTGCCTTAGGGAAGAATTTTTCAGGAAAGTCATACTCCAGCTTAATGATCTTCTGAAATATAAGATATTCATTTCTGTAAAACAAGAAAAACCATCACTTCGCACAGAGCACACAAACCTCCCCTTTCCCGGGACAGCAGTCACCCTCTCTCCCTACAGAGACACTGTGGTCATTGAAGGACCACGCGGAAGTCCCCTCTACCCTGGCCCAGCCCTGAGGGCCGCCCCCTCCCACCTCGCTGTCAGCTGCTACAATGGTTTCAGGGGGCGGTGAGTGGTCTTACCCCGCTCGAAAAGGCGGCAGTCCTGCCACAAGCTGATATATTATACATCCGAGAGCCCAAAGGTCCGAACTTTAAGGGAGGGGGGAAAAACACAGAAGGAGGACATCTGTAAAATTTCAGTGAGAAGCACAGTTCACTTCTGCCCTATCGGCTCATACCACCCTATTTCGGTCTCTGATCTACTTCTCTCCGTTAAAACCAGGTCAGCGTGAGGGTGGGAACCTGCTCGGAACCCTTCTTGGGGGGGGCCTCCCTGGGGACCCAGGCTCAGAGGACCCCACACACAGCAGGCACTACTGGGCCAGGCCATGCAGCCGTCCCTACAGACCCACCACGTCTGGTGGGGGCTACCTACTTCCTCACAGGGCCAACGTGGTCCTGAGGAGGGAGGAGAGGCCATTCCTGACCACAGGAAACACGAACACTGACGGAAAAGCACCTTCTTCTAATGCAGGGGGAGGGAAGGTGGCCCGCGCCCCGGTCACCACAGGTTGGTACAACTGGGAATAAACTCAGATTCTCTCATAACTCACTTAGAGTTTACCTCCGGGACACAGACGCAAGCTCACGTGTGCCAAGGAGCCAAATCAGACAAACTACAGAATGTGCACAAAGCAACGTTTAACTGTTTCCGTTCCTGACCTTGCTGTGAAGAGCCCTGCCCCTCCTTTAAAAACACTCTGATTACACACTGAAAAAGAAACCGTTCTGGGGCACCTGGGTAGCTCAGTCGGTTAAGCATCAGACTTCAGCTCGGGTCACGATCTCACATTTCATGAGTTCGAGCCCCGCGTCAGGTTCTGTGCCTACAGCTCAGAGCCTGGAGCCTGCTTCGGATTCTCTGTCTCCCTCTCTCTCTGCCCTTCCCCAGCTCATGCTCGACCTCTCTCTCAAAATAAGTAAACATTAAAGATGTTTTTTTAATAAACAAAAAAATTAAAACGAAACAGTTCTAAAATTCCCTAAGTTGTTTCCAGAGCCAGGTGGCAGGGACAGACCCTGAAGGAGGTGCGCTCCTTGCCCGTGATGTTGCCGCCCATTTCCCACCCCGTTCACGCTCTCTGCTCAGTGTCTGAGATCTACTTTGCATATTTTATTTCCCCTGAAAGTTCTGCATTCTATTCCCAGCTCAACACTTCAGAAGCATCCAGATGCAATATACCGCCTGCCCCCCCCCCCGCTGCCTCCCCGTCCAGTCGTCCAGTCCTAGACCTACGAGGGCTCATGGGTTGCTGGATACAGCCAGCTTCTGGGGGAGGCTGCAGCCTGGCGTTCAGAAGATGGGGCTGTAGAGTGCAGGTGGAAGGCACTTGACATGGGTTAAAAAGTACAACAAATCAGAAATCTGAGGCACAACATATGGATGAAGGACGTTTATAAAATGAATCTATATTCTACCCAGTAACTAGATTTTACACTTGGTTTTCTCTACCGTTTAGGTCAAATGGGGATCCACACAAAACAAACGCAACAGAAAAGCATCGGCCCAGTGGGGGGGCAGCGGCCAGAGACGAGGTGCAGGGCTGCGGGCCAGACGTCATCTCTAGGAAGCGGGACACCCGACAGAGCCGGCCCCTGGGCTCCCCTCGCCTCTGTGATTCATCTGAGTGTTCAACACCAGCAGCTATCTTACCATTTAAAGTGGTTTTTGAATAGAATAAAAACTCAAGGGGGAAGGCAGGGTAAAATTTCTGGAAAGCAATATGCACCAAGGATCTTAAAATACGAAGTCAGACCAAGTCATTCCACTTCCTGAAATCCACAAAGAGGAACGTGGGGCAGCCCTGGTGCCCCCCGGCAGACAAGGGGCAGGAGCACCCTTCCTCCCGGGACACAGGATGTGCCGCACCTGGCAGACACGCCAGACTGTGCAAATCAATGAAAAGCACCTCTGAGTCCAATAACAGAGGAAGAGCTCAATGAGCTCCGTCAGATGCACATGCCGGAAGCACACGGCTGTGAGACGTCCGCAGACCATTTCGGTGATGTGGGGAGGTGTCTGCTCCATGATCTCAAGGAGCAGGGCTCAAACCTGGTCATTTAGCAGGACTCCAGTTGAAGAGAAGTCACACGAACACACAGAAGACAGGCAGAAATAACTGGAAGGACGCGCCAGATCACTATCTGGTGTCCATAAGCAGGACGCAGACTATGACTGTTCCCGGTCTTTTCTTCTCCACGTTTTCTAAGAGTTCTTTACAATACAAAGGTGTCCCTTTTAGAATCAGAAAACTACTAACTATTTACGAATGAATACCACACAACTTAAACGTTTAAAAGCATAAAAAGATGCTCAACAACGTCTCCCTCACAGCACTCTCCCCGCGGCCGGGACACCCACCGAAGACGGTTTAAACGGCAGGCAAGCGAATGTGGGCAGACACCGTCCTTGCAGCTTCCACACAGAAGGCGGCCACGGTGTCTTCCTGATCTCTCCCGGTAGAACCCAGACACCTTCCCCCATCGGCACTAAAGGGCTGCTTCGTCCTAAGTGCCCCAAATCGAGGACAAGCTAGTCCTCAGGCAGCAGCGACCTCGGCTTTGAGAACCTGGCCACCAGCATCCACCACCCAGAGGGTCTCTCAGCCTCTGCGCGGGGGACACCAGGGGCCGACTCATTCTTGCTGGGGGGCCATCACCGCACCGCACGATGCTGGGGAGTGTCCACCCACCGGACGCCACTAGCACTCCTTCCTCGCTCCTGCCAAGCTGTGACACGGAACCGTCCAGACACGGTCAAACACGCTCCAGGGGGCAGAACCGCCTCAGCTAAGAGGCTCTGCCCTACATGGGGTAAAAGCTCAGAATGTGCTGACCGAATTGAAACAAAAACAAAGAACCGGGAGACTGCTAAGATGCCCACCGGCAGCATGTGCGCCCTGGGGCTCCACCCCTCAAGAGTTCTTAAGAAGCGGTCACGCTCAGAAACACAGGGCCACCCCCAGAACCACTCACCCCTCTGCCGCCTCTGACGGTGCCGTCTTTCTAGCAAAGGGGCCCCTCGTGGCCATTACGGGACACTGACGGCGTGGCCGCAGTGAGGATCCGGGGAGAAGCTGCAGCCACACAACCTATCATCTGGAAGTGCTCTCCAAACTGAGACCCCAGACGCCACTGCCGCCTCAGGCCCACCCAAGAGAGCCCCCCCAGCTTCTCCCTGCTCCTGACCAACGGCACCCCACCCCCTCTCTCCCACTGCACCTCTGCTCCTTGTGAGCAGAGCCTCACTCGTGCACTTCTGATACTCAAAACTCAAGCCCCCGCCTGGGCCCGACCCAGTTCTGAGCACTGGGGAGGGATGGCTCACGCTGGCTGTGCCCGGCCAGGAAACCGCCTCCCCCACACGATGCCTTCCGGGCCTCTTCCCACGGTCCGCAGAGTCAGGCCACTGGCAGCACTAAGGACCCCAAGGCTCAGGGACACAGCTAGGAATGTGGACCTCCCGGCCCCACTTTCCCCCACTGAATAGTTGCTTCTGAAGGAACAAGATCAAATATCAAAGCATAAAGCAACAATGGTCCCGGGAAGTGTATTGTGTAACAATAAAGCAGCACAGAGGTTGGTTATCAAAGGCCATAAAAGGCACTCTCTTAACTAATTAACTTCATATGAAAAAACACACGTTAATAGCCACTGTAGAGAAAAGAGAATATTCTGGATCAGATGAAAGCGGGTTACCTTTTACAGGCCGATTTCTCTGTGAGCAGCTCTGGAGACACATACTGGGCTGTTCCTACAAACGAGTTGGCCCTGGCTGATGAGAGGAGGGAAAAGGGAGAAAGGTCACGCTGAGACACAAAGCATTTGTCATCGACGCTGCACCCTGGACGTTCATCCATCAGGATGTCGTGGTTCACGTGGGCCTAAGTGGGGATCTGTCCCAGTACTGGCCCCCTGGTCACGTGGAATCAGACTAAACAGTCCCAAGAGCCTACTTGTCCAGGGCCCTCCCCTCGAACCCCCTTCTTGGACTCTCCGTCCAAGGCCGGCTCAAAGGTCACTTGCTCTGTGACAGCAGCCCTGGCCACCAGGGCAGCCCCTCCAGACCACCGTGGCGCGTGTTCTCTGGGCACCTCTCACTGACCCGGCGGTGTCAGCTGGCAGCGTCTCGAAGAGAGAGGGCTTGTCCGTTTGGTCCACGAATGGTGCCTCAAACAGACCCAGGCACACGGCAGGCACAGATGGGACACACGTACACGTGGGAAAGGACCGGTCCCCTGAAGGCCACAGGCCTCCTTAACCAACAGCTCAGGGAAGCTAGGGGTTGCAGGTGGAATAAGACCTGGGAGTCCCGGCCAGGGAAGCTTCTCGATACCCCACTGCTGCCAGTACCGCCTCTAGGACTGTGCAACACAAGGATCACCAGGTTCGCCCACAGACTCAGAGGCTCAGTGGCAGCAGGAGCCTCTAGACCCGCTCACCGCCAAACAGGATGTCCCAATACCTGTGTCACCCCAGTGGCTCCCAAGGACCTCGGGGGCTCATCAGCAGCTGAGCGGCCCTGACCAAGCAGCGCCGAGGGCGCAAGTCTGCCCGCACCACCACATTGCTCCGGAGGCACCCCCAAGGGGTGTCCTCTGACATCGGAGACCGTGCGGCCACTCGGCCCTTCCCCGTGACCAACGGACACAGGACCGGGATTCCCGCACGAGAGGTGCCCACCGTCTGAGAGCAAAACACTTCCCTCAGGAGCGCATGCAATGCTGCAACCCTTCCAACGGTTCCCTGGAGATGCCCCACCTCACCTGCCGTCACCTGCTTTGCCACTACCTCCCACACTGGCCCCACATCAACGGCACTCTGTACCCAGCACTAGACGGCTGCTGGCAAGGCCGTGGTGCTGCTCGGACAGGCCCAGGGAGGAGACCACCTTTCCCTGCAGCACGTTCCAGCACGGCCCCGTCTCCTAGCCCGGCACCCCATAGCAGACAAGAGACACAACACCACAGTCGAACATCATTTTGTTCTGGACAAATAGGCTGTGTGACCTAGCCTGACCCCTCTGCAGATCAAGCAGTTCTTTTTCTCAGTATCTTCAGTGATCCACACCAGAAAGTATTTGTCCCTAAGGACACATCTCCCTGAACCAACCTGAGAGGTAAAACCTCACACCAACACACCTACCACCAAATGGTCTCTAGTCGGCCAGGCCCCTTCTGAAACCAGGTGACACACAGAGCAGTGACCACCCCGTGCAGGGTCCTGCTGGGTGGGCTTACTGATGAGGGCCCCAAGTGCTCTACTCGGGGTTGTCACATGGGGACATGTGGGCCCCCAAGGGATGTCTGGCAATGTCTGGAGACATTTCTGGCAGACACCACAGAGGAGAGGGAAGGGGGGGCTACTGTCACCTAATGGCCAGATGCCAGGGGTGCAGCTAAGCACCCACAGAGCACCAAAAAGCAGGAATCCTCCAGCCCCCAAAGAGCCCAGATCTTGAGTGCCCTCTGTACAGCCTCACTGGGACCGCACCCTCCTATCCTCCAAAAACACAGACCAAGATAGAGCAGGAGCAGCCAGCTAGGTTCTGGAAAATTCTGGAGGAGGGGGAGCTGGGGAAGGAAGATCAGCTGAAAGTGCCTTCGTCTTTCTTTCTCAAAATCGCCTACTCTGTTCTATGTTCGGTCCAGGGGAAGCAACCTTCTTCTTCTGCACTGACCACGAGGCTCTGTACTGGGCACCTCAGCCTGGTCCTGACACAGAAGTGATTGGGGGTTACAGCTACCTAGGACAAAACACAACAGACCTATGTTTGGCGTGTCTACAAAATTCTTGACGGTATATGGCTATAAGCAACACAATACCCGAGTTAAAATACAAAAAGAAACCAGGGCCCCTGGCCACACCAATGCAGCATATGGTCATCTGGACTGAGAGGCCCATTGGTCATGGTGGCCATCATATCCTGCTCACCATCCCTGGGGCTGCCTCAGAGCTGGAGGCGCTTGCCATGGGGGACTTCCTGACTGTTGGTCCAAAGGCCTCCAAGGGCAGACGCCCAGGAGGAAGACAGACAAAGCCAATGTGCTGGCTCTTCCCCACTTATCCTCATATATGGCCCCCGTCCTCCCGAGTACTGAAGCCCTGGAGCCAGCAGGAGCCCCAGAGGGAGGCGAGGAGAGTGTGAGAGCCTACCTGAAGCTGGTCCTCCTGCCTCACCCTTATCCACCAAAGTGGTTTCCCTGTGCCCTGGACCCCCCCCCCCCACCTGCCCCACCTCCACCCGGGGAGCAGAGGGGCTCACGGTCCCATCGAGGAGACCCAGCCCTGTTGCTTCCTCAGCCCTGCTCTCTGTAACTGGTCCCCTCATTAAGTTGTTTTCCTGTAGAGACTCTGCAGCCACATTTGCATCCTGCCAGGACCCCAAGAGATACTGCCAAGAACAATGAGGTGATTCATATGAGGAAAAAAAAGAAACTGAGAACCGAAACCAAATGAATCCATTCAATGATGCAATGAATCAAAGAAACGCAAACGAACACACAAAAGCCTATCAGATCAGCAAAGGCACAAAAGGAAATACACAGTGCTGGCAAGGATTTGAGGAGACACACACTCACCGTGCTACCGGTGGCGATACGGAATGGTGTAATTTTCAGGGGAGCAGTTTTCCAATAAGCATCAAAATCCAGAGAGCACAGGCTTGCGCTCTGACCCAGCAGTTCCACTCCCGGCACCCGAGCCTCAGGACGGATCCGGCAGTGACAGCAGGACCACACGCAACGCAATGGCCCTGGGAACCCTGCCTGGTACTTCACTGCCTCTCGTGTGCTCCCATCCTGCATAGGAGTCATGCGCGGCTCCTGTCATTTGTCTTTTGTTAATGCTGCTATTGAAAAGTTCTGGAAATGTATTTTTGTATGGAAAGATGTCTGTGATGCATAATTAAGTAAATTAAATCCAGCTATCAAAACAGTACATAGTGGGGCACCTGCGTGGCTCAGTCGTTTAAGCGTCCATCCCGCTCTTGATTTTGGCTCAGGTCATGACCTTAACAGTTTGTGAGTTCCAGCCCCGAACGTTTAGAGACGTTTGTGCCTCTAAATAGCTACATGATGCCCAAAATAAAGTCTAAAAGGGGCTACACCATCCCCACCCCCGCCCATGGCTAGGCTTCAGTGACTCATGATGTAATTAGGACTGTGTTGCTGTTTTACAGTCTCTGGGCCTGGGTCTGCTGGTCTCCCGTGACACCTGCTGCTCCCTATTACCAGGAGCCTGTGCCCATCTTCTTGAAGGCGGGACTTCAAGTCCCTGGGGAGGTGTGAAATCACCCCCTTGGAAAGGAGCTCTCCTCTAGTCCTGAGATGAAGGAGGCCTCTGGCATACGGAAAAGAACAGGACTGCCCTCAGAAAAACGTTTGAAAGGCATACAATAAAATAGGACTATAAATGACCAAAGTGTCAAAATACTGGGGTAGTGAAAGCGTGCCACAATGATGCCAGGCTCTCTGTATCAGCGCGGTAGGTCATGAGGCCCATCAGGTCTAAAGGCAGGAACTCGGAAGCAGCGAGGAACACACAGAACAGAGCAAGACTCTGTGACAACCTGTTGCCCACCTTCGTAATTAAAGGAAACATTCAATTTCACTGAAAGGTTGGTGAAAATCAGTCACTTTCTCCTCCCCAGCTTCACGAGAGCCGACTTCCGTGTGTGACACGAGGGTAAGAGCCCCCAAGAGAGCATGAGAAGCGCAGAGAGAATCTGGTTACCTCCCCCAGAGGCTCAGAGATTAACCGAAGGCCAAACTGCTCCACCTATTGGAAAACCAGGCCCAGAAACCCACCGTTAGTCAGAAAGCTGCCTATTCCACACCACTAACCCACTAAAAGTGGGCCACAGGGTCAGGGTAAAGAAGAGGGTCTTGGGCTGTGCTGCTGTCTCCACCCTGAAAGTGATTCAAGCAAAGTGACCAGCATCCCAGGCCGTGAAACACTCTGGCCACCACCTCGGACTCGGAAGTGCCTGTGAGGAAGGACAAGCCCCAGGGAGTGTTCCTGAGGTCAGAGGACACCCACCCTCTCTGCAAAGCTGAGAGTAAAGAACTACAGTGTCTTACTCATAAGCCCCCAAGCGAAGCAAGCACACACACTCCCCAAAAGAGGCTTCCCTCTTGGACAAAAGATGAGCAAACTGAATACAGCAACACATCAACAGGAGTACGCACCACGACCGAGTGCCATTTATCCCAGGAATGCAAGGGTGGATCAACATACAAAATTCACTCAGGGGCGCATGGGGGGCCCAGTCAGTTGAGCGTCTGACCTCGGCTCAGGTCATGATCTCACAGTTCACAAGTTCGAGCCCTGCATCGGGCTCTGTGCTGACAGCTCAGAGCCTGGAGCCTGTTTCAGATTCTGTGTCTCCCTCTCTCTCTGTCTTCTCCCACTCACACTCTGTCTCTGTCTCTCTCTCAAAAATAAATCAAAACATTAAAAACAAAAACAAAAACAAAAACAAAACCAATATATTACATATCATTAGAATAAAGAACAAAATCCACATGATATCTCAGTAGATTCAGAAAAAACATCTAATAAAAATTCAACACTCCTTCATGACAAAAATACATCACAAAGTAAGAAGAGAAAGGAACCTCCTCATAGTCAAGGCGTCTATCATCAGCCTCGATGGTCAAAGACTGAAGCTTCTCCCGGAAGATCAGGAACAAGACAAGGATGGTCAATTCCATTCGACATCGTCCTGGAAGTTCTGCCAGGCCCGTCAGGCAACAAGAGATAAAAGGCATCCGGAGTGGAAAGGAAAAAGTAAAAAGTATCTCGAATCACACACGGCCTGATCTTCTATGTCGAAAGTTCTGAGAATTCACTACAAAACAGTTACAACTAACAGATCCAGCCAGGCTGCAGGACGCAAGGTGAGAGCACAAAAGCAAATGTATTTCTACACGCTTGCAACGAACAATGTGAAGGTAAAATTCAGAAAACAATTCCACTTACGATAGACTCCAAAATAAAATACTTAGGAATAAATTTACTAAAAAAAAGAGGAAAGCTTGTACACCAAAAACTAAGACAGACTTTGGAAAGAAATTACAAGACCTAAATGGAAAGACACCCCCCACGCCGACCCCACCCTGACCCCAGCCGGCGTTCACTCAGCACGACGCGTCCTACTCCATCGATGCTAGTGTGGACCAGAACTCCACTCCTCTTTAAGACGAATACTGTTTACCCATGTGCACGCCGGGCACCTGAGTTGTCTCCACTGTCTGGCTATCGTACATAAAGCTGCTATGAGCACTCCTGTACAGTGCTTCTGTGGACACGTCTCCACAGCGCTCAGATACATCTGCGAGAAGAAGTGCTCACTTACAAGGGACGACGCTTAACGTTCTGAGGAACTGCCAGCCTTTTTTCAAAGTGACCGTACCATTTGACATTCCCACCTGCACAGCACAGGGTTTCCATTCCTCCACACCCTTGCTAACGCCTGATATCAGCGTCTGCCCTATTTCTTTTTTTTTTAATGCTTACCCTTGAGAGAGAGCGCCAGCATGTGTGCGCATGAGCGAGGGGGGTGGAGGGGGGAAGGGATCCAAAGCGGGCTCTACGCTGGCAGAAAGGAGCCTGATGGGCGATGGGCTCACTGGAACTCATAAACCGGACCAAGCTGACCAAACTGAACCGTGAGATCATGACCTGAGCCACCCAGGTGCCTCATTGTCTCTCCTTTTGATCAGAGCCATCCTAGAAGATGTGAAGTGGTATTCAGTGTGGTTTTCATTTGCATTTCCCTAATGACACTTAGCACCTTTTCATGTGTTTATTGGCCATTTGCTTTGTCTTCTTTGGAGAAATGTCTATTCAGACCCTTTGCCAGCTTCTACATTTTTAACGTATTTTCTTTTTCTCTTTTAAAGTTTATTTATTTATTTTGAGAGGAGAGCACGAGCAGGGGAGGGGCCGAGAGAGAATCCCAAGCAGGCTCCACTCTGTCAGCGTGGGGCCCAACACGGGGGTCAAACTCCTGAAACCATGAGACTACAACCCGAGCTGAAACCAAGAGTCAGACGCTCAAACAACTGAGCCACCCAGGGGCCCCAATTTCATTTTACTTCTTGTCTTATGAGTTCTTCAGGCACTCTGGGCTAAGTCCCTTACCACATACATGTTTTGAAAATGTTTTTTCCTGCTTCGCTTTCTGAATGGCATCATGGCACAAGTTTCCCAACTGGATTCAGTCTATGTTCCTTGTGCTGCCCGTGCTCCGGATACCATATCTAAGAAAGCGCTCCCTGCCTAACTCATGGTCATGGAGATTTACGCTATGCCTCCTCTCAGAGTCTCAGCTTCTAGAGTCTACATTCAAGTTCACTTCAGAGCTAACTTTTGTGTATTATGGTGTGAGGTAGGGGTAAATCATGTTCTGGGGGGTGCTTGGGTGGCTCAGTCGGTGAAGCGTCCGACTTCGTCTTAGGTCACGATCTCACACTTCGTGGGCTCAAGCCCCACAGTGGGCTCTATCCTGACAGCTCAGAGCCCGGAGCCTGCTTCAGATTCTGTGTCTCCTTCTCTCTCTGCCCCTCCCCTGCTTATGCTCGCTTGTGCTGCACTCGCTCTCTCAAAAACAAACATTTAAAAAATTTAAGTAAAACAGAACAAATCAAAAACTCCATGTATCATAGCTATGACTAAACAAATACCAATGTTGAGAAGACGAGAGTAAACCATTTCTGATGTTAAGAGTTATATATGCTGGTATAAGTATAGGGACTTGACTTTCCCCTCTATCATGTGAACTCTTCTTCTGTGGTGGGTGGGGCTGTCCTGCCCACACTACAGTGGGGGCGAGGCAGAAATGCTGGGGCAGGTCCTCGAGTCCACAGCACACTGGGTGGGGGGGATCTGATGCCGCTCTGAGGGTCTCGATGATGGCCCTCCACAGAAAGTACAGCTGGAGTGAGTGACAGAAGTGACTTCGGCTCTGTAGCCTCCCCCTCCAACCCGTCTCTGGTCATCTCCCACTGCACACCTGCCAGACCTCCCCTCCTGTTTGGCGAGTGGAATCTCCATACCTGGCCGCATACCAGAAAGGCCTACATAGCTCACGACATGAGTTTCTAGACACAAACCCCAAGTCCAAACCTCTATGGCATCCCAAGCTCCCCAAGTCTCTACCAAAGACAGCATAAGCCAGTGACGCAGCCACAGACAAGGGGCTTGCTCTGCATGATTAAGTTGCCCCTGCCCAGACACGTCTGTGGGAGCTTGGTTAGAAGTCACAAGTCCTCTGTGCCATAAAGTCCTCATCAACCCCACATACCCTCAACAGCTGCCCTGCTGTTTCCTATCCTGCTCCTTACAGTCACAAGGCCACTAGGATGCCACAGGAAGCAATAAGGGAGAGACAGAGGGACAACCCACTGGGACAGAGGTCTGTGAAGAGACAACCTGCCTCTTCTAGGAGGGTAGAACATGCTCACAGGACAGTTAAGGAACCTGGGCCGTGTCTCCACCAACGCTTGCTCTCTGGAAGCCTAAGATGTTCTATGGAAATCATCTCTGCACAAAGGTTTAAAAAAAAAAGCTAATGCAAGAATAAATTCTAAGAGCCTGAACTACTTGAAACAGAAAGCGAGAGCAAGTCACTAACACCAATCATTCACATAGTTACACGTTTTCCCTCTTCCTCTAGAAGGGTGGGAAAAAGCCAACTCATCTATACATACAAGCAACTGTCCCTGGTTTACAACGTAAAGACGTCTACACTTCTACTCCCAGAAAGAAGAAATGCAGGCTTATTTCTCCAATGCATTTAAATTCATCTCATTTAAAAAAAAAAAAAAAATTCATCCCATTTTTTAAAATGGCTATAAGGTACCAGGACTAGCTTGTGCCAAATATCAGGTTGTGAGGCAAATGGACACAGAGGAAAAACAGACAGCACAGACCCCGAGGTGGCTGGCTCCCAAGGCTGACAGGGGGAGCCCCATGGCGGACGGTGACTTGTCTCATGGAAAGTGACACATGACGGGACAAGGACGTTTGGGGCCATGGAAGTTCGTGCTTGGCTCGTGTGTGTCATGGGCCACGCCTACGGTCATGGGTTATACCACGTCCACAAAACACGACCGCCGGCCGACACAATGTTCCTGTGCAACAGCGATGAGTCAGGTGGATCAAGGTTTTGGGGCATCTCACAAGTGCCCAGAGAACCTCTCCAAGGTGGGAAGGAGGGACAGGGAGCTGCAAAAAGAAGGTGAGTGGCACCAGGACTAAAATTTGTCAAGAAACAAGAGTATCTTCCTTGATTGCGAGTTGTTTCAGCCCCAAAAGGGTGGTGCTTTAAGATTCTCGAAGAAGGTCCCAAATCCGAGATGCAGTCTTGGCGATTCAATGAGAGTCTGCGCAAACATCTTCCCAACACTGAGTTTGAAAACATGGGGCTGCAAAAACACCAGGAAAGGAAACAGAAGGCACCCTGTGGAACAGAACCTACCGAGGCCCAGGCAGGCGCAGCCAGGAGGAGGGGACCCCAGACATCAGCCCAGCAGCTGCCCTACGTGTGGTCGCCAAGCAGGCCTCAGTCCGACCTGAGGCGGAGCAGACCTGCCTGGCTGAGCTGCAGGGCTCCTCGGAAGCCGAGCTGCTCGCGCTGTGGCATGGAGCTCGCGGCTCCCCTCCTCCACAGGAGGGCCGCTGCAGCAAAGCGGAGGTTTCCATCTGAATCTCCCTTCCGCCAACGACCCCAGCAGTCGCACCTGCTCCGGCCGCTCCCCAGCCCGTCCATCACGGCCCTCTCACGGGTCCCCACAGGGCCTGGCAGAGCGGAGCACACTGCCCTAGCCTCTCGGGCCAGGGTGGCTCTGTCAGTTACACTTGTCCTGACTCAAGGTTCATTTTCAAGGTCCCTGATTAATTTCAAGGTCCCCACTGGCTAGCTAAGACACTCAAGGCCCACTGTACTGTCAGCAACTCGTCTTCAGGTGATGGAGTGGCCACAATACATAACCCGGCACCGGGAATCACCCTAAATAAACAGTGACTGGGATGGCTTGCAATTGTAAATGTGCACTTGACTAGCAGCTTAAAAATCAGCCCCTACTCGTTCTTTGAGTTCGTAGAACCTCACCATCATCGGGGTGCCTGGGCCACCACTGGCAGCTACACAGAGGAGATGGGAAGACAGGCAGATGGCGGGCACTGGGACGGAGACCGTGCTCTCACAGTTACAAGCCACAGTGCCACGGGAAGAGCCGGGAGCTGATCCCACCAACTCCACACCCCTGCTCAGAAGACCAGGAACAAAGCACCATGGCATCTTCCAGGACTCGGGGCGGTGAGCCCCAGTGGACACTTGCAGGTGCTCACAAAGACCTGGGACGACAACATGCAGAGTGGCTGGCAACCCAGCACCCCCTACTCAAGGCCAGGCAGACCAACCACAGGCCTAGAAACCTAGTCGCCTCCCCCCACAGTCCAGACCAGACAAAACCGCCCAGACCTCCAGCGAGAGCCACCACGTGAGGCAGGGCCTTCCCACGTGAAAGCTTCAGCAACTATCTTACGACAGCACAGGTGTTACAAACATGTCACTAACAATGAAGACAGTACAACACAACACATTTCTAAGAAGTTGTTTTTGATCTCAAGCACTGAGCCAGGACCTGCTGGAAACAGAGCACTCACACACCTTGTTTACTCTCCGGGGATAAGACTTTCGCTGTTCCAAAATCTGTGATCTGGATGTGCATGTCTTCATTTAACAAAATGTTTTCTGGTTTCAGGTCCCTGTGAAAGCAGATTTTTTACATTTGAGGTGAAATATTTAAACAGTTATGCTATTACACACTTTACAATTTTTCACTGAAAACAAAATGGACTGATTAACGCTTATAACCTTTATGGACCGACAACCAAGAATGCGAGTCTTTTTAAAAAGTTCACAATGAACAAATATTAACTGCACTTAATGAGTACCTTCAAATTACATCACTTCAAAAGTACATCTATCATTTTCAATAAACTTTTTATTAAAGTGTAACCCATCATTTTTAGCCCATAAAAGGAAGATCTTTGAAACCTACTGTGGTCATCATTTCACAATATATTTTAGTCAACCATCCTGTTGTACACCTTTGATTTACACAGGGACGAATGTTGTTCGTTATTTCTCAATGAAACCAGAAAAAAGAGTTAAAATGATAAATTCTGTTATATGTCTTTTACCACAATAGAAAAACGATCAGTAACCACAACAAAAAGAGCTCGTATGAACACTTTTAATTTGACAATGTCAGAAAGTCACGGAAAATAAGATCAGAAATAAGTACACACAAAAGCTATTAGGCAGGAAATAAAAGCACCCAGTCAGGATGGCTGGGAAGGCCACCCACCCTCCCAGCAAACACATCTGACCAACATCACCTGGGAAGTCTCATCAACTTCTCAGATCTCACAAGGAGGCCTCCCACCACTCCAGAAAATAAAGCAGAGCTGACCCTGGGGCCTGGGGAGCAAAGCCCACAGGCCCCTGGCATGGTACCTGTGAATGATGCCCTTGCCATGCAAGTACTCCAGAGCCGACACCATCTCGGCCGTGTAAAACCGGGTGCACGTCTCATCGAATGAGCCAATTTTGCGAATGTATTTAAGTAGTTCTCCATTTTTGGCATAACTAAGACCAAAGTCTAAATATCACGTAGTTAAGGAAGAGTGCAAAAGTCATTCTTTTAAACTAACCTTACAGCCCAATAGGAATTTCTTCAGTTTCATTTATTTACTTGGGGACGGGGGAGGGGCAGAGAGAGAGAGACAGAATCCCAAGCAGGCTCCACATTCAGCGTGGAGCCTGACTCAGGGCTCAATCTCATGACTGCGAGATTGCAACCTGAGCCGAAATCAAGAGTCAGATGCTTTACCAACCAAACCACCCAGGCGTCCTAGAATATTTTTCATTAATGAAAACTGAAGGTACCTGTGTCCTAAGACAGCTGTCCCTCTTCAAGTCGGACCATGGCATGATCATACACACAGCTGCTGGGTGTGACAGGAATCCCTGGCCCCAGCTCCACGAACAGGCCCCAGCATGGGTTTCTCACCAAGAACACAAAGACACCCATCCCTCATTCCGACTGCCACTTCTGGACCCCACCATCTCCACAAAACACCCACGGGCTCAGTGAAGGGAAGCCACCAGAGACGGCAGAGCCCGTGGCACAAATGCCTCTTTGCAGCCAGGGGAAAGGGCCCTCTGTCATAACAGAGCCTCCAAACCTGCATCACGACAGGCACACACATACTGGGCACCCACTGCTTTCCACGGTGTGCTAAGAGTCAACTCATGTAACGGTTTCTCAAATGCAAGCTCCTTTCCACATATAAAGCAACGTGTTTCATAAAGAAATGCCACTTTCAGAGTGCTGGGGACAGGGGTGACGCCCCTAAACGAACCAACAGAAAGCCCTCTCCCCACTGCAGCAGCCCGTTGGTACTAGACCAGGTCACTGCTCCCCTGAAGACGGAACCACTGGGAAGAGCCCAGTGTGCATGTGTGTCCTGCCTGGACAGCCTCACCTCTCTCTCTTGAAACCGCCTCCTCACCCCCAGAACAACCTGCACAGGAGCCAAACCACAGGTCGGGCCCGAGCCCCAGGTACTGGACCAGTCGGCAGCATCTGGTCTGGCTGCCAAGGACCCTACCCCAGAAACCCTGGGGCCCTGGGGGGGGGGGGTCTGCCTCTCTGCTCACTGGCAACACCCCATGTGCCACTCTCTGTGTGGGGGTGACTTGGGCTCAGGCCTCGGAACTCTCCCCTGCTGAGCACGCTGTGGGGGGCCGACCAGCCTGCCAACACCCCTCCCACCACCCCCCCCGACCCTCAGTTTGTGAGCTGCCCTGACTCTTCGCGGAGCTCTGCTGGCAGCCGCCCAGCAGCGGCCGGCACCTACAGATGCGTCGAATGCCAACGCCACGCACACTCCCAGCCTAGCCTCTCCCTCAGACTCTTCCAGCTCACCTACAGCAACCCTGCGCACCCCGACTCTGAGGCCTCACACCCGGAAGCCACCCTGACCGCACTGCCCCTCGCCCGGCTCACCTGCAAAAACCTTCACAGTGCAGCGCCGGCCACGGTCACGGCAAACGGCTGCTCTGCTCTAGCCTCTCCAGGCTCCCCCGCACACTTGGAAGAAAATCTGTGATTCTCGCCAGGCCTCTGAGGGAGGAGGAGCTGCCCCTGCCCAGCCTTTTCACCCCACCTGCACAGACACGCTCCTGCCCTTGCTCCGCCCAGGACTCGGGCCAAAGTCCATGGGTCCCCTCAGACCAGCAGGCTACAAAAGCAGCACCTTCCGGCGCCCTCTCACCAGGCCCTTACTACCTTTGTTCCCTCAACACATACCACATGGGCGCCCATCATCAGCGTGTGCTAACTCCTGCACAGGATGCAAGCTCCGGGAGCGCTTCCCTTCTTGACTGGCATACCCCCATCACCTGGCACTCAACAAGAACTTCTCAACAAAAGGACAAGTTCAGCTGACAGTTGAAGGAGCCAGAAAATGGTGTCGAAGGGAGACAGGGATAGAGCAAAGCTTCAACCCAGAGGAGTCTGTGTAGAAAGAAGAAAGGGGAAAGCCCGGGGCAGGGGGTGTGTGTGGGGGGGAACGGAACAGCCAAGCCCTCACACGGACCAGCTTTAGCGCCAGGCAGCTGAGGAGACCGGAGGGCAGGAGGGAAAGAGCTAATATCAAGACTGAGGTTTAAGCCCGAACAAGTCCTGAAGCAACTACATTTGACAGCCTCCTTCTCTCAGTGGAACAGAAGCCAAGAGCATCTGCTGGGACTGAGGACAAGAGTCACTGGGACACATAGGGGCCGAGGAAGTCCTGGTTGGGAAAAACTACAGGAAAAGTCCGTGGAGTGAGGAGAAACTGGCCAGCCAGGCCCCATGATGGGCAGACCCTGGGACAAGCTAGACAACACAGTCGTGCCCCGCCCCCCCTACCATGGTGCCCTACCTCCCGGCTCCCTAAGCAGAGGTAAAAGAAGGGGGAAAGAAAAACATTGCCCCAGGGGTTAGAGAAGTCAGGGAGCAGGAAAGGCCCTGAGAGGAAACAATCAGCAGGGTGTGACAGCCCTGCCTGAGAGCCAGAGGCACTGAGGGATCACAGCCATCCACAGGCCACAGCAGACTGGGGAGGGTCCATGGGGAGGGGGAGAGGAGAGGGCCTGGGGAGGGGAAAGAGTCTGGGTCCCTGCGGTTACTCCCTGGACTTCGCACTTGGGGGTTAAGCCTGGTAAAGACGTGCATTCCAAACAAACCCCACAGCCCTGGGCCAAAGAGAGCAGTGAGGGGCCCTGGAGGTCCGAGATCCTTCTTCCTCTCTCTCACTTCCCTGCCTTGAGAAGAGACTTGACGGAATTCCAAGGAATAAGGGAATGCCTTTGAATAAATATCTAGCAACCACAGGGTTAAAACAGTAACAATCCTTTAGATACAAAGCTTATCAACAAAAAAACCTCAAAAAAGTTTGTGCTGATCTCCCTTGAAGTACATTCCACTTCAGTGAACGTCAGCAATCCCAGGGGCTCCCACAGCAAAGTGATGTGAATTCATTTGTACTTAGAATATGCCACCCTTGCTTGTCCTGTCCAGGGAGGGACGACTTGTGAAAATACACACTGGGGTCATGACTCCAAAATAGCACGGGGTCACTGGTGCGATTTCAGGTGCGACTGTTCAAAGGATACACAGCTTTTCATCATCCTGAAATGTGAAGTAAAGTTTAACAAAGAACGGGTGATCCAGGCGTGACATCACGTCTCTCTCTCTGGTTACATACGGGACCTTGTTCTCTTTGATAATGTGACGTTTCTCTAGAATTTTAACTTAAAGTAAGAGAGAAGCAAGTTATTACAATTGATAGCGGTGAAAACAAAACAAAACACCACACTAGAAACAAAACTCATAAAGGTAACTGGAACAAATTAAAGTTTTTCACAGAATATACCCACCGGCTCCGTGGTCTCTAAGACCACAAGTGCCTGACCCCGAAATGAGCACAGAACCTCCAGGCACTGGGCAGCCAGGTGGCCATGTGCCTGCAGGCACCCCGCCCCGCATCCCAGATGCGCGGCCCACTGGACTTAGTACTTACTAGCGTATTCCCTTGAGGTTGCCAGTTCTCGGGCCAGGACAACCTGGTTTCGGAAGAAAAGGGGAAAGAGGAGAGAAAAATCACTCAATGAACCAGGGCAGTGAGTCTCACAAGTCACCCTGCAGCCGACAGAATGGGCTAACGTGCCCCCACCATGAAATTACATTGAAATATTTGAAACTACATTAAAACATATCTGGTCCTGTGCTAACAAATACAACGGATGTTAACAACAAGGTGAATATGTTCTAATAAACAGCAAACGCATATATCAATCAACTGCTTTCAGAAGGTTCTTGATCAGCTGCTAAGTTCCCCTACTGCCATGAAGTACACATTCAGGAACATCTTAGACTAATGTAACCCTCACAAATAGTAGAAAGCAGCAGCAAATAATACCTCTAGAAGTGAGTCCTGGGAATTCCCTTAAAAAATAATTTTAAGAGGGGCACCTGCATAGCTCAGTCAGTTAAGCATCCGACTTTGGCTAAGGTCAGGATCTCGTGGTTCATGGGTTCAAGCCCTGCGTTGGGCTCTGTGCTGACAGTTCAGAGCCTGGAGCCTGCTTCGGATTCTGTGTCTCCCTCTCTCTCTCTACCCCTCCCTCATTCGCACTCTCTCTCTGTCGCTCAAAAATGAATGTAAAAAAAAGTTTTTTAAATAATTTAAAGAATATATTCTCAGTATATGTTCATTGTTCATTCTGCCCTGAATTTGGGCTTTTCAAGTAACTGTTATCATACATTTCTCTTGATGCCCCTCTCAGGTACTGTAAACACTATCCTACCATCAAGGGCACAGGAAGCTAAACCACGAGTGGCCCACAGGGAGCGTCTCCTGGAAGGGTACAGTCACACCCCAGGCTGGTTTCTCTCAGCAGCACACGTAAGTCTTGTACTCAACCACCACTTCAGGGCAGAGAACCAAGAGGGCACAGCATAACGTGGAAACGATAGTTCTACACAAGCAGCCTCTGAGCACAACCTGGGCACCAACTCCCACAGGCCCAGTGAGGCCTGTCTGCTGGGAAGCTGAGGCAGCCTCCACCCACCCCGGCCAGCTGAGGCAGGTGCCTCTAAGAGGCCTGCACAGAGACATGGCCCGAGGACCAGAGAGCAGAGGGAAACCTGCCCAAATCCTGGGAGAAACTCAGGAGGCCGTGGGCCGGGATCATCCTACAGTGTGCTCCGGCAGACGCACCGGAAGTGATGCTGGGAGAGCACTGTGTGAAATGCCCTGCAGTTATCAAGGAGAACAGGGTTAGATTGTATGTGCTCAAGTGGAAAGATCTCAAAGATCTTTCTGGAGGAATGTACCTGTGTGGACTGTTCTCAGGCACTGGGGGTGTTGGGGAGGGGCTGGGGAAAGACCCCTCTCCTTACGTTATGTGTTTATGAAGTGTTAAATCTCTTCACAGGAGCATGTACTAGCTACCTAGTAGGAAAGAGCAAGAAGAAACTATTAGTACTAACAATTAATGGGACCCTTTCTGAAGGAGCTATTTATGAAATCCTTCTGTTGTGTGAATTCAACATTTCACATGCAGGCCTCCTTATGGGCACAAGGCAGGAAGTATCCCTCTTCCAGAGAACAAGGCATGACGCATGCCCCCACGGCCCTCCGGGCTGACAGCAGGGCTAATCTGGACATCAAGATCATCCCCAGGGGGCCAGGCAGCAGCAGGCCAGGCCTCTCTACTCTCCAGGGCCAGGCTCGGCCAAGAGCAGATCCTGCCCAGCCTGGGAACTGCCCCTTGTCCTCCACCCTCCCCTGGAAATCTAATTTTAAGAGGTCTCTATTTCAGGAGTGATGAGGAATACCTGAGGGTAGCACATATAATTTGAGAGCCAGGCTACAGGACTCCCAACAGTGCCAGGAAGGAGCCTCCAGCTCATGGTGCTCTTCTCTGGCACCTCCCTGGCACAGGGGTTCAAAAGGCACAGGGGTGACAAGAAGTACAGCTGGGGCTCTTCAACAGCAGGAGTGTGTCACCTAGAATGGATGGTGCCCACTTTTCCCCACCATGGAAACCCATGGACCAAGGGGAATTTCACAAGTAAGGCTTCATTTATTAGTCAAGATAAATGTCCATGAAGTAAAACTGAGAAAAGGAGAGAATGCTTCTTCTTTTACTGGACTATTTTAAGTAACCATGCAGAACACCCAAGGTTCTTTTCAAAATAGTTTCTTCTTTCTGAGAAGATCTGTGAGTACCAGAACTACTGGCAACTATGCTCAGAGTTAAAGATTTTTATCATGAGGGCACCATTCTTTCATAATTTAAACAGAAACTGCCAATAAAAAAATCTAAATTAAAAACATAAGGAGAAGGGCGCCTGGGTGGCTCAGTCGGTTGAGCATCCACTCTTTTCAGCTCAGGTCATGAGCTCACGGTTCGTGATACTGAACACAGAGTCTGCTTGGAAAATTCTCTCTCTCTCTCTCTCCGTTTGTCTCTCAAAATAAATAAATACATACATACATACTTTGGAAGGGAGGGGAGGGGAGGGGGAAGTGGAGGGGAGGGGGAGAGGAGGGGGAAGGGGAAAGGGAAGGGGAAGGGGAGGGGGAAGGGGAGGGGGAAAGGGGAGGGGAGGGGAGGGGAGGGGGAAGGGGAGGGAGGGGAAGGGGGAAGGGAGAAGGGGGAAGGGAAGGAAGAGGGAAGGGGGAAGGGAAGGGAAGGAGGAGGGAAGGAGGAAGGGGAGGGAAGGAGAGGGGAGGGGACGGGAGGGGAGGGGGGAGGGGAGGGGAGGGGAGGAGGGGAGGGGGGAGGGGAGGGGGGAGGGGAGGGGGAGGGGAGGGGAGGAGGGGAGGGGGGAGGGGAGGGGGGAGGGGAGGGGGGAGGGGAGGGGGAGGGGAGGGGGGAGGGGAGGGGAGGGGGAGGGGAGGGGGGAGGGGAGGGGGAGGGGAGGGGAGGGGGAGGGAGGGGAAGGGGGAAGGGAGAAGGGGGAAGGGAAGGAAGAGGGAAGGGGGAAGGGAAGGGAAGGAGGAGGGAAGGAGGAAGGGGAGGGAAGGAGAGGGGAGGGGAGGGAAGGGGAGGAGAGGGGATGGGAGGGGAGGGGAGGGGGAAGGGGAGGGGAGGAGAGGGGGAAGTGGAGGGGAGGGGGAGAGGAGGGGGAAGGGGAAAGGGAAGGGGAAGGGGAGGGGAAGGGGAGGGGGAAGGGGAGGAGGAAAGGGGAGGGGAGGGGAGGGGAGGGGGAAGGGGAAGGAGGGGAAGGGGGAAGGGAGAAGGGGGAAGGGAAGGAAGAGGGAAGGGGGAAGGGAAGGGAAGGAGGAGGGAAGGGGGAAGGGAAGGGAAGGAGGAGGGAAGGAGGAAGGGGAGGGAAGGAGAGGGGAAGGGAGGGGAGGGAAGGGGAGGAGAGGGGATGGGAGGGGAGGGGAGGGGAGGGGGAAGGGGAGGGGAGGAGAGGGGGAAGTGGAGGGGAGGGGGAGAGGAGGGGGAAGGGGAAAGGAAAGGGGAAGGGGAGGGGGAAGGGGAGGGGGAAGGGGAGGAGGAAAGGGGAGGGGAGGGGAGGGGAGGGGGAAGGGAGAAGGGGGAAGGGAAGGAAGAGGGAAGGGGGAAGGGAAGGGAAGGAGGAGGGAAGGAGGAAGGGGAGAGAAGGAGAGGGGAGGGGAGGGAAGGGGAGGGGAAGGGAGGGGAGGGGAGGGGAGGGAAGGGAAAAGGGAAACTATAAGGGGAGCAAAAGTTAACATTGATTAAATGAAGCTGGGAACACGGGTGAGCTATAATATTTCATGTTCTTTGTATTTTATAACATTTCATAAATGTAAAAAGACAAAAGGGAAACACATTTCACCTGAAGTTTTTTCACAAAGGCCAGGCAAGAAAGCCCTGCCAGCAGGAGGCCGCTGCAGAGCCGCCCTGGCCAGCCCTGGCCATCCGCAGGGCCCTGCTGGGTCCGGGCACTCAGGCTTCCCCCCCCCTCCCCCCGGCCTCACCCCAGCCACGTGGAGCTGCTACCTCAGCAAAGGGGCTGCTCTGAACCTTCACTCTTTGCTTTAAAAGGAAAAATGCCACAAGACAGGCACAGCTCACTCAGGTAGCAAACAGAGGTACCCAGCATGCGACCTGCCGGTGCTGATTGTGAAAATACTATTGCTGATTGTGAAACTGAGGCCACGAGAATTTGGAGGCTAGCAGGTCCAAAGGCTGCGCCTCTAGCAGCTGTCAAGACTGTGCCGTTTTACACATTGTTTTAAATAAAAGACAAGGTCACTCAATGTTTCCCAAAAGCCCTGAAGAGATACTGATGCTGACACTTACAAGAGAAAGGGTAGAAAAACTTGGCGGGACCTTGCTAATGGGACACAAGGACACAGGATGTAACTTGTTGATGAATAAATTAGAATCAGAATAAAAATTAGGATAAAAATTAACTGCATTAAAAAAAAAACCCAAAAAACAAAACAGGGGCACCTGGGTGGCTCAGTCACTTACTTAAGCATCCAACTCTTGATTTCAGCTCTGGTCATAATCTTACAGTTGGTGGGTTCAAGTCCTGGAGCCTGCTTGGAAATCTGTCTGCCTGTCTCTCTGCCCCTCCCCACTCACACGCTCTCTCCCCCTCTCGCTCTCAAAAATAAAATAAACATTAAAAGAAAAAAAATAGAAAGATCAAAAGATACCTTTTAAAGCTTTCATGCACAAAATCACGGCTTAGATATTTTAACCATGTGACCCACTTGGCGTTAGCCAGCCCCCAAATCACCTTCACAACAGGAGCTGAACCCCCGAGGGTGGCATGTACTCACTGTTGAGAAAGAGCCTTCACCAAGAATTTTCCCAAATTTGAAGTCTTCGGGCCGTTTCTTCCGAGGCTGTGGCGGTGGCTGTGTGGTGTGCTGCAGCGAGTTGGCGCTCGATCGGGACTCAGCCGCGGTGCTGTCCATGGTGGAGCCCTGTCTGCTACCACCACTGGGAATGCCAGGGGCCGAGCCGGACTCAGTCTGGGTCCTCACCATTGATGGGGACGGGCAAGAACATAACACCACGCTGGACTGAATAGGAACGGTGTCATACTGGTGGACACAGGAAAAAATGGTAAGACTCCAAGCAGCTCACTTTTTCTAAACACGTGAAGTGACGCGCTGACGTTGTTGAAACACAAATACCGCCAAGTACAGGATAAGCTATCTGAATTCGGCCGCAGGGTTCAGGCCTGCCCTCCTCTCCCAAGGCCCTTCCCTGCTCAGATCCCAGCCCCCACCCTTGACTTGCATGCCCACCAACCCCACCATCCAGCACCTGTCCACCATCATCCCCCTCCCTCAGGGTGGAGTGAATGTCCAACAACCCCCCCCCACACACACACCACTGAAGCCAGTTGGCCTTCCCATCACTGCCAAGCCTAAACAACACCTGCAGCCAACCCATCCACAGAGGAAGTCAGTCCAAACTCTCTGACCACAGTGTCCCCATCCCAGAATTCCCTGCCTACTCACCCACCCGCACCTCATACAAGGCTGCATACCCAGAAGGCATTCAATTAGGACTTGAACAAATAGACAGCTTTAACACTGCATCCCACAAATGAATAGAATTTTAACCTAGCAGTCCTAGAACATGGAAGCATAACCTCATGGAAAGAAGAGTCCAAGAACCGTCAACTACAAAAAAAATTTACAGTTGATAAAAATAAATATATAAGCTTCTCAAAAATAGAGAAGTTGAATAATTGGTTAACAATTTGGAAAATATCTGGGGCACCTCAGTGGCTCAGTTCACTGAGTGTCCAACTCTTGATTTCAGCTCAGGTCATGATCCCAGGGTTCATAGGATCGAGGCCTGTATCAGGCTCTGCACTGGCAGCATGGAGCCTGCTTGAAATTCTCTGTCTCCCTCTCTTTTCTGCCCCTTCCCTGCTCGCTCTCCTGCTCTCTCTCTCAAAAATAAATAAACATTAAAAAACAAAACACAATTTGGAAAATATCTTATTTTGAGCCCAATTGCACACTCCACACCAAACTTACCTCCAAACCAGTTAAAGTGTTCTGTTTTTAAATTATCTAAACAAATTCAAAAATTTAACAGATTTTAAAAATTATTCAACGTCGGGGCACCTGGATGGTTAAGTGACGGAATCCGTTAAGTGACAGATTTTGGCTCAGGTCATGATTTCTCGGTTCGTGAGTTCGAGCCCCACATTGAGCTGTGCTGACAGCTCAGAGACTGGAGCTTGCTTCAGATTCTGTGTCTCTCCCTCTCTCTGCCTCTCCCATGCTCACGCTCTGTCTCTGTCTCTCAATAATAAATAAACGTTAAAATTAAAAAAAAAATTATTCAATGCAGTCCCTATTAAAATAGTAGGTGGCTTCCTTGCAGAAATTGACAAGCTGATCCTAAAATTCATATGGCAATTCAAGGAACCCAGAATACCTAAACAATCTCAAAAAAGGAACAATGCTAGATGACCACCTCACACCACCTGATTTCAAACCTTACTACAAAGCTACAGTAATCAAGGCAGCGTGGTCCTGGCACAGGACAGACAGAGATGGATGGGATGGAGTTCAGAAGCATGCCTAGACATCTACAGCCCAGTGATCTTCAACAAGGGTGCCAAGACCCTTTAGTGGGGAAGTACAGACTTTGCAACAAACGGTGCTGGGACATATGCATAGCCACATACAAAAAGAATGAAGCTGAATGTCTTTCTTATATCATATACAAAATTAACTCAGATGTGCCAAAGATCTACATATAAGAACTGAAAGTATAGCACTCTTATTAGAAGACATACCAGTAAACCTTCCTGACCTTGGCAGTGGTTTCTTAGATTATGTGACCAAAAGCACAAGCAACAATAGCAACAAAAGCAGATCAAAGAGACTTCACCAAAATTAAAAACTTTTGTGCTTCAAAAGCACCATCAAGAAAGTGAAAAGACAACTCACAGAATGGAAGGAAATATTTGTAAATCATGTATCTGGTAGGGGCTTGTATCCAAACTACATAAAGAACTCCTACGACTTGATTAAAACGCAAGCGCGTGCGCGCACGCGCGCACACACACACACACACACACACACACACACACAGTTAACAGATAAGGGATCCAAATAACATTTCTCCAAAAAGATATACAAATGGCCAATAAGCACATGAAAAGATGCTCACCATCATTAGTGATTACGGAAATGCAAATCAAAGACAGAGTGAGATTCCTCTTCATACCCACTAGGGTGGCTAGAATTAAAAAGATCAGAACAAATGTTGGTGAGGATGTGGAGAAATTGGGACCCTCACACACTGCTATTGGGAATAGAAAACGGTGCAGAGAGAAATCTGGCAGACAGTGTGACAGTTCCTCAAAAGGAAACAGGAGCCATATAACCAAGCAATTCCACTCCTAGGCGTGTACTCGAGAGAAATGGAAACCTATGTCCACACAAAACTTGAACAAAAATGTTCACAGCAGCATGATTCTTAACAACCAAAGGTGAAAACAACCCAGATGTTCACCAATGGATAAATGGATGAACAAAATGTAGTCTAGCCATAAAACGGAGTATTGGGGCTTCTGGGTAGCTCACTTGGTTAAGCATCCGACTTCGGCTCAGGTCATGATCTCATGGTTCGTGAGTTTGAGCCACAAGATGGGCTCTGCACTGACAGTGCAGAACCTACTTGGAATTTTCTCTCTCCCTCTCCTTCTGCCCCTCCCCTGCTCATGCGTGCTCTCTCTCTAATAAATAAACTTTTTAAAAAACACAGAGTATTATTCAGTCATAAAGAGGAAGAGCTGACACATGCTACAACATAAATGAACATGAAAACCACGATGCCAAGTGAAAAAGGCCAGACACAAAAGGCCACATACTATGGGATTCCATTTCCATGAAACGTCCAGAACGGGCATATCCACAGACAGAAAGCAGATAAGTGGTTGTCAGGGATGGCGGGGGGGAGGGGGGGGTGGGCAACAGAGAGTGGCTGCTAAAGGCTCTGTGACAAAAACATTCTGAAACTAGGGGCGCCTGGGTGGTTCAGTTGATTGGGCAACCAACTTCAGTTCAGGTCATGATCTTGCAGTCTGTGAGTTCGAGCTCTGCATCAGGCTCTGTGCTGATGGCTTCGGATTCTGTGTCTCCCCCTCTCACTCTGCCCTCTCCCCTGCTCATGCTCTGTGTCTCTCTCTCTCAATAATAAATAAACGTTAAAAAAAAAACCCAAACATTCTGGAACTAGATAGTGATGATGGCTGTATAACTTTGTGAATACACTAAAACCCACTGAATTATTTAAAAAGGTGATTGTATGGTATATGAATTATATCTCAATAAGTTGTTAAAAACAGTTGTATTACAGGGGCGCCTGGGTGGCTCAGTCGGTTAAACGTCAGACTTCAGCTCAGGTCATGATCTCGCAGTCTGTGAGTTCAAGCCCTGCGTCGGGGTCTGTGCTGACAGCTCGGAGCTTGGAACCTGCTTTGGATTCTGTGTCTTCTTCTCTCTCTGCTCTACTCTCCCACTCATGCTCTATCTCTCTCTGTCTCTCAAAAATAAATAAACGTTAAAAAAAAATTTTTTAAGCAGTTGTATTACATATGACTGCATTAATTTATACACAAGAACTCCTTCAAATCTATTAATCATCAAGACTTTAAGAACCCAAGAAAACTCAAGGAACCAAGAGATGTAAATACATGTAGTATTCAAAGACAAATGAAAGCAACCAAAGATAGCACTGTACGTTTTTAATTAGGGGAGAGGTTGGAAGATGAAAAAACAGATAATAACAATGATTGCATATATTTACAACACACACAAACAGCAGTGCTGGCCAGGCCAGGCCAAAACAAGAGCACTCCTGTAACTGCAGCTGGCGCTAGTAAGCCCATGATGAGGTTATAATGCTTTTGGAAAGCAGTCTGGTAATCCAGCAAGAAAGCAATGACAGAACAGGTGTCGATGAGATACAAAGAAATACTAAGGAGAAGGGAGTAAAAATAGTTAAAAACTTAGGTAGGCATCACGAAAGGATCAGAGAGTTTCAGAAAAACAACCAAGTTTACCCACAACCATAAAAAGAATTCTCTTTCTCTGGCTCTAAAGTGTTCTAGCAGTGACATCATTAGCCTCTCCACCACCAGACTGTTGCAGAATACCACAAAACAAACCCAGAGCACCCAGATTTATTTCTAGTAGTACTCCCCGTTAAAAGAACTCAGGACAGCACTTAACTCCATATCTTAGAACAGAAAAAAGAGAATCAATCAATATGGTACTGGAATCTGGGGCGCCTGGGTGGCTCAGTCGGTTAAGCGTCCGACTTTGGCTCAGGTCATGGTCTCGTGGTTTGTGAGTTCAAGCCCCACGTCGGGCTCTGTGCTGACAGCTCAGAGACTGGAGCCTGCTTCGGATTCTGTGTCTCACTCTCTCTCTCTGCCCCTGCCCTGCTTGCGCTGTCTCAAAAATAAATAAATAAATAAATAAATAAATAAATAAATAAATAAATAAATAAATAAATAAAACATTAATATATATATACGGTACTGGAATCCCTTGCTATGTCTGAAAAGGAGGTCTTCACATGTGTCTGTGGTAGTAAGGTGGGGGGGAAGCTGGCCTGGAGGGACTGTCACTAGCCAAGCTGTGACCCTGTAAACCCTAAAAAGAGATCAGTAAGTACAGGAAATCAGAATATTCCCAAACTGGGAAAAAACATGAGCCTGTAAGGATACACACAGGTGATAAGTGTATCAATGCTATAACTATAAAAGCAGGATGCATACGATTGAACACTTAATTTCATCTATCTGAATAACTAAGGGAGCAGCGTGGCCATAGAGATCTCTGTTTCTTGTATTATGTTTGTTCATAAAGGATAGATAAACATTTCCTCTCCTTTTAAACAGGGAAGGGAGACAGGGAACTATGAAGAAGCCACAATCCTAGAGAAAGCACACCACAAACAGGACGGACAGGTGGGCACAGTAAGTAACCAAGACTGCGCAGCGGATGACAGCTCAGCCACCACAAGAAGAGAGCTGAAGGAGAAGCTCCTTTTGAAATGCACCAAACACATAAAGTCAAAAACCAGACTAGACAGGACGTCCTGCACCCCAGACATGATGAGCACAGATATAGAGAAGGGAAGAGCAGATGGCAAGAAGAGGCAGGAGCCTGGGCAGGCCCCACGGGGCCGCATGAACCCCTCTCTATGCAGCAGACCAGCCCCAGGAAGGCTGGCTCAGGCCGGGTCAGACACACACACACCAGACCCCAGCTCCCAGACAAGGAGGCCCCATCACCGCCGGGGCTGCACCATAGCAGGGAGGAGGCAGGCTTCTTTCACGTACAGGTCTGTTGAGCATTAGAACTGCAGGCAAGGTGCAGGCCTACCTTAGGATGTTGAAGGTTCAGGTTCGGACCACTGCAGTGGAGTGAATATCACGATAAAGAGATTCAAACTTTTTGGTTTCCCGGTACATATAAAAGTTATAGTTACACTCTACTGGAGACAATATATTAAGTGGCAGTAGCGTTATGTCTAAAAACACAACGCCCATGCCTTAATTAAAAAACACTTTAGGGGCACCGGGGTGGCTCAGTCAGTTAAGCATCCAACTTCAGCTCAGGTCATTATCTCACGGTTCATGAGTTCGAGCCCCACATCGGGCTCTGTGCTGACAGCTTGGATCATGGAGCCTGCTTCATATTCTATGTCTCCCTCTCCCTCTCTCTCTCTGTGCCCCTCCCCTGCTCACGCTCTGTCTCTGTATCTCAAAAACAAACATTAAAAAAAAAAAGTCTTAAAAAAATCTTTTATTGGTAGGGTGCCTGGGTGGCTCAGTCGGTCTGACTTTGGCTCTATGTCTCCCTCTCTCTCTGTCCCTCCCCTGCTTATGCTCTGTCTCTCCCTCTCTCTCCAAGATAGATAAACATTTTAAAAAATTAAAAATACTTGACTGGTTACAAAAGAAAAAAAAAAAAGCTAACCATCGGGATGCCTGGCTGACTCAGTTGGTGGAATACGTAACTGCTGTTCATGAATTCCAGCCCCATGTTGGGCAAGTAGAGCTTACTTCTTCTTTAAATATTATTTATTTTGAGACAGAGAGAGGGAGAGAGACAATCCCAAGCAGGCTCCATGCTGTCAGTGCAGGGCCCAACGCAGGGTTCAATCTCATGAACCAAGAGATCATGACCTGAGCCGACATCAAGAGTCAGACGCTTGGGGAGCCTGGGTGGCTCAGTCGGGTTAGCGTCTGACTCCCACTTAGGTCACGATCTCACGGTTTGTGAGTGCAAGCCCTACATCAGCTCTGCACTGATGGTGCAGAGCCTGCCTAGTATTCCCTCTCTCTGCACTTCTCGTAAGCGCTCTCTCCCTCTCAAAACACAAAAAAAGTCAGATGCTTAACCAACTGAGCCATCCAGGCGTTCCGAGAAATGGATTTTTCAAATGTAGTACATGGTACAAATGTGACCAGCAGTATAGGTCCTCTAGTTAGACTGGTAGCACCATTTATTTATGGCAACTTGCTGTTTTCAACGCTCCACAGCTTGACAGTAAGCCAAGTGTGCTTTACACATTTCATAAATACTCCATCTCACAAGAAGTACCAACGATTGGACCAAGCTCTGGGGTTCAGTCAGCCCCTTAATGGTTTGTCCCTATGAGCAAAGCATATAACAAGCATATCAAATCCAGTAGCTTCCCTTGGAGATTAGCAGGAACTTCTCTGTCCTCAGGGGCAGTTCGTGGGGAAGAATCATGGTCACCATGCTAAGGCCTATCGAGAACTATGACAGGCCGGGACTGTCCTCACAAGCCAGGCCAGCGATACTGCGAGTGAGGGCTGTGCACACGGAGCCCTGGGGATTCATGGGACTCCTGGACACAACCAAGGTCGCATGCTCCTTGGGTCATCCTGGGTGCAGACCCTCAGGCCTGGTACAGAGGAGCAGCCAGACTGCGTGACCTAAGGGGCACACAAAAGGGACGGAAGTGGGAAGGAGCTAGCACTACAAACAGCACAGCCCTGGGCATCACAGCAGTGCTGTGAAATGATCCGGCCACAGGTCTGCTGAGCAGCCACCACTGCCCTATGGGGCAGGGGAGCGGGGACTTCCGCCTGTCTCTGTCATGGCCGCCCCACCCCTGCACCTGTCCCAGAAAGCGTGTCAATCAGATCAACGTGGCCTCACCTAAATTCACCTGTGTGCCCAGCCTCCTGTCAAGCAAGACTCAAGGAGACAACAGGAGACACGCCCAAGACAGTGGCAAACAGTGGTTTTAATTCAAAACTGACAAGTGAAATAGTGACTAAAATCTCAAACATTTTTTTTTTAATGTTTATTTATTTTTGAGAGAGAGAGACAGAGTGCAAGCAGGGGAGGGGCAGAGACAGAAAGGGAGACACAGAATCTGAAAGAGAATCCAGACTCTGAGCTGTCAGCACAGAGCCTGATGCCGGGCTTTGAGCTCACAAACCGCGAGATCATGACCCGAGCCAAAGTGGGACACTTAACCGACGGAGCCACCCAGGCACTCCTCAAACATGACATTCGTGAAGAACAAAATATGACAGGCTGATTCATGGACCTGGAAAAATGTAATTGTATACCAACACCTTCTGGACTCAATGACATTTCCGGCAAAGACACAGACACATCTGTCACGTGGTTTGGAACACGGCCGGGGGATAGCCCAGGGCTTCTTCCCAGTAGGCAGAACCTTCACCCTGGGAGGTGCGGTAAAACAACACCCAAGGTCAGTGAAGAGTTTCCGAAGGGTCAGCGGCGATGCCTGGGAGGGCGGGCAGCTCAGGCAGCAGGTGTCCACGACCACAAAAAATAAGGGGCACTGAAGACCTGGGTGTGACAGTTCCCCATAAACCAGCTATGCTGGGGACAAAGGACCCTGATACCAAAGACCCTGGGAGGCTGGCTGCAGAGCACTTACCAAGAAGAGCACGCTTCAGCTCAGGCTTCCTGAGGGCAAACTCAGCAAACATCCAGCCTGTGGACAGCAGTCCCCCCAAAACAACTACCAGGTTAAGTCAGACAAGACTCTGGTTACAAGCATGTGTTCCTGAGAACTTTCATCAGAGTGGTTTCTGTGATTGTTAAAAAAGCTTCCAGAACAGATCCTCAAAGGAGGGCACTGTCATCCCCTGGAAAGCATGGGTTTATATCAGACCCCACTCAGCCAGGCCATCCCCAGGGGCAGGCCCCACCCGACTTGGCAGCCCTTGGCACGCACCTTCATCCGCTGTGAGGCTCTGTGGCAGGCTGCTGGCTAACCCGTGCAGCGTGCTGCAAACTGATGGGCTGTCTTGACAGACAGGGTCCTGACCCTACAGACCCCATGACAGACCTGGCCAGGCACTGCTGAGGGAGGAAGTAGAGCATCATGCCGGATGAAACCTGCTTACTTCCTGTCCGCCATCCATCCGCACGTGAGGATATGAAGTGCCACCGAAAATCCCCAGGCCACCTGAGCAGGTGCGAGAGGAGACAGCAGGTGCCATGCGAACAGATCTGAAAGTCCGGAGGTGTGTGTGTTTGATGTTACTGGTGGTGTTTGCTGGGGGTGGCAGAGTGAGACACGATCTGGACAGAAAACAGCCCCAGAGATGGGACCTGCAGAGCAGCCACTTTCCCTGCAGAATTTCAACGTGAGATGTGCCACTCCGCGCCACACGCTTGATGTAGGGGACTTCAAGCCTGATACTGCAGCAACCCAGCGTCAAAAACACCTGGGCGGCCCAGATGTTCTAGGAAATGAGTGCATGTTTCCTAGCCACAAGAAGTGAACGGGAGAACGGGCAACGGCCTCGATCCTGTGGCTGCCCCAGTGGGGCTCATTCTGGGAGTTGCCAGGGCCATACTTAAGCACAGCCCGCCAGAAGGGAGCCCACCACCACGAGCTCCCAGTCTTTAGGAAGTCTGGGGCCACTGACACGTATTCCATCCCAGTGGTTCTCAACTAGGATAATTCTGCGCCCCGAGGGACCCCTAGCAATGCCTGGAGGCATTTGTGATGCCATAACTGGGAGAGGGAGAAAAGTGGTACTGGCATCTAGTAGGTAGGTGCAGAGATGCTATAAACATCCCACAACGAAGAGGACAGAACACAACAAAGAATAATCAGGTCTGAGTGGCAACAGTTCCTGGGTGACAAGTCCCGCTCTATTCTGATAGACTCAATGCTCCCTTTCCCAGGAAGAACCTCACCAAGTGTTCAGTGACCACCCTGAGAGCACTCAGCGCTAGTGCAGGCCCTGTGTGCAACAAGGTCCTGCAGCCACCGCTTAGAACAGGAGTGAGAGGGAAGTATGAGCACAGGAAGCTGGGATCAGGGAGAGTGACAGGTATCCCCAGTTTGAAAAAGACATGTTAAAAAACCCTAATGCAGGGTGCCTGGCTCAGTCAGCTGAGTGTAAGACTCGACCTCAGTTTAGGTCATGATCTCACAGTCGTGGGATCAAGCCCTGGGTCAGGCTCTGCAATGAGCATGGAGCCTGCTTGAGCTAGTCAGTCAGTCTGTCTCTCTCTCTCTCTGCCCTTCCTGCGTGTACCATGCTCTCTTTTTCTCTCAAAATAAATAAACGTTAAAAAAAAAAAAAAAAAAAACCCTAATGCCGTGTTTGAGAAACAATACGAAACTCCCATGACCTAAACAGTATACATGGCAGTGCTGACGAGGCTTTCTCCCAACCACGGGTGTGGATTCACACTGAGAAGGATCAGACTGGAGCAGAAGCAAGCACCCCACAAATGTGCTGCCAGCCCTCCAGAGCCCAGCACAGGGCAGGGAAGCGGGGCAAGTGGCCGCTGCAGGAGCGGGAGGAGACAGTCAGAAGGGAGCGGGCACACCCCTGATGGGGGGTGCTAATACCCCACTCCCTTAGCAGCCAGACCCACATTCAACTCCCAAGAGGGTAAGAACACCAACCCGGCAGAGATGGCCAAACGTGAAAGGTCTCTGCACAGCGCATGCTCTCGGGAAGGAGTCAGCCACTCCAACGGCAGCAGCAGGGCCCGGGCCTGGGCACCACAGGGGCACAAGCCCTGGCTTTCTTACTCGGTTTCTCCATGGCTCTAGGCTCAGCGGGCCAACACGCAGGTTTTGGCTGGAACTCTGCTTGACAATGCTGTTTCCAAATGCCAGCCTTTGACATTTCGCTTGCTGTAAGATTATACTCAATAATTTCTCTGATTTAAGATGTTTTTTTTAAACTAATGAAGCAAACTCTCAACTTGGAGCTGGATGAAAAACACAGCTAGGAGCCCACTTTGATTGCTGTAAAGAACACCCTGTTTATTCCACGGTGAAGCAAGCCAATGCAAAATGAGACACATCCAGCCAGAACTGGCACATGAGGGGAGAAGCAGCTGAGCACGCTAGACCTGCAGCCTCTCAGCGTGTCCCGGAGTGACTGTTCCTGCAGGGAATCACCTCTCTTGGAAGGAGCCCCCAGAGACAACAGGTAAAGGGGAATTAAGACTTAAGATAACCCCACACACAGTATTCTTAGCACTGTACCTGCAGGTGGTCTAGGACTGAGGTCTTGGTAGACCAACACTGTGTTCCGTATACATGTCACAGAACCTGTTACAAGATAAAAGTTGAGCCCAGGTTTTTCCCACCTGTAGACACTAACGCACCTGATACTCTTGCCTTTACTGGCAAGTTCACCCTGCCCCAAAGCACAATTCCAATGAGAGGTTTGAATGAGTTAATAAGCCTCTCCTTTAAGAGCCACACACGTGTTAGTATAAATTAATATAAATTAGCTAGTTGTCTTACTTTGTTGTTGGCAGCTGGCTAAAACCGTCAGCAAGCTCTGGACAGGTGCAGAATGCTCTGGAGCCTGAGCTGAGCCAGGCCTGCTCTGGCTTGGCGGGTATTGAGGTAGAAGGCTTTGCCACAGTAAGGAGAGAGAAACAGGGTGCTTGCTCTGGAGATGCAGGAGGTCGGGGAGTGGCCCCGGGGCCAGGCTGAGAGGGGACAGGGAGAGGACGCCAACTGCCTACACACAAACCAGCGGGCAACACCTGCTTAAAACCACCACCCCCTCTACCTCGAACTCCCGGAACCCCAATGTTCTCCCCACCCCAGCCTCTGCAGCCCCTTCACCTCCTCCCGATGCAGCAGGCTGATTCTGTCCTTTGCCGCAGCCTAAAGCACATCCAGCAACTCCTGCCCACAGTCCTGGGAGGGTAAGGGGAACAACAAGACCTTGAACCCACCCTGTGCAGACAACTCAGGTCATTGGACATACTCTCGTAAGCACATCCTACTCTCCCAAACCACAGGTTCTCTGTCACTTCATAGGAATATTACACACTCATTTTGCTCATCAGAGTTTCTTAAACGAAATAAACTACATTATTAACCCAATTACTCAATAAACATTACCACTGTCCTAGCAAGGGTCCAGGGACACGGCCATCGGCAGACATGGTCCCTGCCCTTAGGAAGTGACATCCAAACAGGCAACAGGCCTGATGTCATTTACAAAAGCGGCCTGCTAAAGCTGTGAGGTGGCCAGGACAGAGCAGACAAGTGCTAGGGGTACAAAGCAGACCTCTGGCTACTGTGGGGCTGAAGCATGAGTGGGCAAGAGGCTTGATGAAGAGAGTACCCTCAGGTGCTGGGAGTGGCCTCCAGTGGAGGGTTGCAGCACTGTTCAGGGGACAGTGATGGCAGCTTAGATAGTGCTGCTCGGCAAGGAAGGAAATACTCACATGAAGAAAATAAAATGTAATGGCTAAACATGCATCGCACATATTAAAGTTTCACTTTCCCCTAATGTTTCAGATTCAAAATACAGCAGATTCAACATCCAAATGAAGCAGAGAAAGGACTCTGGATTTGTGAGACAGCAATAACAGATGCCACAAGACAGACACATACACATACAAACACACACACCTGCTTGGCCATCACAACGTCACAGGCTTTAAGTCAAACAGCAGGGCCTCACAGCAGCTTCAATGATTTCAGTCAAATGCAGCACCCTCAGGTGCACACTGCTTTATCCACTTCATCAGCACAGGTTCACGGAGTACCTGCTACGTGCCACGTGCTGCTCTAGACACTGGAGGCACAACAAAGAACGAGGCTAAGCCTATACCCTTAACAAAGCTACATTCTGATATGGCACATGGATACCCCAAAATGCAAACAACAAGTAAGTATCACAGTGTCAGATGGTGATAATTACCATGAGAAAAATACAGCCAGGAAGGAAACGGAGTAGTTTGTGGTAGGTGTATTTGATGTGAGTAGTTGTGGGATGTGCAAATTCAAACACAGAAACCCTAGATGGGAAAGTGACACCTAAGCAAAGATGCAAGAAGGGGAAAGCCCTAAAGAAATCTGGGAGACCCTTCCCAGGAGAGGACTGGCCAGTGCAAAGGTCCTAAGACAAGAGCATCTCTAGACTCAACAGTCTAGTGTGACCCACAGTATGGGCCATCTCCAGACAGAACTCCTCAGTGTCAGGCAGGGACCTCAATGACCCTGAAACGTCCCTTCTGGGATCACTTCTGGTACCCTCTGGGTGCCTCAAACCACAGGAGTGGGATCCTGAGAAACAGGGCTGGCCATAAGGGCCCAAGCATGTCCTGAACCAGAGTGTGACACTAGCCGAGCCAGGGCTATTTATTCCCTCCTATCACCAGGTCTGGGCTCCAAGATGCTGGCCACCAGGCCATTGCTGCCCTGGTGGTTTTCTCTGCTCCGGCAATTATGGGCACCATGACACAGAAACCTGTCAGGGGCAACCTTCCCCCTTTGTGGAATTCTGTAATTTCCTTCCTGCCTCGGCCACTGCAGGCCAACAGAGCACCTCAGTGCAAGACCAGCTCTCAGGGCCCCTCCGTGACAGAGAGGTTTGTAGGGTCAAGTGAATGCCCATGCTTTCTCTTCCCATAGCCGTAACTCACTGGCGTGCGTATGTTTTAACAAATAATTTTACTTCTGGAGTTAAGAAAGACAGCCACAACATTACTCTTTAAAGCATTTAAGCATCAATTGCACAGTGAAAAACCTAAGAGAAAAGCCTTCTTCCAAGTGTGAGAAGTCCAAATGTTTATTTGAAAGAGCTGATTTTTTTAAAAACATCTTGAGGTGGTACTTAAGCAACATAAACGGCACTGAGACTGTCGGCCACAATCTGGAGGACACTTGCCGACTGGCGGCCCCGCGGGGTGGGGTCTCGTCCCAAGGTGCCCCTTGCAGCCTGCCTGCCCTGTGCACTGTGGAAGCAGCACAGCCCCCAGGGATCCCAAGTGACCCAGGACCTGCGGGTGACTCATTCCCTCTCAGCACAACCCAGTCAGCTTGTCACCCACCTGATGACCCAAAATTGTGGTAAGTAAATAGTTTGGGTTACTCAATAGCTTCTGAAATTGAAATCTCTGAACATATTTTTTTTTAATTTTTTTTTTTAACCTTTCATTTATTTTTGAGACAGGGAGAGACAGAGCATGAACAAGGGAGGGTCAGACAGAGGGAAACACAGAATCTGAAACAGGCTCCAGGCTCAGAGCTGTCAGCACAGAGCCTGATGCGGGGCTCCAACTCATGGACCGAGAGATCATGACCTGAGCTGAAGTCGGCCGCTTAACCGACTGAGCCACCCAGGCGCCCCTAAACATATTTAAAGCAACAAAACCCTAGTTATGACTGTCCACCATCTCCATCCCACCTAATAAAATGGAGCTGAGCACAAGAGAAGTTCTCAAGAACATGACCCTCTGCCTGGCCCTGCAGCCACCACGTCACCACGAGAGTTACGACTGCTCGCCTTTCCTACACACACGTGCACATACCCCAAATCCAAGCCCCTCACACCCGAGGACGGTCGCCAGCTTCACACCAGCAGCTGTCCTTCCCCCCACCCCCCGGCTGGCCAAGGCTGCTCCTTTCCCGTCAGCAGCCCCCCGCCCCTGCTGTCTCCAGCCCTCACCCTTCCTCCTCCACTTCCCAGTACAGCACCCCATCAATGTCCCCCCCAGAAGGAGATCCTCCTGTGTGTTTCTCTCTCCTTCCTCCCGTGTGGCTGGCCAGGACAAGGTTCTGTACCTGCCTCACTGCTGAGAAATGTGAGAGATGTGTCCAGGGCACAGCTCTCAAAAGAACAAGGAAAGATGGCTGTTCTCGATCGAACTTGGCTACGGGAATCAGTGCCACTGACATCCGGCACCTTTGGAGCCTCTGGAATAGGGTATCACCATGTCCCCCCTCCCCCCTCAGCAAGAATCTCTTTCTGTCCACATCGGTGTGGAGGGAGAATCTACGTACAAGTGCCACCTGCTATGCTCACCTCACCTCTCAGAGCAGGGACCACAACCAGCCCTTCGCAGGAGTGGCTCTGACAGGAAGACAAGCCTGAGTCTTATACAGTTGATTCCAACTGAACTTGTAAGAATACAGTCCATTTGTGAACTGGGCATTTTCTGTGGACTTCAACTTGTTTCACACAATTTGTAAATAAAAACTTAAAAGAGTTTCAACTTCTTTGACCCCATGAGCATCGAGTTCAACAGTCCCCTCTCAGAAGTAGAAACTTTCAAGGGAGAATTAATTTGAGATCAAGTTACATTTTCATATCCACCAAAAACATATTAAGGCTCAACTGAAATGCACAGTACACTGGTCACCCACTAAGAGTTAAGGAAAATATCAACATCAAAATACCCAGTATCCAACATTTAAAACCACTAAATATAACAAACATTTTTAACACAGGGATTAAAACACAAATAAACTCATGGCAAAGGAAAACAAATGACCCACAGATTTCTTTCCCACCTCCCACCAAGTCTCATGTCCCAGACAAGACAGCTTCACTAACCCTTAGGAAACCAACTGCCAGGTAGATGAAAGCTTTTTTTTTATTATTTTTTTTTAAGATTTTATTTTTAAGTACCCTCTACACCTAACATGGGGCCTGAATTTGCAACCTCAAGATCAAGAATTACATGCTCCACCAACTGAGCCAGGCAGGCACCCCTGGAAGGTGATTTTTAAAACACAGAGCCACATATTTTTAACGTTTATTTATTTTTGGGACAGAGAGAGACAGAGCATGAACGGGGGAGGGGCAGAGAGAGAGGGAGACACAGAATCGGAAACAGGCTCCAGGCTCTGAGCCATCAGCCCAGAGCCTGACGCGGGGCTCGAACTCACGGACCGCGAGATCGTGACCTGAGAGCCACATATTTTTAAAGCACATCTCACAGTCAGTTATCACCTGGTGGCAAGACAGTACCCTAATGGGCAGGTGGGAAAGTGCAGGCAGGAGTGAGCGAGCTCACCAGGCCACAGGAGGCTCCTGCCAGCATCTGGGGAGAAGCCACAGCTACTCCCAGGGCTCCTGCGTCTACACAGGGGATAAGGCATGGCTGCAGAGCAGCTTTCTTGCTCAGAGTACTTCGAAGAACTAGGATGGGAGACATGATTTTTCCTCTTTTTGTTTGAAAATGTGCTTTAAAACACTTCACGATGCAGAGTGATTTATCCACTCATCCCACTAACAGACATTCACTGAGCACCTACAAAGAGCCCAATCCTACCTGAACCCTGGGGACTAGGAGAAAAGGAGACAGCACCTGCGTGGATGCCAGGAGGCAGAGGAGTGGGATCTGCAGGAAGAGGAATGAATGGCTGGCATTCCTCAGATCCCTCCAGAAATTTCTCCCCATCTTATCTCTTCAGGAAGGATAAAATGCAAATTAAACAAGGATTTCACAAAGAAGGAGCTTGGGGAGTCTGAGGCTGCACTCAGGGTTGGTGTGATGAGAAAGTCTTTCCCCCTTGAGGGGAAGGCCATGGCTCTGCACCAGAACCAAGGATTCACAGCAGGGGGACTACACACTCCCTATCTGAGCAATCACAACTAGGGTCTTTAAGAATGCTTGGCTCTTAAGGGTTTCTTACATTTCTACAAACACACTGAGGAAGAATCTAATTCCTTGATATCACAAGAATAAATATCGGAAAGCTTAATCGTTAGTTACTAAACTGCCTACACCTTTTGCCTGTGAACTAGTCTCGGCCTCGGACAGACAAAAGCTACAAGCACGAGTGAAGAATTAGCACGAAACGGTTAGAACTCTCGCTCTGCAGGTTCGGATCCCAGCCCTGCTCCTCATTGGCTGTCTTACCTTGAACAAGTTACGTCTCCTCTCTGTGGCTCAGACTCTACCTCACAGCTAGGAATAAGGAGACCAGACCTCCCAGGCTTGCTGTGAGGATTTAATGAGTTAATCTACACAAAGCACACCAGCCAACTCAGGGGGAGTGCACTAAAAACACTTCTACAATTAAATAACAGAGGAGAGGTTTCCATTCCAAGGGCCATCAGATCATAAAATAAGCCTTTGGAGACAAAAATGAAGCCCATCCCCTTTCCAAATGTGTGGTTTATGTGTCTGAGTAAAACTGAATTAAATATACACTGTACTAGAAGGTCCGATTCTAACTCTGAGGCAAACAAAATGATACAGGGAGGTTGAGCCCCCAAACACACTGTGAGAGAAACCAAGATCAAAATCAGGCCCTTCTGGGGTGCCTGGGTGGCTCAGTCAGTTGGGCGTCTGACTTCGGCTCAGGTCATGATCTTGCAGTCTGTGACTTCAAGCCCCATGTCGGGCTCTGCGCTGACTGGAGCCTGCTTCAGATCTGTCTCTATCTCTCTCTGCCCCTCCCCTGCTCTATGTCTCTCTCTCTCTCTCTCTCAAAAATAAAATAAAAACATAAAAAAACCATTTTTTTTTAAATAAAAATAAAATCAGGCTCTTATATGGTCAAGAGGCAGCCATGCGGTTTAAGGCTCCAGCCGGCAACTTCTCCTTGGGAGAGGATCCCAAACTCAAAAAGCTAAGTGGTCTTTAAATGCCGCCTGGGCAGAGTGCGCTCTGGAGCCCTGGAACACACTGAGACAGGCACAGCCAATGCAGGACACAGTGGGGACACCTCCCTCTAGCTCCCTGCATAACCAGGGGTGGGAAGCTGCCACCAAACCCGCCGGCTCATCCCCAAAGGAACCCTGCTCTCACACCAACCAGGCTCACTGTAATAACGTCCTCTCACCCCAGGAGGTTCCACAAAGCCCAGAATCAGGCCCAGAAACCACTGCTGCCGCCCCACCCCCTACTTCCACCAAGAGGAACAAACCGTGGTGGAGTAGCAAAATTGTGGACCCAAGTTCTAGATCTGTGACTTAGCTGAAACCAGGGATAACCATGGGTAAGCCACACACTCTGAGCCATAATTTACTCTTCTGTAAAATGAGGTTGGGGGTGTCTAGGTGGCTTAGTTAGGTGTCTGTGGATTTTGGCTCAGGTCATGATCTCATGGTTCAGAGGATCCAGCCCCATGTTGGGCTCTGTGCTGACAGCACAGACCTTGCTTGAGATTCTCTCTCTCTCCTCTCTCTGTCCCTCCCCTCACATGTACTTCTCCTCTCCCTCTTTTTCTCAAAACGAATATTTAAAGAAAAAAAACAAAAAACCAGGGGGCCTGAGTGGCTCAGTATCTGAGTGTCTGACTCTTGATTTCGGCTCAGGTTCATGAGTTTGAGCCCCAAGTCAGGCTCTGCACTGACAGCAGAGCCGGCTTGGGATCCTGTTTCCCTCTCTCTCTGCCCCTCCCCTGCTCACACTCCCCCCCTCAAAAATAAACAAACATTATTTTTAAATAAATAAATAATTAATTAAACAAGCAAGCTATTTTCAAAAAAAATTTTTAAATAATAAAATGAGGTTGATAACATTCACCCACCTCTTGAGGGCTGCTGAGCGCCTGTAACAGACAAGTGCAGAAAGCACTCTGAGGTGTGTCGTGGCTCACGGCTGACCGGGCGTGGCTGCTGCCTAAGGTGGCAGGAGGGGACTCTGGGGGCCAGGTGTCTGTCTTCCTGAGCTCACAACACACACTGTGCCACATGCTCCGCAGGCCACACAGGTCTTCGACCTCAGGCAGACAGGGAGCCGGCTCACGTAAGACAAGTGGTCACCAAGCTCTTGTGCAGCACGACACCAAGCAAAACACAGCTTGTCCTAACCAGTGTGGAACCACACTCACCAGCTGAAGCTCCAGGTGGTCAGCTGCCTGGCTCTCAAGAAAGACCGGAGTACGACTGTTTCTACTGTTCCACAGAATAGGGTGGAGAAAGGGCAGGAAGGGAAGGGAGAAGCATTCAGTGGGTGATCCCTGAGGGTGGCCACTTATCTGTCTTCCCACTGTGTCCTTCAGTCCCTTGGAGCCTCTCACCTAGCAAGAAGCAGGCGAGGCAGGTAGAGGGACATAAGGTCGGGGCTGCCATCCACCTGAAGTCTAGCCTTCAAGGCTTCACAGATGGCAGGACTCAGCCAACAATGTCTCCGAATCTCACTAACCTATATCTTCACTGTTAACGCTGTACATACGTCACCACAGGTTGTGAAATACAGAATCTTTTCATGGACACAGAAGCTCCGCTTGCTTCCTGCACTTTGGAACTGCCTAAAGGCATACTTCACACACCATTAACTTGATTAACATGAACATCAGGATGTCAGTTACCTCTGGACCGCTGGGCATGAGATTACAATCAGGAGGGCCACTCAGAGGGCTTCCAAAAACCTGGCGAATACCCTATGTTTAAAGCAAGGTGGTGAACACATGCAAGTCTGTTTATGTGTTCATTCTTTGAATTCTCCAAATAATTACACATACCCTTTACAGATACAACTTTAAATACCATTAAGATAAAAATAATGAAATGCCATTTTTCTCTACTTCTATAAACGATAACATTTGTTAAGTGCTTACTGTTTGCTATGTGCTCCTCTGACCATTTTATGCATATTACCACGGTTAGTCCCCAAAACAACTGGTTAGTCCCCAAAACAACTGAGGGTGAGGACCGCCCACATCCATTTTTTTTTTTTTTTTAAAGATGGGGGACGCTGAGGCACAAGGCAGGTCCTTGGCCACAGTTAAACACCCAGCAGTGAGACCATATTCAAATCCCACCCCAGTTAGCAACAGGCGTCTCAGATGCTGATATTCCATGTGGGCCAGGTAAGTGGGGCCCTCACCTGGCAGGCTCTTCCTGAGGTGTGCTGAGTAATCACTACCATATCCCACGTTAGGCTCAAGTCCTCAGTGGACACTGATGATACCACATGGGACCAACAGACCCTTTGAACTTCCTTCTAGGTTCACCAGCTCATTCTCATTCACATCAAGGACTCAGGATGTGTAATGAGTTTTTGCTAATGAGATGAGTAAACTCATATCTTTCAGACACAGATCCTATGTGGGAGGGAGAAATCATTAACTACCAGGGTGGGGAGGTTCACCATGGAAATCATATTTCCGCTTTTCAAGACTGCCACTCTGGAGCTATATCAGAAAAACAGCAACATTTCAAAGACAATTAGTCTAATCATATACTTAAGATTTCATTTCACAGCCAAATAACCTTGGATAAAATCTAAAATGAATATGCATTAAAAGCTTTACTATTATTAGTCACAAAACAATAACACACTCTTGCCTTCTGTTTTGCTAAAAATTAATAACTCAACATATTAAAGTTGACAACTAAAAAGACTGGGTTTCTAACCTAAAGGCACATTAATTATATAACACTCAAACATGAACCTCTCGCTGGGAATTAAGTTTATTCAACACACGTTTTCGCCATCATCTAGGCTGGAAATCTGAGTGATACCTAACTTGATCAAAAGGTTACCTCATGATGCCCTAAAGGCCAGGAGGCATCCAGCTGTTTGCTGTCCTATCCAGGGGAGCCAAATGCCGGGGCCTCCTCTTTCCCACTCTCCAGCTACCAGGTCGACCCCATCTCCTTCAAGGAAACCTCCCATGGCCTCCAAGACTAAAAAGTCAAAAGTTAAAAAAAATCTACAGCATATGGGCACTTCCAATGCCCTACCAATCCCTCTCCTCCAGAATTCCCCTCCTCTCCGTTCTGCTGGGCTGGGGACCCTCAGTACCTCCCACATATCTGATCCAGCTAGCTGTGCCCTCTCCTCCCCCTGTGCCCTTCAACCTTAGTGTGGACAGTGCTGCACTCTGTCCTGCCGGCCCACAGCTCATGCACCGCCAAGTGAACATCTCCCCTGGAGAGGCACAAGATTCCTGAGAGCAGTAAAGGGACCAACAGAAACTTCCCACAGTTCCTAAAAATGTCCTGGTTTTGCCTCCCATCAGTGTTTCCCACACATAAACATATAAAGCACGGACATGGATAACTGTTCTAGTAACTCTAACACATCATCCTGTAAGGAAAATGCCAGATTGTGGTCAGACTTGGGATCTTTAATCCTCGGAAGGTTCTCTCTCCTTAAAATAGGAAAAAACAAAAACAAAAACAAAAACAAAAACCAGCCCCCAAAATGCCACTGGCCACATGAATAAATGTCACCTAGCAGGAACACCCATCCAGTGGTAAACACTTGTGTGGTTTGCAACAGCAGAAGAGACAGCGATTTCTAACCGAGGATGCCTCCTCTCCTGACAACTGAAAAGGCACTATAAGCAGCTGCCCTCCCTTCCTGGACTCTGTATCTGCAAAATTTGAATGAAGAGTTTCTTACTGGGAACAATAATGGCCAAGCGAGACCCAGAGACACTGTGTCCCAGTGTTAACGGCTAACTGCCACAGCAGAGCTGCACACCACCATCGGCACACGGGGAAAGATCTATTTTGTCTAGCACGACATTCATCTACACCTCCTCCAACCACCCATTTAGAGGCAGTTGCCAGAAACAAGAGAAGGAGGAATATGGCAAGAAGGGTGCGCAGGCACACCAGTCTGTATTTCACCTTGTCTTAGCCAACTCTGCCCACCTGACGCACACCTTCCACACACCTCCCGAGACTGGCCCCAGCCCCAGGGCGGGCCCTCGACACCCTGAGGTCTATCTGCCTGTGGCCGGGGGCTGTCACCATCATTTTCTTTGAAGTGCTTTCCCCTTAGACCCCTGCCCTGTTCTCTCTTCCTACCAATTCTTACCTTCATAAAGGTCTTGTATTTGCCGTGTGTAGATGGGAGGAGAAAAAAATGAAATCCACGATTTTCCGAAAATGCTTATCCTCGGAGTTCCAGGCTAGAAAAACACTCCAAACTCTGCTCTGGATTCACTCTACAAGCCCCAAAGAACAGCTCACAAGTTAGACTGCGACTCAAGGCAAAGTCTTCAGACAATGAACAACGGCAGCTTCACCAGAAAGGAAAAAAGCCAGGGGCGCCTGGGTGGCTCAGTCGGTTAAGCAGCCGACTTCGGCTCAGGTCATGGTCTTGCGGTCCGTGAGTTTGAGCCGTGCGGCGGGCTCTGTGCTGACAGCTCAGAGCCTGGAGCCTGTTTCAGATTCTGTGTCTCCCTCTCTCTGACCCTCCCCTGTTCATGCTCTGTCTCTCCCTGTCTCAAAAATAAATAAAAACCGTTAAAAAAAAAAACTTTTTTTAAAAAAGGAAAGGAAAAAAGCCAGAAGAGAACGAATGAAAGCTGACCACCTAATTTTCACAAGGGCCAGGTGACATAACTCCATCCTCTTGCCTGCAAAGAGAGCAGGAAGGGACTGGGCACAGAGGACCTGAGCAGACCGTGGCAAATGCCCAGTGGATCACCGACTCAAAATACTCCAGAGGGGCAGGGGCCTGGCCCGGATTCGAAACCAGTTCTATCAGGGCATTCGGGTTCACTCCGTACCTGGGAACATCCCTGTCCCTGTGCTATCCCAGAAGTGTTCATGCTACCAGAAAGCAGTCGAAACAAGTAGGTACCTGGACCCCATGCCAGCTCTGATCCAGTGTGTAAGTTAGAAGCCCTGCGGGTCCCAGGTATCTTCATGTGGAACTCAGGAGTATCCAACTGGGTGAGTATGACAGTGCCTTCCAAAACAGAAATACTGTGGGGGCACCTGGGTGGCTCAGTCGGCTGAGCGTCCAACTTTGGCTCAAGTCAGAATCTCACGGTTCATGAGTTCAAGCCCCGTGTCGGGCTCTGTTCTGTCAGTGCAGAAACTACTTTGCATCCTCTGTCCCCTGCTCTCTGCCCCACCCTCACTTGCACTCTCTCTCAAAAATATGTAAAATGTTAAAAAAAAATAGAAATACTGTGGTCATCCTATGACAAAATAACAAGTAACAGAGAGCAGAGCAGGGCCATAGACCTAATTCCAGTCATTAAGACCTAATCCTGTTTTGTCTCACCAGTAATAAGGCACGTGGACCCCTGACAGGATGCACTAGAGACACCCCACCTCTGTGGGATTCTTCCAGATCCGATAACTCCAGTGTCATCACCAAAAACATCAGACAAAACCAAACTGAGGGACAGGCTACAAAATACTTGACCAATACTCTTCAAAAGCATCAAGTTCATGAAAAACTGGATGCAACGAGAATCTGTCCTAGACCAAAGGAAATCAAGGAAACAACTAAGTGAACGTGGCTCCTGGATGGGATCATAGAACAGGAGGACAGTGGTGGGGAGTGGGGGCCGGGGATGACTGATGAAACCCCAACAGGTCTGCAGTTCAGAGCGTGGCACCAACATTCACTTCTGAGTTTGACAGAAGTGATATGCTGTAAAAATGTTAACATTAAGGGAGGTGGGATGATGGGTTTTATGGGAACTCTGTGTTTTTCACAACTTTTCTATATATATCTAAAATTACCCCAAAATCAAGTTTAGTTTATTTATTTAGTTTTAAAGATCTTATTTTTAAGTAATCTCTACATCCTGTGTGGGGCTTCAGCTCACAACCCCAAGATCCAGAGTCACATGCTCGACCAACTGGGCCAGCCAGGCACCCCAAGTTTATCGGGGTGCCTGGGTGACTCAGTCAGTTAAGCATCCAACTCTTGATTTTAGCTCAGGTCATGATCTCATGGTTTGTGAGTTCAAGCCCTACATTGGGCTCCAGGCTGACAGTGCGGAGCCTGCTTGGGATTTTCTCTCTCCCTCTCTCTCTGCCCCTGCCCTGCTTGGTCTATCAAAAATAAAAAATAAATGGGGCGCCTGGGTGGCGCAGTCGGTTAAGCGTCCGACTTCAGCTCAGGTCACGATCTCGCGGTCCGTGAGTTCGAGCCCCGCGTCAGGCTCTGGGCTGATGGCTCAGAGCCTGGAGCCTGTTTCCGATTCTGTGTCTCCCTCTCTCTCTGACCCTCCCCCGTTCATGCTCTGTCTCTGTCTCAAAAATAAATCAACGTTAAAAAAAAAAATTTTTTTTAAAAATAAAAAATAAAAAATAAATTAAAATATATTTAAAAAAAAAAAAAAGTTTTTTGTGGGGCACCTGGTTGGCTAGTCAGTTGAATGTCTGACTCTTGATTTCAGCTCAGGTCATGCCTATCCCAGGGTCGCGGGAATGAGGCCCTGATCATGCTTCACACTGAGTATAGAGCCTGCTTAGGATTCTCTCTCCCCCCACCCCTGCCCCTCTACCCAGCCCCTCTCTAAAATAAAATTTTAAAAACTAAGTTTTAAAAAAATGTTTCTTTGGAGGCTATTTTGATAGCTTCAAGTAAACTTAAACAATCTGAAGGAAATACACTTAAAGAAAAAAACTAACAGAAAAAGTTAAGAATAAATTTCCTAACACCCCCACCTTCTTTAGCTTGCATCGTCCAAAAGCCTTCTGTTTTTGGAGCAGAGAGGTCTCCCTGCAAAAGCCCCAGGCAAGCACAGCCCTCCTGGTCTTCCCAACACTAGACATGGCGCTCCCTCCTCAAACTTCCTCCACACTTGGCTGCCCCCTGCTCCCTTACCCTCTGGGTTGCCCTGCCAGGAAAGCCCCGGCTCAGTGCACATAAGTCCAAGTTCTTCTGCCCTCCTCTCTGGAGCGGCCCCACTAAGGCTGGCAGAGCAATTCACTGCCCTTGGGGCCAGTCTCCCCTCGGCCCCTGGGGTGGGGCTGTGGCTGGTGGGACTCACAGGGCTGGGGGCACATGCAGGCTGTCCCACACCCGCTGAGCAGCCATCTTTTTCACCCAAGGATTCCTTCAGGCCACGAGTGTGGAGGCCTGGTTCTGTTGAGGTCTCTTCTCCATCACCAGACCATCCTCACCCCCTTCCACCCGAGACACAAAGCACAGTGCCAGCAGCTTCTGGGCAGGAGACTTTTCTAAGATTAAACAACAACAACAAAAAAAGCATTTAGATTACACGTTTTGTTTTCTTTTTTTAGGAATGAGAATAAAATGCATTCACAAATAAAATCTATATTTAGATACACATTTTTAAAGCTGTATATCTGATAATAACCAGCTATGTACATACAATCAGTAGAAGACTATAATTTTGACGAATGAAAAAAAACCCATCAAAGAAAAATGCCAAACTGCAGGAAGAAAAAAATGAGTTGACAATGGAAAAGGGGGGGCAGTAAATACTGAGCTTCAGAGATCATGCACTGAGAGGACAGATTATTCTCTCAGCCTCCTGTCCAGCCTAAGTCATGGGCCACTCACTGCAGAGAAAAAAATGCAGAAGAGCTCAGGGCTCACCCTCGAGGAAGGAAGCCAGTTAATAATGACAAGAGCCCGGAAACAAGCAGTTATCAAGCTTCTTAGCTTTCCTAGTAAGTTAGCTTGCTACCTCACCTGCCCCCACAGGGTCTGGCTGCCATGACTCTCCAGATCAGACCTTCCTAAGAGCAGAGCTGAGCAAAACCAGCGTCTGGACAATTTTCCCAAAGAATGGGCTGGTCCCATCATTTCCCGAAGGAGGAACCCATGCTGCACTTCTTAACAGCCAGTGCTGGCCCATGCTGGGTCTAACGCTCCTGTCACTCCTGCCCTCCTGCTAGGTTGGTGGCTCTCTCACTGAGCATCCATGCGTAAGTGCACGGTAGGAACCTCTAAGATAAGGGGGGCTGCATGGACAACCCCCAGGACCATCAGCCACACAACCATCCGAGGAGGGCGGGGCTTCATGCACCTGGATGAAGAGCTGTGGCACTGGATGTGGTCACACCTAGTCACAGAGCTTATGCCCCTTTTAGGACAGGATACTTTTATAAATCAGAGCAAAGTCAAGGCCTGGGGAAAGCCCTCACTGACCTCGCCTAAAGCAGCAGAGAAATATGTGCCGTTTCCCCTAAGGGCCCTATATCATAAGAGAATAGCAGCTTGGCTTCTGGGCAGAGAGACTGCTAGGGTGACCCTCATCCTCAGGAATCTTCAAGGAAAAAGTCCTCCTAACGGGAAAGCAACTGCCTTGAGAGTAGCTGTCTCTCGCGCAGAGTCCACATCACCGACACTGGCGGCTGGCACTTCTACAGGTTCGGTACTCAGGGTCTGGCTACGTGAGGACAGTGGTCCATGGCAGGACTTGCCCACCACGGCGGCAGTGCCAACATGAAAAGCCTCAGCTCAAATACTGTATGTTTGACGTAAGTAGTTTGCTACTCCAGATTTAACCCAACAGTTGGTCCCCAACCTGCAAGGAGCTATAGTTACGAAAAGAAATGGGTACCTCTGAAATATAACCTTTCAAGGGTCAGGTAAGTGATATAATATACACACGGAAAAAGAGAATATCTCCTTCTTAAGTTGTATTTCCTTAGACAACAGAAGAGTGGAACATGAATCCATGTTTTTAAGCGTCTGACTTCTTCCTGGTTTGGAATGCTTGCAAACGGGGCATTAAATAGGGAACAAACAGTTTCTGATGAAGCCCTCCACCCCTTGAGCATATACAGCTCTAAATGCAAGGGAATCAGAATGTACATGTAGGATTCTGACATGCTTTTAACAAATGGCAAAAATGGGAAGATACATGGGTATGTGACAAATACTACTGGAAGTCCAGGCATGAGAACCATGAAGAGAAAAGATGAGACAGTAACCAAAGCCATCCAGAGCCTCAAAGTTCAGAAAGACAAGGACAAAACAAGGCACAGAACCTGTTTCAGAACTGACTATATAATAAAACTATTGCAGACCAAAGCGGACAGGGATGGGGCAGGGGTGGGTGGGACACACACAAAGAAGCTGATCACTCAGAAAAGGCTTCACGGTCACCAAGGGGATAGTTTCCACTGGGGGAATTTCTTCAGGCAAAGAGGAAGAGCCTGAAGAGGAGAAACCGGCAGCTTAGAACAACCTGGACACTACCTGGGCTGTACAGGGCACTCGGCAGGTGCATCCGAGAAGGGACTCTCATCGAGGAGGAGCAAAGGGACAGGCTAGGAGAGACAGGGAAGTCCTAGGAATGCTGGAACTGAGGCACCCTTCCAGCAGTGCTCACTTCCCAGTCACCGAGAAAGGGGGACTAGGAACAAAGTGTGTCAATGTTTTCAGCCCTGCCAGGGGGAGAGTGTGTGATGAGAATGCGATATGGCCACCCCTTGAGATGAAGCCACTTCCTTCACTGTAGGGGAACATCCAGAGACTCTACTTCAGACTGGGTCTAAGAGCAAGATCTGCAAGGTAGAACCTTTTCCTCCTGGGTGGCACAGAGTTCCCAGGTCCACTGCAGGCTTTGTCCTCCCAGCTTCTCAGAAACAGGGAGGGAGAACAGAAAAGTTAACTCCAGGCCCCTTTTCCCACAGGTACCACGGCAGGTCAAAGCACATAACAACAATTTCTGTAAGGCTTCAAGCTTCCCTGCAAATCTTATCAGCCTTCTCTGACAGCATCCAATATACAGCTGTCGCTTTGAGATACAACTCCCACTGCAGTACAATTAATTCCAAAAGAGAAAAACAGGTTGAAGAATGAGACTTTAACAATGATTTCATTGTAACAGCTAAGCTTCAGCCAGATGAATTCTGAGATACTTCCGAGATGCACATACACATACACACACACACACACACACACACACACACACACACACACAACGCAGCTGCCTGCACACGGGCCTCTCCAGCCTTCTCCAGTGCGGGCAGACCCGCCACCACCAGCTCCACCAACATGCAGAAGGCACACACCTCCAGAACGACCCTGCTTGGCATCCAGACACACCTTCACACATGCCTTTAAATACTGCAATTCCCTGAAGGCTGCAAGCTGATTCAAAGCACAGTGGCTGGTGCAGAGGACACTTGATCTCGTCTGTGGGGCAGAGGAGGTCACTAGGCCACCAGGAACTATGTGCCCACCTTCATCAGGCTCCTGGGCAACACTCCAAATGCAAACCGTCCTTGTCTGCTTTGCGGGCCGTGCGTCCGGGCAGGGGCTGCTGACGTAGGCCGTGGCCGTCTATTCCGCGCACCGAGCTTGCGGTGCTGTCAGTTCTACTTCTGTGGGCCTATGTGCAACCCAACTATTTACACAGAAACCTGAATCGGTTCCTCTGATGAGGGATTTGAAACCCACAAATGTAAATCCTTTATAACAAACTATCTCTCTTAAGACATTCAAAAGGACTTGGAATTTCTTGGAGTAAAAATTTCAGTTTAAGTAAGGAAAATTTTCCAGTCTAAGAGGATGGAAACAGACTCTGTGCAACTACATAAATGCAACCAGTCAAGCGATGAAAACAGATCCCCAAGAACCATCGCGAACCCTGAAAGGCCTTTCATATCCAAGGCACTATCAGCAGAACATATTCCCCATCGCTCGAAAATAACGCACTCTGGGGTGCCTGGGTGGCTCAGTCAGTTAAGCATCTGATTTCAGCTCAGGTCGTGATCTCACGGTTTGTGGGTTCAAGCCCCCATGTTGGCTCTGCGCTGGCAGCGTGGAGCCTGCTTGGGATTCTGTCTCCCTATCTCTCTATCCCGTCCCTACCCACACGCGCACCACACATTCTCTCTTGCTCGCTCGCTCTCTCTCCAAAAATAAATACATAGGAAAGGAAAGGAAAGGAAGAAGGAAAGGAAAGGAAAGGAAGGAAAGGAAAAAGGAAAGGAAAGGAAAGGAAAGGAAAGGAAAGGAAAGGAAAGGAAAGGAAAGGAAAGGAAAAGGAAAAGGAAAGGAAGGAAAGGAAAGGAAAGGAAAGGAAAGGAAAGGAAAGGAAAGGAAAGGAAAGGAAAGGAAAGGAAAGGAAAGGAAAGGAAAGGAAAAGGAAGAAGGGAAAGGAAAGGAAGGAAAGGAAAGGAAAGGAAAGAAAGGGGAAAAGGAAAGGAAATCAACTCTGCCTGTCGATTCAGCTAGAGACTGGATACAAAACCGGTTTTCTCGATAATCAAGC